>NC_143582.1:135734779-136076889 GCF_048544385.1 Mastigoproctus giganteus
ATTTAAAGTGTGTGGATCATGTGTTGTGTAATACGTTGTGCCCATTGTTCTTCTGGCTTGTTGGCCACCAGCCCCCTAATGGGATCTGACGTTACCATACACGATAGTAGGAATAAAACTCCGCGCTACAGATCATCTTTCTCGCCAGTGATTTAATAATAAGTCCCAGCACCTTTGGTTTTCTCTTCAGGATTCGCTATGGTATGAAGTTATACTGATCAAACTGAAAGTAATTCCTTTCTAATATGGTAATACATACTGTAAGTCTCTCGTAATCCTTTCGATATATGAAAAATTTCTTCGTTCTACGGAAACTATTTTAAATATTCGACATCAATCGAAACATACACATTGAGAATGAAGTATACGCTCAGAGTAGTTTCCAAGTCGACTCGCGCAAGTGCTCTTGCAGTGAAGATAATGTGAGTAAGTAGACATTTAGACGGCGGTAGGCTCGTTGATTGAAATGCGGAAAAGTCGCAGATGATATCATTATGTAGAATATTTGTGCACGGAGCCCTATTCGATAGAACAGGTTGAAAATGCTTGTGGCCAGCGCTACTTGTACGACTGCACTGGAACTCCCTTTTCCACTTTATTACAGTGTCATCGGATGAACAAATCTGCCCATACACAGCTTTCATTACTTCGTCAATTTCCTAAGCTTTTGATTAATGTTCGATACTCCACTTTGACAACCGTAGCATCCATCCCAAGATTCCGGGCTTCACCTCTGGTGTGCAATCACTAAAGGAATAAAATTTCACATGTCAGTTATTGAATATGTAGAAAACTTATATTAAAAACAGCATCTTCCTACTGATGTTTTATCTAGATCAGGGTGCAAACCTTTTAATACCCTCTCGTATTATAATTAACTTATAACTTCAAATCACTTTTTGGGCTTATATCTTTGTGTTTAGCTTAGGATATAACTGATTTAATCGTAGTCATTACGGTATAAGATAATGTATTTTACGAATTTATAGGAGTAAGTTATAACGAAAAACTAGATAGCATAATACGTATCACTGTATTTAGGAATCTATTAGATTAGTGTGGTGTTGACAATTAATTAATTAAATTTATTAATCTATTTAATTTTCATTAATTGTTAATCTGTATCCAAACGAAAATCATGCCGCAGACTAGAGCAGAAAAACAACGAGCAAAGAGTAAAAGTGATGTAGCTCGGTAGAGAACCGAAGTGGACGATACTCCAAAGCACCACAACCTAAAAAAAAAAAAAAAAAAAGTGCAATTTTTGACCATTCTGGAACAGGACATGATCTAGCCAAGGAGGACATCTTTTTTATGTGCAAGGTGCAGAGAGTGTTAAGAAATTATGTGCGAAATAATAATAATAAATTAGTTGGCCGAAACTACCAGCTGCTGACTGGTAAAGAGATTGAAGCTATGACAGAAGGAGAGACCTACAAATACCCAGGGATGATGCAGGCTGAGCAGTTAGAACACAAGGAAATCATGAAGTGTCTGACCGAAAAATATCATCAGAGACGCAGGAAGCCAGCTGAAAGAAAAATTGAACGGAGGGAACACAGTTAAAGCCATAAATACCTATGCAGATCCAGTAATAACATACACATTCGGAGTCATAGATTAGACTAACACCGAGCTAGAAGATATCATGCGAAAGACAAGGACAACGATGACCAAGAGTCGCCAACACCACCCGAGTCAGCAGTGGAGAGAACAACAATACCTCGGAAAGAGGGAGGAAGGGGCCTGAGAGACCTAACAGAACAACAGAAAACAGCGAAAGTTAACCTGAAGGATTACTTCGAGAACAACACAGCACCACTCCACCAGGCCATAAGGCCTGGTGGAGTGGTGCTGTGTTGTTCTCGAAGTATGCCACTTATCTATCTTCCATAAGGAAGATAGATAAGTGGTATACCCCACTCAACCTAAGCGAGGAAACCCCTTCTCCCCAAATGGTACAAGAAACGAAGATAGATAGATGGGCAAAGAAGACACTCCATGCATACACTACAATGACCTCCATCAAGATCACATCGATAACATTGCTTCCAATGCATGGCTCACAAGCGGAACGCTCTTTCCCGAGACTGAAGGATTCATGCTGGCCATCCAAGACCAGGTAATCTATAGAAAATACATCTCAAAGGAGCCCGGAATGTCAGATGACACATGTCGACGATTCCACCTGGCCTCAAACGATCCAACACATCATCAAGGGATGCAAGGTGATCACCCTGACTGAGTACACTCATAGACACGACCAGGTAGCCAGAATAATACATCAGAAGCTAGCGAGGAAATACCAGTTGAGCAAAGAAAGTGTACCATACTACAAGCACGAACCCCAGGCAGTACTAGAGACCCAAACCCACAAGATGTACTGGAACTGCGCCATAATAACGGATAAGACCATCTCGCACAACAGACCGCTCATAACCCTTGTGGACAAGATGCAAAAGGCTACCTACCTACCTGATTGACATAGTGGTGCCCAACACTAGTAATATCCAGAAAACCCATGAGGAAAAAATTAGGAAGTACACGAACCTGAGACATGGAATCAAGGAGATGTGGCATATGCAAGAAGTATCAACCATTCCAATCATCGTGTCAACAACCGGTATGGTACCAAAGACTCTACATGGCAGCCTAGCAGCAATAGGTCTCCCTGAGAACACCTACAAGGAACTCCAGAAAGTCGCAATCCTGAACACCTGTAGGATAGGAGGTTTCCTCGACCGACAGTAACACCAGACATTACAGCCACCCTGTGTACTTGGTAGCAGTACCCGTCACGGAGTGGAACCCCCAATCAGGGAGAAATAATATAAGAGCAACAATAATAATAATAATAATAATAATAATAATAATAATAATAATAATAATACAATTTATTTTTATCAAAAGAATTTGTTTATAAGATTAATAATAATAATAATAAAATCAGCGTTCCGATTGAGGTTTATGAGACTTTGAAGAGTTGGGTGGATGTCCTGGAAGGTATTAAAATGGGGGACCATCAATCTCTCAGATGCCCAACTAAACTGCAGAGCTCACTCTTGGGCATCAGGCAACACAGCAGCAGTCTCCAAGACGGAATGCACAGGACCCACGGGAGATAGTTATTGACAGTGACTCTATTGTCAGGCAAACGGGAAATAAATTGTGCAAAAAAGTGTCTGCGCGAGTAGCACAGTGTATCATCACCGTCGTCCCCACACCAGGTGGAAAAGGCCAGGGTTCGAATCCCGTCGATGATTCGAGGAACTTTAATGGGCTTTTTTCACTGCATGGCTGAGTTAGTCGGTCTCAGGAATAGATAGCAAGGGTTTGGTTTTTTCCCCCAAAAATTGGAGTTTTTTCGTTCAGCAAAACAAGCAGATCGACCAGACAACAGACACAAATACGGGTAGATGTATAAAATTACAGGTGATCCAAATATAATAAGAATAATGTGAAAAGGGATATTTCTTTTATTAACCATTAAGCTCAGCCATTCCCTGGGCCGAAGCCCATCCATGGCTGTGGACTAAACAGGTTAAAATTCTTAGGTTTTAGAACTCATTTAATTTTTAATAAAATAAACATCAAATGGACTCAAATCAAACAACGTAAATGAATTTCAGCTGTTTAGCCTAGGATGAGAGACAATTTAATTTTGATCATGTCTGCCAATCTCAATCAACCGAGTTTCTGTCCCTGGCACTAGAAACCAGGCTTCCACTATTGAGATCTATAGCATGTCGTCTCCTGAATACTTCACTTACATAATCATTGAAATAAGAAAATAGACGTCTTTCGGTGAATAAAACCCAGTGTCTTTCTTTCTCCAGTATGTGGACAGATCTTTCCAACGTAGATCTCAGATCGAGATAGCAGTGACATTCTAACATGACATTTTCAGATGACTCAGGCACCCCACAAACACACATCTCACTGTTCCTTAGCCCAAGTTGTTTCAACCTTAATGCTAACCGTTGCATTTAATCCAAATTGCAACAATGTTTTTCTCTTGACATCTATAATATCTATAATAACATAACAGCCCTTGGCTTTTATGTTTTTACCAAGATCGTCCTTTTTCAGTTTGTTCCCATTTCTCTTGCTATATCTACATTATGGAATGTAAAAATCGTTTCTTTTCTGACTTAACATCATATTTTGTATAAAGTCTCTCTCTCTCTATCAGGACATGATGTTAATCCCATTATTGTTTTATTTACATTTCTCTTTGTATAATACAACATTCTTGCCAACAGAACCAGGAACTGGAGGGAATCCTTCCAGATATAGGAGGAGACCGTCCGACTCGCCCTTGTTATTGCTAACAAAGCAAATCTTTGAGTCTGCAATAAATATCTTTGTATTACAACTTTCTCCAATCGATCTACCCAAGCTCTAGAAGCGTACGTGACTATGGGCACAAATAAACATTCATATATTTGACTTATTGCTCTACCTTTTGATACCCTAGTCAGCCCTTACTATCCTCCGGAGCTTGGCGTACAGAGTTCTAATTTTATTCTTCAAAAATCTCACATGCTCCGTAAAAAGAGCCGTTCTTCCAACATTACTCATAAATATTTTGTAGTCTTAACATATCGGACAACATCGCCCGAAAGCCTCACAGATGGTGCCCGATTCATGCTTAACTTGCCCCTGAGTAACATCTGAACAGTCTTATCCTTAGAAATTTATAACTTATGTATTTTTGCCCATTCCTCCAAAATTTTTAATGGCTCCTTAACTTTTTTCTGAATCTGAGATCTAGCAATTCCTTATATAACCAATGCTAAATCATCAGCATACGCTATAATTTCTACTTCAGGCATAGAGAGATTTAAAAACTCATCAAATACGAGATTCCATGCGAAGGGGCCAATCACCGAGCTTAGTGGACATCCACAATATATTTTATTAGTTATCTTAGCATATTTAGTTTTAACCTCTACTTCTCTATCTGTTGTAGTTGTTAGGTTTGTTGGTGCATCAGCAACTGTGGCTATAATGCACACTTCTCTATCAGAGAAATATTTCTTATATACACTAAACAACTTATTTGAACACCCAGTTCTTCTAAATCTGGCAAGGATACCTTCCCACCATAACCGATCAAATGCTCCTTTAAAATCTAGAAATATCCTTAGAGCATATCGACAACTACTCCGCTCCACTGTCTGAACCAACTTATATATCCCCGGGGGCTCACATCTGGTGAGTATGGGCTTGGCAAACCCAGGGTCCTGAGCTGGATATCATCATTCTTCTCTTTCTTGGTGATTCCTTTGTACTTCTGCGTCTCTCTCTCTCTCTCTCTCTTCTTTCTTTCTCAGGGGGTAACTCGGGATTTTTTTTTTTTTTTTTTTTGGCTGGTGCAGCATAAGCCTCAGGCTTCCTTGTACCATATGGCTAATAATAATAATAATAATAATAATAATAATAATAATATATCGCATCCTCGGTTGAATAGCCTTGTTTAAACCCATACTGATTTACTGAGGACATCTGTTTGATTTCATACATAATCATTAATCGGCTTACACATAACCGTTCATATACCTTTCCTAAGACTGGGAGCAGAGCAATTGGCCGATACGCTCCAGTTTCATTTAACATTCGATTTAAACTTTTAACAATCAATTTAATTTGAGCTTCTTTCCAGCACGATGGGAAGGCACCACTCTCTTCATACATTTATTGTACAATTCTACATACAATTCAGGTTTTAACTGAAAAAACTTTTTCATAACAATAACTTCCACTTTGTCAAGGCCCGGCGACTTACCCTCCTTCGCATGGTCCATGACCTCTTTTACCTCTTTTAAGATAAATTTTTCCTCCAGCTCTTCTGATTCATACTGGGCATTCTCCAATACCATCTGCATCTGTTGTTCGGTATATGGATCTAATCCAACTGGAAAGAGATCATTCAAGATTTTACTCACAGACTCAGTCCAAGTCAGCGTCTGGCTAATACTAGCACCAATAGTGCAAGTTATATCTGTTAAACTATGCTTGTTAGTTATAATTTTAAAAAAGGAGTTTCATGAATCTCGGGAACCTTGTTCCTCCACAAACTTCTTCCACATGTTAATCTTAAATACAAACGCCTCTTTTCTTTATGCAACTCTTAATACACAGATAGCAGATTTAAATTTCCATACCATCTCTGACGCTGAAACTTTCTCCTTAATTTAAAAGTTTCTTTTCTTAACTCTGTAAGTTCTGCAGTCCACCAGAAAACTGGCTTGTTCACTAAACACTTTTTCTGCATACTTTTATCACAATATTTTATAATTATTGTAATCAATTCACTAGCATACTGTCAGACTTTGCTAGTTGACACTATTAATAGCATTTAAATACACAGTTCCAAACTTTATCCAATCTGCACTTTCAGTTAAATATCTGTTAGTATCATATATTACTGTAATTTCATCTTTGGACACTATATTGAAGGAGATACTGTTTTGGTCACTTGTTTTACAATTCTCAATCACTCTTCAATTCTTAATCTTATTCCTGATCGCCTGAGTTGAAATTGTAACATCTATGTGGGACTGACCATGTACCGCCGAATAAGTAGGAGCATAATCTGCAGTGTTCATTACCTCCATTCCAGAAGCAGCGAGCAACTCTTCAAGCATCATACCTCTATCATCAGAGGTTTGCTGCCCCACAATGGGGATTCAGCATTAGAATCCATCGCCAACACTACTCCACAGTAGCCCAATGTCCTATAAACTTCTTCCAAATAATCCACATAAGGTTCCATGCTTCCCGACGGCTGACTATAAATTGTTACGAAGTATGCTCTACCAAATCCACCCATTAACTCACAACAAATAATATTTTCCCCTCATAAAGATAAAAAACATTAGTGACGACTAACTCTTTATCTCTAATTATAATGGCAGCCATTGGTATTGCTCCTTCCGATATAATTTTATACCTCTGTGGATAACCACGTGCCTGGCCTTGTGCCAGCGATGTCATCCTGCTCCATTACATAATTTATTTGTGATGCTACTGCTTTTGCTTTATAGGCATTTAACTGAAAGACTTTAATTCTCCTATCCATAATTTAGAGCCTCCAGAGCCTCAGCGTATTCTAGACACTCCTTATCGACGGCAACATGGGGAGCCTCAACCTTCTTTTTCTTTCAATTGCAGCAAACTGGTTGCTTACTACGCTCTTGGCAATCCTTAAAAGAGTGACCTTCTTTCGAACAATGTCCACACAGTATCTCCCTCTTACAGAACTTCTCAACATGTGCATACATTAGACATGCGCCTCCGTAGCCAGGTGGGCAGGAGCAGCAGTGCGTAGCACACGCTTCTTGATTAGACCGGGGTTCGAGCCCGTGACTACCAAATACGGAGGATGCGGAAAGGTTAGGGAATGACCGCCGCATATCCTCGGAGCAATATGGCCTTAGTTGCTAATGCTCCTAAAAACCAAATAACAAACAATAACAACAAACATTAGACATTTATAACACTGTTAACTGGGAAGTTACACAGTGTTATAAATGTCTTATAGGAAATCCATCTTATGTAAAGTCTTGTTTTATCGCTAACAATTTTCCATAATTTCGGCGACAACTGTAACAGCCAATTATTCATTTGAGTGGAATTATTCCTATTCTTAGACAGTGCCTCAATGGCATCCAAGAACTTTTTCTCACTAATTGAAAAATCCTTAAAATTCTTTTCCCATATCTGCTTAAGCAATTTCTCTTTCTCTATATCCTGTTCAACATCAAAGAGTACTAATTCAGGATATACAGTTCTAGATATGGTGTATTTCTGACTATATCTTGTATCCTAGAACAAGTCTTCAACTTAACAATGTCGTCGTCAGTCTCCGCCTCTACAATGACACCTGTATCTCTTATGGGTCTTATATTTCTTACTTTTACAGCAGAAAGCATTGGTCTTGCTTCTTTTAAAATATCAGCTTTCACTTCTTCACTAGTAGAATATTTATTAGGAACAGCTTTGATTATCATTACTTTTGGGGCACTTTCCACAGTTATATATTCTTCTTAACTACTGGTGCATAGCTCATGGAACTATGGTTTTCATCTTTTCTTTGCAATCTTTCTTTAGTAAAATGTTTTCCATATGAACATCATATCTCTTTCTCCAATTGGTGCCACAAATCTTATACTATTCTTATCGCAGCCTTTACTTTACTATACTTTACTAATACGCCGTACTTACTATTAACATTCCATAAGAATCCTTTTAACTACTTCCGCAACTCCTGTATATGTTGAAAGCCTTCACACTTTTCTCAACAACATTGTCCTCTTTTCGCTTCCTCTTTCTGTTCCTTTCATTTTGCACATTCGAGTCTGAATTAACTTCAGCATCTGTTCCCTTTGATCTTGCTTTCTTTTTCTTTGACCCTTTTTGCTGCGTCTCGTGCAAAGGACCGGAGAGCGACAACGACCTGCCTTTAACAGCTGTTCTAGAAATACTTTTGCCCGAACACACCTCTATTTCTGTCAATTCCTGGACCTGCGACAATATCTGCTTAGCTACATCCCCACAATCGTCTTCAGTAACTTCGCCAGTAGCAGACAGCAGCAGAGAGTGTTAAGAAATTATGCGCGAAATCAGCGTTCCGATGGGGATTATGAAAGTTTGAAGATTCGGATAGATGCCCTGGAAGGTATTAAAGTGGGGGACCCATCAATCTCACAGATGCCCAACTAAACTCCAGAGTACACTCCTGGGCATCAGGCAACACAGCAGCAATCTCTAAGACTGAATGCACAGGACTCACTGGTGATAGTTATTGACAGTGACTCTATTGTCAGGCAAACGGGAAAGATATTGTGCAAAGAGGATGTCTGCGCTTATAGAACAGTCGTCCCCCACACCAGGTGGAAAAGGCGGGGGTTTGAATCCCGTCGATGATTCGAGGAACTTTAATGGGCTTTTTTCGCTCCCTGGCTCAGTTAGTCTCAGGGGTAGATAGCAAGGTTCTCCCCCTTCCACAGAAACTGGGGTTTTTTTCGTTCAGCAAAACAAGTAAATCGACTAGACAAATAGACGCAATTTAGAGGCACAAATACGGGTAGATGTATAAAATTACAGGTGATCGTAATACGATGACAATAATGTGCAAAATGGATAGGCGGAACCGAACCGGGGTATGTCTACCAGGGACAAAAGTTGGTGACATTGGCGAGGAGATTATGTCACAGTTTTTTGTGACATAAGCACTATGAAAGCAAAACTGAGAGCAGGAGTGTGTTGTAATGACTCTGTTGAGTATAATGAGTCTGTCTGCGTTTGTAGCACAGTGATTTCGTCATCGTTCTACCCACACTAAGTGGAAAAAGCCCGGGTTCGAATCCCGTCGATGACGCGAGGAACTTTAATAGGCTTTTTTTTCACTCCGTGGCTGAATTAATCGGTCTCAGGCGTAGATAGCAAGGTTTTTCCTCCAGAAAAATGGGGTTTTTCGTCCTGCAAACAAACAAATCGACCATAGAACACACGCAATTAACAGACATAAGATACAGCACGGCAGATGAATTTAATTATTCGGGTAGCCTAAATATAATAGTATAATGAGTCTGCGCGCTAGCACAGTGGAATTGTCACCGTCCCCCAAACCGGGCGGAAACGGCCTGGGTTCGAATCCCGTCGATTACGCGGGGAACTTTAATGGGCTTTTTTCACTCTGTGGCTGAGTTAGTCGGTCTCAGGAGTAGATAGCAAGGTTTTGGTTTTTTCCCCCAGAAAGTGGGGTTTTTACGTGCAATTTACAGAAAAAATAAATATATTGGTAGATGTAATCATTTACGGGAGATCTACTATCATAATTTGTTTTTTGTTCAGTATAATGGAATAGAAATAGAGTGGGACAGGAAATCAGATTCTCTTATAATGGGGGATTTTAACATCCCAGATAGTGAACGAACTTATGGTGGTCACTCGCACATTACCAAGATTTTGTGGATTTATTGAATGATTGTTTTCTACAGCAGTACGTTCGATGACCAACCAGAGGGAGTAATACTCTTGATCTGATTATCAGCAGTCATTATTCGTGAAGAGTCGGGTAGATGCCCTGGAAGGTATTAAAGTGGGTGACCCATCAATCTCTCAGATGCCCAACTAAACGCCAGAGCTCACTCCTTGGCATCAGGCAACGCAGCAGTCTCCAGAATGCACGAGACCCACGGGAGATAGTTATTGACAGTGACTATATTGTCAGGAAAACGGGTAATATATTGTTCAAAAAGGATGTCTGCACGGAAAGCACAATGGTATCATCGCTGTCGTCCTCACACCAGGTGGAAAGGGCCAGGGGTTCGAATCCCGTCGATGATGCGAGGAACTTTTGCATATTTGTAGCATACATGTGGACATGTAATGGGCGGCACTTGGAACGTCAGTTCATCTCGGCTTCGGATCTCTGTGAAGAATAGTACCACCGTAGAAGAGCCAGAAATGAGTAGTGTATGTTTGCATGTATTATGTGTGTATTCTGTTGTTGTGTCTGGCCGCTTGGCTACCCAGAAGCATCAGTCACCTGGAAAGATGATTCTGGGTTGTCTTGTCCACACCAGAGGAGGGTGGGCCAGTCCCAGTGGAGCTCGCAATGTCTCAATTCGAGACTCTGACCTACCTAATGTTGGGCCAGATTCCTCTGGGGGCCCCACTCCAGAGGAGGGGAAAAAAAGTTCCCATGGTGTTAAAAAAAATAATGAATAAATAAAAAATAAAAAATAACAAATAAATAAAAACAAATAAATAAAAAATAATAAATAAATAAATAAAAAATAATAAATAAATTTTAAAAAATCATACATATATACACTGGTGTTCAAAGAAAGTGTATCACCCCTTAAAATTGTAATTGTCAATGGTAAATTCTTCTGTCTGGGTACCGGTGGTATAAAGCGAATTTGCAACTCGAATATTTGAATGTACAACAGAATCAGTAGTTAGATCATCCACCGGGAATAGTCTGTCAAGAATAACATTAACTGTATTCTGTAAAAATGCTTTCATTTTTACCTCTTGGCTTGCCTTAAGAAGCAGTCTCCTCTCCAAGCCACCCTGTATTTTTGCCACTACTTTATTTTGAGAATAACGACCCTTTCCTACAGAAGGCTATTTTCGTCTGCTCTAGCATGCACCCCTTGCGCCGCGCTAAAGGAAGCGTAATTGAAATGCTGTCCCACCGTTGGGGCTTAGAGGGGAACAGGTATCCTGTGTGTTATCAGACACTCAGCCTAAAACACTGATGGATCCAATATCTCTCTATTACAGAAGATTTAGGAGAAGTCCGGTTGGCCTGCCTCCCTAAAATCCACTCATGCACACCTTCTCGATGGTAAGCCCTGTTACGTCACTTAGGTGGCAACGAACGTGTACAGTGGTTCTCTTCAAGACGCATGGTCAGCGTGAAGAGGAAAAGACCAAACACTCCAGCATATGACAGCACGACAAAACAAATGGCCCTCAGTCCCCAGCAGCTTTCACTCCACCTCTTACGGCAGCGAGAGGATCACAGTGGAAGCAGAGGGTGATAAGAATCTCTGGGTACGATCAGGCTGCCATGCACGGAAACTGAACTTGGCCTGTTATGACGTAAGATCTTTTTTCACTCCCTGGCTGAGTTAGTTGGTCTCAGGAGTAGATAGCAAGGTTTTTCTCCCCAGTAACTGGGGTTTTTTCGTCCAGCAAAACAGGCAAATCAACCATAGAACATACGCAATTTACAGACACAAATACGGGTTAATGTATTTAATTACTAGTAACACTAAAATAATAATAATAATAATATAACGTAAGATCACTCATCGGTGAAGACACGATATTAGAGCTGGAAAAGGAATTAGAAAAATGTGAATTGGAATATCATCGGTTTGGCTGAAACAAGAAGAAGAAATGAGTAGAAATCTGTTGTACACCAATGGAAACAGTGAAAGGAGTGAAGGTGGAGTTGGGTTTCTGGTCCATAAAGATTTTAAAAACAACATTTTGGAATTCAAAAGCACATCGCCAAGGGTGTCAAGATTAATACTCAAGATTTCAAAGAGATACAAGCTAAAGGTTATAATGATTTATGCACCAACATCGAGCCATGATGATGAAGAGGTTGAAGAAATGTACACCGAAATTGAGAGTCTTCTAGATGAGCAGAAAACCAACTACACTATTATTATGGGGGACTTCAATGCTAAGGTTGGAAAAAGACAAAACAGCACAGAAAGGAGAACTATAGGAAATTTTGGAATTGGTGAAAGAAATGAAAGAGGTGAAAGACTTGTGGAATTTGCAGAATCTCAAGGACTGTCAGTAATGAACACTTTTTTCAAGAAAAGGGTGAACAGAAAGTGGACATGGAAGAATCCAAATGGATTAACAACTAATGAAATCGACTTCATCCTCACTAAAAGAAGATATATTGTGAATGATGTTACCGTCCTGAATAAGGAAAATGTTGGAAATGATCACAGAATGGTAAGATGTACAATTGATATAGATGTAGGAAAGGAAAGGAAAAAACTGACTCGAGTAAATAATATAAAAATACCTTTGAGATAACAGAAGAGGAGAAAAAGCAGTATGTACTGGAACTTAAGAACAAGTTTGAGCTTCTGCAGACTGCTCAGGATCAAGATATCGACGAGGAATATTACAACTTTCTGAAAGTGATGAAGCCCAAGAAACCTATAGGGAAAAAGAAATCCAAAGAAGAAAAAATTAGTCAAGAAACACTTGTCTTGATGAACCGAAGACGACAAATGAAGAGCAAGAAAAACACTGACAGGGAGAAAATTGAGTATACTGAGTTATGCATAGCCATCAGAGAGGAGATAAGAAGATTTAACACAAGAAAAGTAGAACAAGCATTAAGGGAAAACAAAGGATTTAAATCAGCAGCCATGAGCAGTAATACAGAAAGACAAATGACACTGAAACTGAAGAACAACAATGGTGTACTTATAAGCAGCAGACAGGGCATAATTCGAATAGCAGAAGACTACTATAGAGAATTATACAAGGAGCGACGGAATGATGCCACCAGTGAGGAAGATGGATTGCAAAGTAGCAACACATACGACATACCCAGTATTCTTCCTGATGAGGTAGAACATGCATTGAAGAAAACGAAGAATCAGAAAGCCCCGGGGGAAGATGAAGTTACTGTAGAGTTGTTAAAATTGGGAGGAAGAGACATAACACAAAAACTGGCAAGGCTCTTCACAAAGTGCATTCGAAAAGGTGTGACGCCTAAGCAGTGGAATAATGCAATCATGTTTTGCTGCATAAGAAATGAGATAAATCAGAAATTGGAAATTATAGAACAATTAGCTTGTTATCCCATATCTACAAGTTGTTCACAAGGATCATCACTAACAGATTAGAAAGAATACTTGATGAGAATCAACCAAAAGAGCAAGCTGGCTTTAGGACAGGATTCTTAACTATGGATCACGTTCACGTAATATCACAGCTAATGGAAAAAACAAATGAATATAAAACACCATTATGCCTGGCATTTGTGTATTATGAAAAGGCATTTGACTCCATACAGCATAAGGCAATGTTTCAGGCACGAAACATTTATATACGTCTCAGAATAGATCTTGAGAACACGAGATTTTGTCCTAAATTTAACGCCTGTGTTTCTTAAAACACAGGCGTTAAATTTAGGACAAACACAGAAGATGCCTGTGTTTTAAGAAAACACAGGCGTCTTCTGAACATTAATATTAGTGATTGAACTTGCCGCAGAACTTCATAGCACACATTGAACGTTGAATGATAGTAAGAGATGATTGCCTGGATCGTCTTGTGAAGAAGGTTATCTAGCAAGCACGCCATAACGGAGGAAACCTGTGGAACAATTCATCCAATCAGTAGTCTCCAAGAAATCTTCTTTCACAGTCCCGTATATATCTAAAGAGTGAATCTTATTACGAGCTATGTTACAAATAAGATCCCAAGGATTATCATTACCTGCACTGTGAACAAACCCTTCCGTGTTTCATGCTTACGTGTGGCAATAGCCTTTACGTAATTTGTAGCATACACCACTTTTTTATCATTATAATTTTTAACATTATTTTTTTTCGTTCGGTTATTAATATACTGGCAAAGATTAATAATCAAATAGACCGACCGCGGAACACTTTATTTGGTGGGGGGGGGGGGGTTTAGATAGGATGTATTCGTAGAGTTAATGACATGTACAAAAAAGTAGCATTGTAGTGATCTAATATGCCATTCGTATGCGATTTAGCCTGGAGTACACGGGTTGACTTCAGGAGAGGCAGAAGCAAACCGATATCATAACTAAATTCACTTCCTTGTATAATTTTCAATACTTCGAAATATTATAAAAATAAATGACCATGATTTATGGTTAAAAAATGGAACTTTAAAACGAGAAGCAAGTAATTCTGGTATTTGTGGTCAATGAAAACGAAACGAAATCCTGTGTGTTATCAGACACTCAGCCTAAAACACTGACGGATCCAATATCTCTCTAATACAGAAGATTTAGGAGAAGTCCGGTTGGCCTGCCTCCCTAAAATCCACTCATGCACACCTTCTCGATGGTAAGCCCTGTTACGTCACTTAGGTGGCAACGAACGTGTAGGGTGGTTCTCTTCAAGACGCCTGGTCAGCGTGAAGAGGAAAAGACCAAACCCTCCAGCAATGAGAGCACAACAATACAAATGGCCCTCAGTCCCCAGCAGCTTTCACTCTCCCTCTTACGGCAGCGAGAGGATCAGAGTGGAAGCAGAGGGTGCTAAGAATCTCTGGGTACGACCAGGCTGCCATGCACGGAAATTGAACTTGGCCTGTTATAACGTACGATCACTCATCGGTGAAGACAGGATATTAGAGCTGGAAAAGGAATTAGAAAATATGAATTGGAATATCATTGGTTTGGCTGAAACAAGAAGAAGAAATGAATCACTTATAAGTTTATCAAGTGGAAATCTGCTGTACACCAATGGAAACAGTGAAAGGAGTGAAGGTGGAGTTGGGTTTCTGGTCCATAAAGATTTTAAAAACAACATTTTGGAATTCAAAAGTACATCACCAAAGGTGTCAAGACTAATACTCAAGATTTCTAAGAGGTACAAGCTAAAGATTATAATGATTTATGCACCAACATCGAGCCATGATGATGAAGAGGTCGAAGAAATGTACACTGAAATTGAGAGTCTTCTAGATGAGCAGAAAACCCACTACACTATTATTATGGGGGACTTCAATGCTAAGGTTGGAAAAAGGCAAAACAGTGCAGAAAGAGGAACTATAGGAAATTTTGGAATTGGTGAAAGAAATAAAAGAGGTGAAAGACTTGTGGAATTTGCAGAATCTCAAGGAATGTCAGTAATGAACACTTTTTTCAAGAAAAGGGTGAACAGAAAGTGGACATGGAAGAGTCCAAATGGATTAACAACTAATGAAATCGACTTCATCCTCACTAACAGAAGATATATTGTGACTGATGTTACCGTCCTGAATAAGGTAAATGTTGGAAGTGATCACAGAATGGTAAGATGTACACTTGATATAGATGTAGGAAAGGAAAGGAAAAAACTGACTCGAGTAAATAATACAAAGGTCTTTGAGATAACAGAAGAGGAGAAAAAGCAGTATGTACTGAAACTTAAGAACACGTATGAGCTTCTGCAGACTGCTGAGGACCAAGATATCGACGAGGAATATTACAACTTTTTGAAAGTGATAAAGCCCAAGAAACCTATAGGGAAACAGAAATCCAAAGAAGAAAAAATTAGTCAAGAAACACTTGTCATGATGAACCAAAGACGACAAATGAAGAGCAAGAAAAACACTGACAGGGAGAAAATTGAGTATACTGAGTTATGCAAAGCCATTAGAAAGAGACTCAGAGAGGACATAAGAAGATTTAACACAAGAAAAGTAGAACAAGCATTAAGGGAAAACGAAGGATTTAAATCAGCAGCCATGAGCAGTAATACAGAAAGACAAATGATACTGAAACTGAAGAATAGCGATAGTGTACTTATAAACAGCAGAGAAGGCATAATTCAAATAGCAGAAGACTACATTAGAGAATTATACAAGGAGCGAGGGAATGATACCAGCAGTGGGGAAGATGGATTGCAAAGTAGCAACACATACGACATACCCGATATTCTTCCTGATGAGGTAGAACATGCATTGAAGAAAATGAAGAATCGGAAAGCCCCGGGGGAAGATGAAGTTACTGTAGAGTTGTTAAAATTGGGAGGAAGAGACATAACACAAAAACTGGCAAGGCTCCTCACAAAGTGCATTAGAAAAGGTGTGATGCCTAAGCAGTGGAATAATGCAATCATAGTTTTGCTGCATAAGAAAGGAGATAAATCAGAAATTGGAAATTATAGACCAATTAGCTTGTTATCCCATATCTACAAGTTGTTCACAAGGGTCATTACTAACAGATTAGAAAGAATACTTGATGAGAATCAACCGAAAGAGCAAGCTGGCTTTAGGACAGGATTCTTAACTATGGATCACCTTCACGTAATATCACAGCTAATGGAAAAAGCAAATGAATATAAAACACCATTATGCCTGGCATTTGTGGATTATGAAAAGGCATTTGACTCCATACAGCATAAGGCAATGTTTCGGGCACTGGAAAGACAAGGCATAGATACTCCATATATTATGATTTTGAAGAAAATATATGAGAGTGCTATCTCCTTTATTAGACTAGACAAAGACAGTAGCAAATTTAAAATCGAGAAAGGAGTTCGACAAGGAGACCCAATATCTCCGAAGCTGTTTACTGCTGCCCTTGAGGAAGCTTTCAGAAGATTAGACTGGTCGCAGAAAGGAGTCAATGTGAACGGAGAGTACCTAAACCATTTACGATTTGCAGATGACATTGTAGTCATAAGCCACGATCCCAAAGAATTAGAGGAAAATCTTAATCAGTTATGCACAGTTAGTAAGGATTTTGGACTAAAGATGAATATGGCTAAAACAAAAGTAATGATGAACAAGTATGCCACGGAAAGCGAAATAATGATTGAAGGAGCAGTAATTGAAAAGGTGGAGTCATATACTTATCTGGGACAAGTTATTAGCTGTAATAATGATAAATGGCTGGAAGTCAAGAGAAGAATAAATTTTGGATGGATAGCATTCAGGAAATATAGTCACATACTGAAGAGCAATATCCCAGTTTGTCTGAAACGTAAAATAATGAATCAATGTATACTCCCCACCATGACTTATGGAAGTGAAACTTGGGCACTCACCAAAAGAATGGAAGAGAAGCTAAGAACTACACAGCGAAGAATAGAACGAATTATATTGGGAATCAGACTGTTAGATAAGAAGAGAAACACATGGATTAGGCAGCAAACTCAAGTAAAGGACATTCTTATCAAAACTAAAGAACTAAAATGGTCTTGGGCAGGACACATAGCTCGAAGACATGATGACAGATGGACTAAGAAAATAACAGAATGGTACCCAAGAGGAGCTAGAAGAAAACCTGGAAGACAAAGGCGGAGATGGATAGATGAAATTCATGAGTTTTTGAGTAGTAAATGGATGGCCAGTGCTCAAAACAGAAGGAACTGGAAAGTTGCTGGAGAGGCCTTCATCCTGCAGTGGATTGAAAATGGCTGATGATGATGATGATGAAAACGAAACAATATTATCACACTTCAAAGTGAAGTGTGATAATATTGCTTCAAACAATCGCAGCCTTTTGTTCCACAGAAATCCGAAGTGAAAAAACAGGAACAAACTAATAAAAGTCCGAAACGAAAGTGTTCCGCAGTTTCTTTCCGTTATAGTGTAGTGCGCTTGCTGGACAATGTTTAACATGGACAACGAGACTTCCAGGCAAGTTCAAACACTAAAATAGGAATTCAGAAAGGCTGGGATTAATATGATCATCTAGTGGTTTCTTTAGGACAAAGTCTTGTGCTCTTAAGATTTACTCCGTGAAGTAAAGAGTAAACTGCAGCATCAAGGTGCGTTGTGCTCTCCACTCTGTCCCCCCCCCCCCCTTTATAGATGGCAGGGTTCTAGAGTGGCCGCAAAACAATGGTTCTTTAACTAATTTATTTAGTGCTGAGAACAGTGTGTAAAGAGAGAATGGTCAAGAGGAAAAGTTAAGCAAATAAAACATGGTTTATTGTATATATCTCTATAAGGGTACTTATCGTTGGTCACTCTATTACAAGATAATGATAGGATAACTCACTAATTTATTACCAGTTACTGTGTTTTCTGGTACATGTGTAAAAATTAGGTTCATGTACTTCATGTAGTCTTTAGTTGACACTTATAACTGGCTCTCAAAGAAATCGACAGGGATTAAGCCGTGGGAGTATTTGAGTAATTATGTTAATCTGCCGTGTGAGTTCACAATGGCTGAAAACAAGACATATACTAATGAATAACTCTAATGATACATTCTTGGATCTAAATACAGCAAGATAGTTAACCCATCACAGTTAACGTTGGTTAGGAGAGATGTAAGTAAATGTTCACATTAAAAAGCGAGGGATAGGTCTTAATGTAGATTACTTGTATTCAGTTTACCATAACAAATATGGGTGAACTTACCAGAATAAACTCCTGAGTTTCTTTAGTGATTGCTCTTCTGAACTGCCGTCCTTCACGAAAGAATCCGTAGATGTTTCTTCCTTCTCTCTCTAGTTTTACGTGTTTTCGCATGACTCCTGGATTTCTGGATTCTCAACTGCCAAGACTACGATAGCAACGGGACCTCCCAAGATCTCTCTAAATCTCCCGTACGATCTCTCCTCTAAGAGCCAAAAATCATCCCTTTTTCTCTCTGTTCCTTTGTCTCCCTCGGTATATAAAATTCCCCCTCTTAACGATAGGAAAATCGTATTGGCCAAAAGACTAATTTGGTAGGGGGGAAGAAAATTCCTGGGTCGATTGTCATCGAAGCCTGTAATATGTAATTTTAAGGAGGTGAAAGAGGAACTTTAATACTTCATGTGGTGGCATCTTGTAGGCTGTCCAGTGGTAATCATTAGTTCACAAGTCTATTCATTGTCATCAATAATAAAATAAAAGTCATCCCACAATTATAACGCTCCGATTTCACCACAAGATATGTTCCTTAATTAGCGTCTCTCTGATTCCATCGTCGAGAATCCTAGACGATTTCTCCAGCTTTACTTATGTGACGTTTGTTTTACCCTATCGAGTGTCGTCCCCATGCTGTGAACTGACCGAAGTAATGGCAGGGAGAAAGCATCTAGATTATTGCTTCCCTATTGCTGAGGTAAGACAAGTCAGCAAGAGCAGACCAAAAATAGCTTTTCCTACAGGGTGATTACAACTCTTCTAAATATACGGGCGGCAGAAAATAATAGGGTGGCTTGGAGTTGAAACTGCTTCTCAAAGCAAGTCAAGGGGTGTAAAAATGGGAGCATGTTTACAAAAGTATGATGACAGTTATTTGAATTTCGGCTTTCCATGTGTTGGAAATAAAGATGCTCCTGGTGCATTTGCGTCATATGCAATAAATTAGCAAACAGTTCTTTGACTCCCGCTAAAGTTGTGTTTCGTAAATATAGTGTGAGATAAAAAGTGTTCCTTAATGAAAAAAAAGTTTGGGAAACGCTTTTCTATAATGAAGGGGATGAATCAGGTGATCCACTTGATATCGATAGTTCGACTCAATGATTCTGCCCAAGTAGTTGACAAACTGAATGAGTAGTTGCATCTACATTCACACATGAGGAATTCTGTAGTGAAGTGGAGGCCAGAAGCTTATTAAACTCTAACAGGGAACTAAAGATTTTGTAATAATTGAGAGCAAAATGGAGGAAAATTGATGAAGTTAAACATAGGAAAGGCACCTGGATGAATGGAAACTGACCAAGGTATATTAAAGTAAGCAGCAGTGGCATTAAGTTAACAGTTATGGATACTTATGAGAGAATCCTTGGACTCGGGGGAGGGGGGGGTGAATATGTTCAAATGTATCCCAAATTCACAAAGAGAAGTCGAAGGGTGACACCAGTAATTACAGAACTGTTAGTTTAACTTCTGTTTCCGGGGAAAATAATGGAGTCATGGGTTAAAGAAGCGTTACAGGATCATCTAGAAAAGACTGTAGTTATAATTCAGATGCAGCATAATTTTGTTAAGGGGAATGTTGCCTGCCGAATTTGACTGCAAACTATGATGTGGTCACAAAAGAACTGGATGCAAAAAATAATTTTCTTATTATATATTTGAATTTTAGGAAAGCTTTTGATGCTTTTGCACTTGTAAGGCTACTGTACAAATTGGAGCATGACTCCTGGATAAAAGGTGGTTGAGTGGGAATAGACAGAGAGTGGCGATTAATGGCCCTGCTCTTCGGGGACTCATGTGATTAGTGGAGTCCCCCAGTGTTCAGTGTTGGGCCTAGTGATGTTTCGTTTATTTATCAATGATATTGACGGAGGTATATCAGGGTTAATGTCGTAGTTTTCAGATGATAAAAAGAAATGGTAGATCTGTTAATGACAGTAGTGACAGTAGTCTACTGGAATAGGATCTAGAAAAGTAGGGCAGATGGGCTGAGATGTAACAACTGAAGTCTAACCTTGACAAATGCAAAATACTGCATATGGGTAGAAGTAACCCCCAGAGAAACGTACCAAGTATGTATTACTACACTCAGAGTTGTAAAGAATGAAAAAATATCTGGGGGTAATTTGCAGTCAGTTATAAAGTTTTCTGAACAGTGCAGACAGACTGCTAGAGCAGGTCAATGATATACAGGAATTTTGCTAGTAGGGAAAAAAGGAGGTGATTATCCTTTTGTAGAGGGCAATGGTCCAGGCCATTCTTCCTAAAATGAGCAACTCTAGATTCTTCCTAAAATGAGGCCTTCAGACCCATACGCAGTACAGGTCTGAAGGCCTCATTTTAGGAAGGATATAGAATTGCTAGAACCAGTACATAGAAGTGCATCAAGAAGGGGAACAAAGCTGTCCCCTTACCAAAAAGGCTTAAATTGTACAAATTTCAGCGTCTGTAGATTAGTCACCTGTGAGGTAATCTGACTGAGGTGTATAAGACCTTAAATAGGTTGAGCAGGCTAAATTCTGATGTGATTTTCCCACTTTCTCAGATTACAAACCTGGGGAGGCATAAATTAAAATTAAGGAAAGACGGTTGTAGAATAGATGCGTGGAAATTGGCCTTTATCGAGTAGGTGATTTATTGTTTGAACAACCTTCCATCTGTCGTTGTGGAAGGGAATAGTTTAAATAAATTCATGTAAGAACTGGTCAAACTTTTAGAGCATATAAATGGTGGGAAAAATCTCGTGTAAAATTGGAATTTATTTATTTATTTTTGGCTGATGCTATAGAACCTTGCTTTCTTGCATCTTATGCAAGAAAGCAAGTTCTATCTACTAATGCTAAAGTTAATTTTGCGACTGGTGCAAGATCTTATCTTAATTGTCAGCATGATCATCTGTATCTTCTGTGGATTACTCCTTCTCGAAATACTCTCCCTTGAACTTTACAACATTTCGCCATCGTCGAACCGATGCAGTAAATGGTTCTTCAAGCCCTTTTTCGCAAGACTGTGTAAAATAGCTTTATTTTACCTCTTGGGCTTATCTTAATAAGTAATCTTCATAACGCTAATTCTCTGCCACGGCCTGTAGAAGTAAAAGCTTCCTCCCTCCCCAACGGAGAAGGCTGCGTCGCTGCCCCCTGTGGTGTGCAGGTGACGCCGCGCGAGTGAAACAGTATCGCCCCCGTCATGTGCCGCCAGCTAGTGGAGAGTGGTCATCTTCCCCCAGGCAGTGGGCTGACGCATGTTTTCAAAAGAGAGGATGTGAGATATGACACTCTGAAGTGAGAAAAGTCGCCCCTGTAAGAGTCATACTACTGAGGCCGACTGAATCATGTATCAGCGGAATGTTTGGTAGTGGGGAGGCTAAAAAAGGGAGAGGTGAATGTCACATAAATTTCTCCAAAGCAGCCCTGCACGAATATGCAAGCCCCTTAATAAATATCGTCCCTGGGTGAGTCAGGTCCTAAAAGTGTCAAGCAAAAACCCTTTTTGCCTGACCGTCCAGATGAACACCTGCATCTCAGAGGGGACGGCAGAAAGGGGACAAACTTATATATAGAGATTGAGAACAAAGGAGAGGGCGAGTCGTCGTCGAGGGAGTGGTCCAGTTCGTTGATCAGAAAGTTGTCCAGTTGCCGTGGTCCAGTGGTCGCAGTCGAGTTGATTCGAGAGCAGTAAGGAGAAAAGAGGCAGAGAGCAGTATTACCCCGAGTAGAAGCGAGAAAAGATGATACCAGAGGTAGTGAGGTCCTCACTCCGACGTGGCTCGGAACTTTGCGGTAAGATCACCCCATTTTAATCAATAGAATTGTATATGATAGTATGTCATATTATACCCACCTTTCTTCTCATTGAAGTAAGCTTCAAGATGTGTTTGATGTGATTGTAACAGTAAAGTAATATTATCCAATGATACCATATTGTGTTCTATTATTTACCCAGCAATTACCTTTGCTACTCATTTAACACTAAGATAGGAGAATATCTATGTTATCATCTAAAGGAAAGGAATCGTTGTTTGCCTGACTACATGAAGATACACAGATTTAATGTACCAACCAAATATCCCTTAAACTAACTTAACAATTATCTGGATACTAGATACGGTTATATTATGTTTAATGTATGTTTATATGTAATGTTGTTATGTAATGTTGCTGTTTAATAAACCATGTTTGTTTGCTAATTTTGCCTCATGACATTCTCTGGTTACACACGGACCACGGAATCCGAATTAAGAAAGAACCTTTATTTGCGGCCACTCTCGAGGCTCTATTAAGTCAATAGAGAATCGGGGTGGAGAACACAGCGCCCTCCGATGTTGCCAATTTTATTCCACGAATAAGATTGAAGAACACGTTGAGGTTTATGTCCTAATACAAACTGGTAGACGAGCACATTAAAACCCGACTCTCTGGATGTTCATTTTAGTGTTGAGCATGCTTGAAGGTTGTATGGATATTGGTGAAAGTTACAGTAGCATGCCCGCGCTATAACGGAGAGAAAAGGCGGCGTTACACTGGTGCCGTGACCAGGATTGAATGTGTCATTTCGGGATGAAAAACTGTTTTACGAGTACTTATTGGTAACTAGGATTGCTGTAGACTGAAGTGTGAAACAGCAGTAGAACGAACGAAAATAGAGAAGAAGAAATAGAAGAAAATTACTACTGTAGAAGGGAAGACACTTGTACCGTGGATGTGTTTGCAGAGAATGGTAGAGGCAGTTTGTTTTTCAGCACATCAGCACAAGTAACACAGTCCTCTTCAGGAACACCCACATTGAACAACAGTTAGCAACTAGTAACTAGTACTATTTTTACACCTAAGAGAGAAGGGAAAACCAATAAAATAAATAGTTGCTATATGTTGTAACACTTTTGTTTAAGAGTATTGATTACTAACGTTATATAATTATGTTTTCAGCGACGTAAAGGTAGGTCACACTATTTTGGAAAACGGGATCCCACAGTACATAGATAGGCTTACCCCAACATTTTATCTGAAAACTAATAGGGTCATCTAATTTCACTTACACAGGAATAAGTTTAAAATGGAGGGACAGTCCCCACAAACCACACAGGTCGGAATAGATCCTTCAGCTCCATTATTCGTAACAGAACAGACTCAGTCTCCTCCCGATGCAGCTAGACCGCAGTTGGCTAATATTGCAGGTTACTTGGGTCTTGTTCCAGTTTTTTCAGGCAGCCCTGATGAAGGCCCATCTGTTCAATATTTTTTCGAAATGCTAGAAAGTGTAGGAGAATTAGCTCTTTGGGGAAATTCTGAACTTCTGGCAGTCTGTAAAGCTAAGTTTCGCTCTCTTGCAGCAGAATTCTTAGCACAGTCATTAGAATTACGTAGAGAAAAAGACTATACCGTGTTCAAGAATGCTTTCTTAGCCCAGTTCGAAAAAACGGAACCAATAGTGACATGCTTGAGTCAATTCTCAAGTGCTGTTCAGGGGCCCACCGAAAATGTGGCGAACTTTAGCGCCCGCGTTAGAAATTTGGGACGTCTAGCGTTTAAAACCCAGAGTGAGTCGCCTGAGGCATTATCAATTTTAGACCAGGCAATGTTGGCTCAATTTCTCAGGGGGGTATCAAATAAAATTAGAAGGATGGTGCTCTCCCAAAATCCGTTAACTTTCTCACAAGCGATAAACATAGCGAAGCGTGAGGAAACAAATGACCTCATATCGGATTCAAAACATAGATCCGTTAACACTCTTTGTGGGCAAACTAATAGTGATGGAGAAATGCTCAATCAACAAGTAAGCTATTTTAAAGAATTTTTAAAGCCGTTACAAGAACAGATACGAGACCTACAACAATCGTTATATACTCTATCAGTAAATAATGTTATGCAAAATAAATTAGAAACGCAAGATTCTACAAACAATGAAAATAATTCATGTCAAAAATGGAGCACCGGAGCTTATGCATCTTCCCCTTCGTGCGACCGCGAAGCGTTCCCGGTAAGGCACTTACAGTCGAACAGGGCGTTGCCAAGAGACGCTAGCGATACTCATTATCACAGGCGCTACGGAGAACCGAGTTATGCCGGGAAGCAAGCATACCGTAACCAAGCTAACACTACAGCAGGCAGGGGCCGCTGTTCTGATCGATGCGGCTGTCGGGGCAACTATTACCCGACGCCAGATTGTTCTCCTCCTCGGTGCGCGAGGTATACCGCGCGCGAGTACACTACCTTACCAAAAAATGGGACACCCCATGCTAACAGTCAGGGTTACAATTTTAACAGGAATAGAGACAAAATAGCAAATAGAACGTATTATAGTAATCGAAATAAGGGTAATATGAACTCGTATAATAGGGAAAGAAGAGAAATAAATAAAAGTGGGCGTATTTTAGAACAAACTCAACCTAAAGCTGTTTTGGGAAGGCAAATGAATCAAGTTAATTACAAAACAGATAGGGAGAGATATATGTGACAAAGATCAATTCCTGCACCAAACAGAAAGAGTTTTTCATGTTATAGAACCACCTCATTGAAAAAAAATGTAAACGGAGTCGCTAAATCGTATGCCCGTAGTAAAAACGTACAACAAGGGGTATATATATTAGATGATGATTCCAAATTGCCATTGATTAGTGGGTTTATTCAAGGTGTTCCGGCTAAATTTCTAGTGGACACAGGAGCTAGCATAACGCTTATGAATACAAATTTATATAATAAAATTAAGCATGATAAGTCATTAAATTCGAGAACACCAGACCTAACTATAACCGGAGTTTCTGGCTATATTGTTCCAATTTATACTGAGGTTACAGCGAATTTTAAGTTAGGTGATGCTACTTTCCAAGAAAGTGTTTTAGTAGCTTCAGGGAATTTTAAGGGTCGTTATGATTTAATATTAGGACTTAATGTCTTAAGACGTTTTTCATTTACCATAGATCTAGGTAACGGAATTATACACTCTGCCCCATTGAACATTTGCTTAAGGGAAGAGGGTAGCGAGGAGAAAGGCGTAAGAGACCAGTATTTGAATTTAAAACCGTCGGTAGCTAAATTAACAGGTAAACATTTGATCCCCGCCTCATCAGAAAAAGTAGTAACAGCTGTTTGTAACCAACTTGCTGTTTTTGCCGAACAGTTGGTTTTGACAGAACCTAACTCTAACTTAGGTCGTGACGACCTGGCAGTTAAATGCTCAATAGACAGAGTAGGTCCAGATGGCAAAGTGGCAGTTCTTGTTGCCAATCTGACAGACGAGCCGCTCCACCTTCCCAAAGGGATGAATATTGCTAGTCTTGAGGGTGTTAGGGATAATACAGTTGTTTTTACAGGTAAGAAAGCTAATGAGAAAGCTACATCTCCCGTGACTTTGCAAGACTTTGACCTCGATCACTTGACAGATGATCAAAGGCATAAACTGTCTGATTTGTTATACGAATATAGAGATATCTTCGCCAAGTCCCCAGCTCAGCTAGGAAATTCGAAGGTGCTAAAACATAGGATTAGATTGACTGATGATACACCGGTGAAGCAGACAGCCTATAGAGTTCCATATTTGCTAAAAAATGAAGTTCAAAGGCAGGTAAATGAACTATTGGAGTCCAACATCATACAACCAAGCCATTCCCCATACGCAGCGCCTATAGTTCTAGTCAAAAAGCCTGATTCGAGTTATAAAATGTGTGTGGACTTTCGAAAATTAAATTCAAAAATTCTTTCTGAAAATTATTCTCTCCCTAATGTTAACGAGGTACTCCAACATCTCAGGCAAGCGCGTTATTTTACTTCTCTCGATTTACGAAGTGCATTCCACCAAATCGAAGTGCACCAAGCTGATCGTCACAAAACCGCCTTCACTACTGGTGAATCTTTGTATGAATTCTCTCGAATGCCACATGGGTTAAAGAATAGTTTTACGTCGCTTTTAAAAGCCTTATCATTAGTGCTTCATGGACTCGGAGAAGAATCGGTTTTCCCTTACCTTGAACATATAATTATTGCTTCGCCCAACCTTGATTTACATCTCTTGAGGTTGCGAAAGGTTTTCCAGCGTTTGAGAGAATACGACCTTAAGTTAAAACCTAAGAAATGTGAGTTCCTAAAAGAACATTTAAAATACCTTGGGCATCTAATCAATTCTGAAGGTATTCGTCCTGATGCAGACCAGGTGGCTGCTGTTCGAAATGCGCATCCTCCTCGGAATGCAAAACAAGTGCGATCTTTCCTAGGAATGGCAGGGTTTTACAGGAAGTTTATTCCTAATTTTTCGGAGATTGCGAGACCTTTAACAAATTTGACGAAGAAAGGAACACCATTCGTCTGGAACAGCTCAACGCAGCAGGCTTTCGATCAGTTAAAGGCTGTTTTGACTACACCACCTTTGCTGGTCTATCCTGACTTTTCCCGACCTTTCGTCCTATCTGCTGATGCGTCTTCATATTGTGTCGCGGCATGCTTAGAAGTACAGATAGATGAGAACTCTAGACAGCCAGTAGCTTATGCGTCCAGATTGTTAAAAAAGTCAGAGTTGAACTATAGTACTACAGAGAAAGAAGCCTTGGCTATAATCTTTGCAGTCATGCAATTCAGGCCTTATTTAGTGTCAAATCATTTTACCTTAATAACGGATCATCAACCATTGAGCTTTTTGCTTAATCTAAAGAATCCATCGCCCCGCTTAGCTAGATGGAGTATGATGTTGCAAGAATACGATTTTCAAATTATCTACCGTCCTGGTAAAGTGCATTCAAATGCAGACTTTCTTTCTAGACCGGTTTTAGAGGAAGATGAGACACAAAAAAAGAATAGGAAACCAAGAAATACGAAGGTAGTCTCTCCATTATCAACAGAGGCAAATCAGGAATCAGTGATTTTTCCTCAAAATCAAACCAGAACTTTGATCAAAACTCTACAGAGAGAAGATCCGATTTTGCGGAAATTAATTGAAGCGCTAGAAGGAACACCCCAGGCATCAACAAGAGTGCCAGATTCCTTTTATATGAGTAATGATGGATTATTATACCACTATACTCTATCTGGCTCTGGAAACACCCGAGAAGACCCAAATGAACAGTTAGTTGTTCCAGAAGGTCTGAAGGGGGAAATTTTAAAATCATGCCACGACGATTTACTTTCTGGAGGCCATTTTGGGTTACAGAAGACACTGGAAAAAGTTAAGAGGGACTTTTTCTGGTCAGGCATGTACGCAGACATCCGTAATTATATTGAATCATGCCCATCTTGTTTAGAACGTAGAGGTTTTAACCCTAAAGCGAAAGCGGCTCTGATGAGAGTCCCAGTCGAAAACGCCCCTTGGGTGAAGGTGTCATTAGATATTTTGGGACCTCTCCCAATGACGCTGAAAGGAAACAAGTATTTGCTGTTGGCAGTTGACAACTTTACGCGTTATGCCGAAGTGGTCCCACTGCAGACTCAAAAAGCGGATGAAGTTGCAACAGCTTTTATTAATAATGTGATTGCTAGGCATGGAATTCCTAAGTACATTCTTACAGACCAAGGCACAAATTTCATGTCTTCTTTGTTACGACAAGTGTGTGAGAGGTTAAATATTCATCAAATTCATACGTCTCGATATCATCCGCAAACAAATGCCAAGGTAGAACGTCTAAATCGCACCTTAGCAAATATTTTATCGCATGTCACAAATGAGGCTCAATCAGACTGGGATGAAATGACGCCATTGGCGATAGCTGTGTACCATGCAGCAACCCATAGTGCTACTCAGGAATCGCCTAACTTTTTAATTTATGGTAGAGACTTACTGTTGCCTTCTGATTTATGGCATGCAAAAGAAAAACAGTCTTTTGCATCCTTAGAAAATTATTCTGAAAGGTTGTGTGCGCGTCTTAGAAGAACCTATGAGATTGTGTCCCAACATCTGGAAGAGGCAGTGCGAAAACAAGAAGAACGAAGAGCTACAGTAGCTGTAGACAAGAATATTCGTGTGGGAAGTCTTGTCTATCTTTTTACTCCTAAAATAAAAGTAGGCACAACAAAGAAACTGGCTCGATTGAGTACAGGTCCTTACCGTGTAACCAACCAAACTTCGCCAGTAAATTTTGAGATTCAGAATCTGTTCAACCCAAGAGACAAGCAATTAGTGCATGTAGACCGATTGACAAAGGTAGTTGATCGAAAAGTTTTCCCTGAACTGAGAGTTGAAGAGACAGCAGAAGCTGAAGATAATGAACCGCTGGAAGAAACGTGTACAGAGACAGTGCCTAAGGAAACTTGGATATTTGACGAACCTGTTGTGGAAGCTTGTGATTTAATCCCACCAATAAATCCCAGGCCGGCCATAACAAGACCAGTTCGGCCTACAACTGTGCCAGTATCCATTCCCTTAAGGAATCTCCCAAGTAGGAATAAAAATATTCTGGCTGATAAATCAGTTGAAGCTACCCAAGTGCCAACACAGACACATGGATACAACTTGCGTAGCCGAAATCGAGTGACTCATACTCCGCATGTAGTGACTGTCACTCCCCCACCACAAAACGAAGTGTTAGTTCCCGAATCAGTTCCCAGTGAAAGAGAGGAAACAGGACAGAGTAATCCCATTCTCGAAGTAGAGATGCCGAGTGATGAAGTTCAAGAGCAGAATCTTGTAGACCTTAGTGGTCCTGAACAAAATGAACCACCAGGTGGTGCCGAAAGGACATTACAGTGGATGCTTGGACCACTTGCATCAAGGGTTGATTCACAGGACAGTGACAAGAGTTTTAATTGGTCAAGTCTCTTCAGAGATGCTTGGAGGGATTGAAAAAAATAATAAAAAAAAAAAATAAATAAAATAAATAAAATTTTTTTTTTCAGTTTTTGACTAATGAGAAGAGTATGCTAGAATGATTGCTTTTCTCTCTATCCCCTAGATTTGAGATTGAGGTCTGGAACAGGTACTACGACCAGCCGGAGATTTCTGTTGAGATGGTTGATCTTAGCAATATTTCTGCGATTTTGTAAAGCTGAAGTTGAACTGTGCCAAGTGAAACATGGAGCATATGTTTGTGAAATGACAAAACCCTCCCTGTCTTTGCGTAAATTAATTCCACAGAATAGTTGCTCCATCACCAATTGTGGAAATTGCCTTAAACAGTGGGTATCCAGAATTCTTCTTAAAAATGGTTCTTTGATCCCACCAGGGCACTTTATGTTGAAACAGTCATTAAAGGAAAATGGCACTTCTGTCATTTATAAATGTCAGAAAGGAGAAGAGAGTTGTGAATGTAGCAAAGAGCCCTGTAAAGGTAGTATCGAATACTGTTTCGAAACCGAATGTAATCAACAAGCATCATGCATATGTCAAAGACAAGTGGCTGAAACATATTGGCTAGCTGAATACGGTGCGCAAACTGTTAGAAATCCACCAATTGTCTCTTACAGAATGTGTTTGACATCGCAAATCGAGAATTTGGATCGGATCAGACATGGAAGGCATATGTTAGCTGACGAACAAGCAAATTTCCAAGAGCAAGGATTGGAAGTTATGTTTACCGACCCAGTTTTCACCACCTTAGAGAAAGGTACCTTGATTATCAGGAAGTTTGGGAACGAACGGACGTTTGTAATAGATAAGGAACCTTTGCAGGCAGAAGTACCAAGGGAGTTTTTGTTAGTTCCAGGACCATTAAAGTTTCTTTTTGTATCCCAGCAAGGTAAAGTGGTACAAGGTACGATACATTTGACAGGAAGGGATGAATGTAAGAGAATGAATTGCATTTTTTGTTGGGAGGTGATAAACAGCCGACACTGTTTTCCACCTTTTGTTACTTATACAGTATACATAATACTGGGTATCATGGCAGTAATAATCATCTGGTATTTAAATCTGGTCATCAAATCAGTAGTACAAACAGTCAAGGGATTTTTCGTGCTTGTTAGTGTTATGTGGAGAATGTTTAGAACTGCTTGGCGCCTCACGAGCCTGGCAGGCCTTTCTGCAGGCGCAGTGGTTAGGACAACCACGGGAAGAATGCAGCAGTATTTAGGAGAACATGTTCCCATAGAACCCAGACCACTTGTAAGAGTCACACCCTTGCAGATTCTCTTATACTTGTCGACACTTATGCTTGTAATTGATTCAACCTGTACTAATCATCAGATTTTACATGCGAAAATAAAGGAATGTCAAGCAGACATCTCTCAACCATGCAAAATCTCTACGAAAGTCCGTGTGACTCTATTAAATTTGGAATACAAACAATGTATGTGGTTTGTTTCCGACACTGATCAAACTCTCTTTCAATTACAGTTGACTTTTAAACAAGTTCAGTGCCACTGGCAAACGAAATGGATGTATTACACTTTTCCTACTGAATTGCACCTAATTAGTCAAGTGGCCTGCCCACAAAATACTTATTGTGCTTGGGGCCACCATTGTGTGCCTGACTATATTTTTGAGGCATTGACTAAAGAATCCTTGAGTTGGCCAGGGATTACAAATTGCATTGCAGGAGATAGTGGTTCGAATTGTTTCATTATCGATAGCCAGCCCTGTTTACACTATCGAGTTTGGCTAGTTCCCGACTTCACACGTGTGTATGAAGTCCGAAAGATTGAAGGAGTTACTTGTAAATACATAGTGGAAGTACAATCACACGCTAATACAACTGTTGAGACGTTGTCATTAAAGAATTTCGCTATCACACGAAACAACATTGAAATTCAAGTTTTAGGAGCTTTTGATCAACCCACCGACATTCTCGAACACCATTTAATTCTGAGAGTTGGTGATAATACTGAAGCCTACTTAGACCAAGCAGCTTTGGTATCTCGACCAAAATACGGAGAGATTGGTGACGTACAAGCGAATTATAGTGTGTCAAAACATTTTATTTTTGATGACAGAATGATACAGTGTCAATACTATGAAGAGAAAGTTCGTTGTCAAAAAAGCGAGTCTTATTTAGAACAAATGGTAGCCAGCGAAATAAATAAGCTCCCCAAAACGCAAGTTTCTCATCAGCTAGAAGTTGAGCCTTCTGGTAGGCTCACATCAAAAATGCTGCAATCAGCTCCATTAACCTTAGACTTGTCGTTTCTCGGATTCGAATTTTACTTGGAAACACACACAGTTTGTCCAAAGTTTGTTGATGAGGTTACCAAACCTATTGGTTGCTTTACATGTGATACACTGGCTACACTTACTTTTCAAGCATTTTCGACATGTCTTTCTGGAACAGTTTCTGTAAACTTTCAAAACATATTAGTGGCCACAAGATCAGTTAAGTTAACTCAAGAAACTAGTACATACACTATTCAATTCAAGACCGATATTAAATGTCATAATGAGAACTTGTGCCTAGTCGCACGAACTATTACAGCTTGTAAGGACATAGAATTCTGTTTAGAAGACCCAGCATTACAAGTAAACCACCCAAACTTTTCACAAGTTTCACACATAGCAAGTTACGCATCGGGACTGTCGCCATGGACAGTGTGGTTCCACCAATTAATGGATGGAGGCCTCATTTCTTGGATTAAAATACCTATTATACTCCTTTCTATGGCCTTATTAGGATCATTTATTGTCTCGACATGCTTAGCTTGTTTTCGCAAATAATAATAAATAATAAGGATAATATTAGTTAAAAAATTAAAATTCTATGTGTGAAGAGGAATGAAAGAAGGTTAAAAATGTGAACAGTAAATGGATAGTATGAATGTGAAGAGTAAATGACAGCAAATGTCCTCCTGCTTGATTCCAACATAAGAGGTGAACAGAAGTACAAATGAAGCAAATTGTTGTCTAAAAGGAAGGAGTGAGAAGAGTAAATGAAAAAAAAAAAAACAGAGATTAATTTAGCACCTATTTCTCTTTGTTTCTTCCCACTCACAGTTTCAGTAATAACCAAATTATGGGGGTATATGTTGAGTTGCCTGAGGATTTGCCTCGGCACTCATGTGAATTGGTTTTGGAGGGATGCAGCACCCTCTCCCCCCTCTCGGAGTACCTGCCAAGACCATACTAGGGCACACCTGATATTGACGCCGAAAAAACTTGCCAGGCACTGCCGAAGACATGAGGCAGCAAGAATGCGTGTGGTAAAAAGGAAACGTGAAGACGACAGCTCCTTAGAAGGTAGTCTTCCCCGTCACACCCCGGAGCAGCACGCTGAAGATGCCAGACCGACGTTTATCAAGCTTACCCCATCCCAGATTGCCACTACGAGTCGCCCTTACAAGACGCTCGAGGTGCCATTTAAAGATTGGGCATTTTTAGACGCTCGTTTTACGAGAGATATCCAGGAGTCAGGGCCAGTTGAAGAACTTGCCTTCATTACAGCAGATGGTCAGGATGGTGCTTTCCTTCTCCAACCAGGAACCCTCTTTTCCCCGGAGTTTGATTCTCAGCTAACCCAACTCCTAAGAAGCTATCCGGTGATTCTCACAGATGGTTCGGAAAAGGCACGGCTTCTCCGTGAGTCTCTTGTTTTCAAGACCGTCCTCAACATTAAAGACTTCTCCTGCCCTGCTCAAGACCGTCTCCCTGCAGTTCGAAACCACCAATTTAGATGTCCTTGGGGTCACCAAGAGAAGTTTTGCGCGGTCCACTCGGTCGGTGTCCTCACTCAGTGGGCAGAATCTGAGGGCCTGATCCAGCTGCGTAGTGAGACCAGCTCGACTGAATGGTGGGAGTGATCCTCTCTAGACTGATGAAAAGAAGTATCCCAGGAGGATCTTTTATGATTGAGAAAAAAATGGGGAGAAAACCTCTCTCCAAACAGAGTGTATTGATTATAACCATATCCTATTGTAACTAACATGTATTTTTGGCTATTTTATAACTAATAACTTACTGCTAATACTGCTTAAATTTAATTATTGACCAGCTATATATGAAAGGGTCTTATATGTAAATCAAAAAAAAAAAAAAGAAAAAAAATATAAGATATATTATAATGAAAAAAAAAAGAAATAATCATATGTATGCGGAAATTACTTTTTTTTTAGATAGATAAGTAGGTTTTAAGATAATTGTTTATGTTATTAATTGTATGGATAATTGGCAGCATTGTAGCACCTGTCATTATCAACTATGCACTTTCTAAAATCATTGCTTTATAAATGGGTCAAGTATGTTACCTATTTCGTTTATAATATAACCTTCATAAGCATTTATTGTGTGTTTTGCTATCAAACCTTGAGAATGTATCTGAATGGATTTTTAATCACTATGATATTTAATCAATATGATAGTTAATCAATATATATAACTTTTCAAGTTATTAGATAGTAGTACGTATATAATGGATTGTTCTTAGATATTGATGGTAATGTGTTGTGTCTTTAATAACAAATATGTATGTGTTTGACAAATGAAATTAGAAATAAGGGCAGATACTAATGTTGTGTTCCTTTGTTTCATGTTGTATCACCACTTTGTATGACAACGAATGACAAGAGTCACAAACCAGCTACGTCTCCAGCATACCAGGAGAAGAAACTTTCAAAGAACTTCCGTTCCAGTGTTAAACAGTTTCAACCAGACTGTGCTTATCCTGAATCAACTGTCACAAACGGAAGAAGGTGATGCAGTGAACATGATAATGTATAAATGGTGAAATAGAGACATTCATGAGACATTCATACATACATCTAAGAACATTTGGACTCCCAGAAACATGTGAACATTTATTGTGTTAATTATTTATGTGAAAACAATATAACGGTATTGCTTTGATACTAATTATTCTGAGATAACCATCTTAATACATAACAAGTTATTATAAATTGATTTTAGATATTATTTAGATTAGAAAGAGTAACCCAATCATGTAAGAGAAGAAATGTGTGTTTTTTTTTTACCCTAGTCCAAGAACTCCATGCTCGATTCGACGAGTACGTACACCCCTTTAAAATTTTGAGCACGAGAAAATTAACTTTTCACGTGCGCAAAATCTTCTGGTGGGGTAAAGGTGTGTAAAATAGCTTTATTTTACCTCTTGGGCTTATCTTAATAAGTAATCTTCATAACGCTAATTCTCTGCCACGGCCTGTAGAAGTAAAAGCTTCCTCCCTCCCCAACGGAGAAGGCTGCGTCGCTGCCCCCTGTGGTGTGCAGGTGACGCCGCGCGAGTGAAACAGTATCGCCCCCGTCATGTGCCGCCAGCTAGTGGAGAGTGGTCATCTTCCCCCAGGCAGTGGGCTGACGCATGTTTTCAAAAGAGAGGATGTGAGATATGACACTCTGAAGTGAGAAAAGTCGCCCCTGTAAGAGTCATACTACTGAGGCCGACTGAATCATGTATCAGCGGAATGTTTGGTAGTGGGGAGGCTAAAAAAGGGAGAGGTGAATATCACATAAATTTCTCCAAAGCAGCCCTGCACGAATATGCAAGCCCCTTAATAAATATCGTCCCTGGGTGAGTCAGGTCCTAAAAGTGTCAAGCAAAAACCCTTTTTGCCTGACCGTCCAGATGAACACCTGCATCTCAGAGGGGACGGCAGAAAGGGGACAAACTTATATATAGAGATTGAGAACAAAGGAGAGGGCGAGTCGTCGTCGAGGGAGTGGTCCAGTTCGTTGATCAGAAAGTTGTCCAGTTGCCGTGGTCCAGTGGTCGCAGTCGAGTTGATTCGAGAGCAGTAAGGAGAAAAGAGGCAGAGAGCAGTATTACCCCGAGTAGAAGCGAGAAAAGATGATACCAGAGGTAGTGAGGTCCTCACTCCGACGTGGCTCGGAACTTTGCGGTAAGATCACCCCATTTTAATCAATAGAATTGTATATGATAGTATGTCATATTATACCCACCTTTCTTCTCATTGAAGTAAGCTTCAAGATGTGTTTGATGTGATTGTAACAGTAAAGTAATATTATCCAATGATACCATATTGTGTTCTATTATTTACCCAGCAATTACCTTTGCTACTCATTTAACACTAAGATAGGAGAATATCTATGTTATCATCTAAAGGAAAGGAATCGTTGTTTGCCTGACTACATGAAGATACACAGATTTAATGTACCAACCAAATATCCCTTAAACTAACTTAACAATTATCTGGATACTAGATACGGTTATATTATGTTTAATGTATGTTTATATGTAATGTTGTTATGTAATGTTGCTGTTTAATAAACCATGTTTGTTTGCTAATTTTGCCTCATGACATTCTCTGGTTACACACGGACCACGGAATCCGAATTAAGAAAGAACCTTTATTTGCGGCCACTCTCGAGGCTCTATTAAGTCAATAGAGAATCGGGGTGGAGAACACAGCGCCCTCCGATGTTGCCAATTTTATTCCACGAATAAGATTGAAGAACACGTTGAGGTTTATGTCCTAATACAAACTGGTAGACGAGCACATTAAAACCCGACTCTCTGGATGTTCATTTTAGTGTTGAGCATGCTTGAAGGTTGTATGGATATTGGTGAAAGTTACAGTAGCATGCCCGCGCTATAACGGAGAGAAAAGGCGGCGTTACAACTGCAAAGTGGTTCCGTTGTGTCTCTGCGACCACCGTTGTGTTGGGACGGAAACGCATGCCCTTCAGAGTTTTCTCCAGACATGGAAACAGGAAGAAATCACAGTTTCTTCCAGTGAATAAGGGGATGTGGCAGAACCTCAGTACCTATGGCAGTAATCACTCCCTGCACAATATTAGCCGTAACTGACATTAATATAATAGAAAAACCACTTCACACCGGAAAGTTCGGTCATATTCATTCATCTCTTTAAACTGTAGTGCGATGCATTTAATTTCCGTCTGACAGAATAGTGAATCACATATCTCTGTTCAATCTTTATGTTCGACATGATACTTTCTTCCAAACTATCGTCGTAAAAAAAAAAAAAAAAAACCTCTCTTCACGCAACAGTAGCTCGACAAGTAGCGGCATTCGCACACAGCCTGCTCAGTAGCGATCTGGGAGAGCACCTCTACCGGCAGTTATGGAAATTTCGCGTCGTAAAATCTTGCACCAGTCCGCGAATTAAATGATCACTCCTCGTAATATTCCATGCTTAGTCTCACCGTCGTCTTATATAGAAAGACAATGCCTATGCAAAGGCCAGAAAATCTTAAGCAAGATACCATGTCTTTCTAGCTGCCTCGCAAATTTCACATTTTACTGTATCATAACCACCACATCTTATTCTTCATAACTTACTGTTAACTACTTTCATTCGAAACTTATAAATAACAGAACATCTGTTTACAAAGTGGAAAACGGTGTATTTAGAAATATTAAAGTTGGTTTGCGTTCCATCACTTCATATTTCAACTGATCCAATTTGTTTTTAAGCAATATATGTGCTTGTTCTGGTCTTTAGATGCCTTTTTACGTTTTTCAGTTTCTACTGCACTTCTTCAGCAATCATTAAGGAAAATTTGCACAGTTCTAAATTCGACAAGTCTTGCTCTTGGAGTCCACAGGGAAATTTTTCGATGTCCTGGCAGGGCAATTTGCCCTTTTCTCAAAGTGGACTGAGTGTAGTGACCAGTCAGTTTTTACTGTTTGCTCATATTTAATAAAGGACATTAATAACATTGGTGAGGATGGCGTCCTTCGTCGTCGTTGGCGCCTCCGTAGCCAGGTGGGCAGGAGCAGCAGTGCGTAGCACACGCTTCTTGATTAGACCGGGGTTCGAGACTGTGACCACCAAATACGGAGGATGCGGAAAGGTCAGGGAATGACCACCGCATATCCACGGTGCAATATGGCCTTAGTTGCTAATGCTCCAAATAACAAACAAACAAACAAACAAGCGTCCTTCGTCAGCTCAAGACTGCTGAGTTCTCTCATCAGCGTTAACGTTTCTTTCATAGTTCTATTCGAATAAATCAATCCTGGTTAAAAATAAACACTAATCTGTGAATGGCATCTATTTCCGGAGACTATTCCAAGAAATAAATTCTGGAACCTCTGTTTTTGGAATTTAATTTTTGATGATTGGTTACGACGTACTGCCTCTCCGTAATATCAAAATTCATGTATTGTCTATGCTCATGACTTAACTATTTTCGTCTTTGGAATGTCACGCTCTGAATTGGAGGTTCAGGTAAGTGACAATCAAATCTTGACAAGACTTATTCCTTGGACATGTGAAAACAAACTCATGGTTTCCGTGTCCAAAATAAAATTATGATAGTTGGTGCAAGCACATTTATGCAAGATCTCCTGTTATTAAATCTTAAGATAAATCTTTGAAATTCGTCCAAACTCACAAACATCTTGTAATATGTTTCATGATCGCAATCATTTCCTCTCGATAATTAGTATACCTGCTAATTATAAAATTATGATTTTTAGGATCTCAACGAAAAAAAGTGGGTAATGAAATCTCCATTTTTTCCTGAAGTAGTTTAATACACATTTGTAGTTATAAAAAAATCCACTTTCCTTCATTTTCATACCGATTATTACTTATACTAGACGCAATAGGCGCAGAAGGGCTTCCTTGATCTCTTCTTTGTTTTCCAATATTTTGTTATCCCTATTTAAAGAACATTTCAATGCACTTTGCTTCAAATGTGTAGGGTTATCTCTTTTCCTGCACTGCTGGCAATTGCTTGAACTTTGTCGTCAGTTTCTTTTTAAAAGTACACTGGTTTTCAAAGAAAGTGCATCACTTAGGAATTTCACATTTCACATTAAACCTTTTTCGCAATGGTATGTTAGATTAATGACTAGCATCACAAATAGAAATATAAACAGAAGATATTTATTAATAATTAAGGCAAAGCTAAGTAATATTTGACAGGTGCTCTCAAAATATTCCAAAATGAGCATTTGCAACATTTATACAACAGCTTTGGTAAACATGACAATTTGGACTGAAATGTTAGTAGAAGCCCTCAATTTGCTTCACATTATCATTTTTAATGGAAAACAAAATGAAAAGTTCACCAGGTGCAAACTAATATTTAGTTGAACCACCTCTGGCCCTGGTGACAACAGCACACCTGAAGATGATAGTTCGTGGTTACAAACACGAATTATGGCTTCCTGAAGTTCACGAAGGCTCTTTGGTTTCTGACAACTGCATATTCCACACGAACACGATGCCAACAGATCTCTATAGGATTCAGGTCCAGGCTGTTTCCTGGCCAGCTAGGAGTTGTAATGGACCCTTCTTTTTATTATATTTTATTTTATTTAAAATCCTTACTTATCTATTTATTATTTTTTTCTTAGTATCTAAATATTTTTTTATTGTTTTAGCATTAGTAGAGGCATACGACGCAAGAAAGCAAGCTTACGCAGCATTAGCCAAAAAAAAAAAAAAAAAAACCACCATTCCACCCCTCAGGTGCCTCAGTAGCCAGGTGAGAAGGAGCAGCAGTGCGTAGCACACGCTTTATGATTAGACCGGGGTTCGAGCCCGTCACCACCAAATACGGAGGATGCGGAAAGGTCAGGGAATGACCACCGCATATTCCCGGAGCATTATGGCCTTAGTTGCTAATGCTCCTAAAAACCAAATAACAAACAAACAAACAATTTCAAGTCTCTATTCGTTCCAAATGCCTGTTCAGCTCAGCCTTAAATTTATTTAGGCTATCAACTTCCACAACAAAAGATGGAATCCGTTCCACCAATCAACTGCCTGCTGGCTATAGGCAAATTTCCGCACATCTATCCTACATCTGTCTTTCCTCAATTTGAACCTGTGTCCCCTCAGGTTCTTAATCTGAGCAAGAGGAAGAATCCCATCAATCAGCATTCAGCTTGCTGAATCCATTCAAGTCCTTGTATATCTCAATCAAATCACTTCGCAGCAGCCTACTATCCAGTTGCTGCAATTGGCAGAACTTGCGCCTTTCTTGGTAAGAGCACACTTTTGTTCCCCTCACAAATCTTGTTGCCCTTATTTGTACTCGTTCTAGCAACTGTACATCCTTCTTAAAATGAGGCTTCCAGACCTGTACACAGTACACGAGGTGTGGCCTGCCAATTGCCTTGTATAACGGGATAATCACCTACTTGTCCCTGCCAGCAGAATTCCTATGTATCAATGACAAGACTCCATGATCTGCCCTAGCAGCCTGTCTGCACAGTCAGAAAACTTCATATCTGACTGCCCAGTTACCCTAAGATTTCTTTCATACTCCACTACTCTGAGTGGAACACCAAATAGTTGGTACATTTCTCTGGGGTTACTGCTACCCATATGCAGAATTTTGCATTTCGAAAAATTTTATTTTGTTTCTCAGAGCAAAACTGGAGTTACAATTAATAAGCTTTCGGCTGGGAGGCAGCCTTCTTCAGATTGAATACATGAATGGCAGTTGGAATAGAGATGTGCACTGCCAGGATGGTGCGTAAGGCTCGTGGTTAATTGTTTGTTGATGTTTGTGGCTGTGACATATGGTGGTGACGTGGCCAGCGTTTGTCTATGGATAGAATTACTGCCTCTGTGATGGGGTTAACTTGGCAACCACTGTTCCTGTTCAAAGAGGCATCAGAGCATTTTATATTTAACGATTCCAACCAGGTGCGCTTTAGGTAATGGTGGGACCTGTCCACAACTACGACATCGCGGTGTGGGTCGATGTCGTGGCGGGTTGTCCAGACATGCTCGGCGATAGCTGAGTGTTCTACATCTGCCAAACGGATCGCCCTTTTATGTTCTGAGAGACGTTTCTCGAGTCGACGTCCAGTCTCTCCAAAGTAGCAGCTGGTGCAGTCACGGCAAGAGATGCGATAGACCAAACCGCTCTGTAGAAGAGTGGGGACGGGTGTTTTTACGTTGGAGATAAGAGAACGCAGTTTCTTGCCTGGGAGTTGGACGCATTTTATCCCATATGATGTTAAGATTCTACCGATCTGTTGTGACAGGTTGGGGTAGTGTGGGATAAATGCCCTCGTGGATGACTCGTCACTGTTGGCGTTGCCAACAGTGACGAGTCATCCACGAGTCATCCGTGTTGGTCGTCGCGTTGTCGCGTGCCTGTAGATCACACTTGTCAAGGACGTCGATGGGATAGCCAGACTTCGTAAGGTCTACTTTGACTCTGTGATCTCTTTGCGTCTCTCATCTGCGGAGCTGGAGTGTGTCCAGGCGCGAGTTAGCAAGGTTCGGGCAGTGGAGAGGAGGTGGCCCCGCGTGTGTGCTGACCGGAAGTTGGTAAATTGGCCAGCACACATAGGTTTGCGATAAACTGTCGTCTTCAGGCATGTGTCTTCGCGCCGGACAAGTGTATCTAGGTATGGTATAGAGTTGTTCGACTCCAGCTCAATCGTAAACTTTATGAAGGGCGATAGTGAGTTGAGGTGGGTTAGGAGCCGTTGACCTGTCTCTAGGGATGACAATGAACACATCGTCTACATAGCGACACCAAAAGGCGATGTGAGCTGGCGCGTGTGTAAACGCACGTCCATCTAACTCCTCCATCACGATGTTTGCTGTGACAGAGCTGACAGGGAAATCCCATGGCTGTGCCATGTATCTGCTGGTGGATTGAGTCGTTAAACATGATTGCACCCCCTGTTAAGCACAGTCCGAGGGCGGCGGAAATGTCATCAGGCGTCAGCCTAGTTCTGTCGCTAAGGGTTTAATCGTTGTCCAAGAGTTGTTTTGCACAAGAGATGGCAAGTTCCACTGGGATGGAGGTAAATAGTGATATTACATCGAACGAAGCCATGACTTGATCCTGTGAGATGGATATAGAGTGGATCCTTTCTATGAACTCAACACTGTTGGAGACGGTGTAGGTGGTCTTGCCAACTAGAGGAGAAAGAAGTCTCGAGACAAACTTGGACAGCTCGTAAGTCGGTGATCCACAGCAGGATACAATTGGTCTTAGTGGTGTGTCTTCTTTGTGCACCTTCGGCAGGCCGTAAAACCGTGGGATCTGACACCCGGAGGCACGGAGGTGATTATGGGTTGACTGTGTGATTTTTTCTTGTTTCAGCCAGCTGTTGATGAGGATATTCACCTCTGACTCCCATCGTTCCAAAGCTCTGTTGGGGTTAACGGCTAAGGGTTTAGTAAGTGTAAGTGTAAGTGTAAGTGTGTGTTGTTGTCTTACGGCACCAGGGGTTTCCCCCATCTCCGCGTTGCTTTCATTGTGGTGAACCAGTTCACTGGGAAATGCCAGAGATTTAAAAGTGTGTGGGAATTGTTCATGTGTTGTGTTCTGTACCGTTGTTCATCTGGTCATTTAGCCGTTGGACCCCAATTGAGGCCCAACGTTGTCCCACTTACGCCCCGTGGAGGCAGACCAGGAACCCAGTAGCTGTAGATTCACTCTGGCAGGTCCTGCCGCTTAATTTCCTGGGATTTCGGCGGCTAGGACCTTAAAAAAAAAATAAATAAATAAAATAAAAAAAAAATAAATAAAATAAAAAAAAAAAAAAAATAAAAATAAATAAATAAAAAAAAATAATAATAAAAATAAATATATAAGTAAATAAAAAATCTGCGCTGGGGTAATGTCGCTTTGGTTTGCTAGGCCGAGTTTTGGGCGTAAGGTAATTTTATCATATTTAGTTTTTGACGTGTGGGGCTTTCGCTATGATGAAGGTAGAGAGGGGAGGGAGACCGAAGATTGGGGGGAAAAGACAGAAATATGGGGCCAATAGAGTAGATAGCCCCAGTTTTCAGTGGGGCATGCCCATGCCCCACCAGAGTAGAAGTTTGGGGGTGGAGGAGAAGGAACAAAAAATGTCCCCTCCCCCCAAGGAAGTGGGAATAATAGGTGAAGAGGGCGAGGGTGTCCTCTTCAGATCGCCATCAAGCTGTTTGCAACTGTGCTGCGTTTAGTCTGTTCTCTACTGTCTGTGCTGCATTCCCCCGTCCTTGCTTTTCTCTTCCGTGTGATCAGCACTCTTCTTTTCCAAGTACTGGTCCTCTGCAAGGTTTCAGTTTTTTTGTCACATTTGGCGCCGATTTTTGTCAATCTCTGTGTACGTTGCTGTAGATAGCTATTAGTGTTTTTCTCCTGGTGAATAAGTCTTGCGCATACTGGGAGAGTGCCAAGGGTTTGTAGACGGAAGTGTCTCGTAAAAGCAGTAAGGCTTTCGCCACGTAATCAGCGTGGTTCATTACAACCGTGTGACGGCCTTTGTCCGCCGGTAGGATGACGATGGACGAATCCTGTTTCAGTGCCTTGAGGGTAGAAATCTGCATACGGTTGAGGTTTGAAGAGACGGGGCGAGCATGGTGTAGAACTGCTGCAGTCTTCAACCGGATAGCGTTGGCTGTATCTTCCGGGAGGCGTGATAAGCTCGCTTCCGCACCCAAGGCGATGTCGGTGATCGGTGGGTGCTTTGGAAGAACGGCAAATGTCATGCCAAGGGTTAATAAGTTTATTTGTTCTGCAGATAACTGCTTGCTGCTTAGGTTCAGTACAAAGTCCGTACAATTTGTGAGAGGGGTATTATGCTGGCGACGAAATTGTTGGGATTCATTAAATAAAGTATTGAACTTACGTTTCTGTCGGGCACAATAACGATCTGATTCTCTGACGGCCTGGTAACATAAAGTATTGATAACATTGGTGTAGACCGGATCGGCAATCAAAGCCTTAAGGTCGGCTAGTAGGCATGCTTTGCTCGCTGAAGCACGTTGTATGTCATGATGGAGGCAGCCAATCCATATGCGTAGGGTCTTGAAGCCGACGTTCCGACGGGCACGTCCCATACGCTCATTAGAAAACGGTTGTTTGTACCGGAACCCTTTCGGTATAATCTTGTTAGCTTTGCATCTATGTGCAAACCTCAGGTGTTGTCTGGCACGGGCTATAAAGATAAAATCTTTCTGTAGTCTCACGACCATATCATATGCTGGTTGGCCAAGAATAGTCAGAACATAGTAAAAAAGGCCTACGTGCTCTGGATTCATTACGAAAAATTTTATTTTGTTTCTCAGAGCAAAACTGGAGTTACAATTAATAAGCTTTCGGCTGGGAGGCAGCCTTCTTCAGATTGAATACATGAATGGCAGTTGGAATAGAGATGTGCACTGCCAGGATGGTGCGTGAGGCGCGTGGTTAATTGTTTGTTGATGTTTGTGGCTGTGATATATGGTGGTGACATGGCCAGCGTTTGTCTATGGATAGAATTACTGCCTCTGTGATGGGGATAACTTGGCAACCACTGTTCCTGTTCAAAGAGGCATCCGAGCATTTTATATTTAACGATTCCGACCAGGTGCGCTTTAGGTAATGGTGGGACCTGTCCACAACCACGACATCGCGGTGTGGGTCGATGTCATGGCGGGTTGTCCAGACATGCTCGGCGATAGCTGAGTGTTCTACATCTGCCTTTGTCAATGTTAAACTTTAGTTGCTACTTCTCAACCCATGTACCCAACTTTCCCAGATCCTGTTGCAGCAGCATACTGTCATTGCCGTTTTTAACAACCCTACCAACTTTTGTATAATCTGCAAACTTTGACATTAATCCTGATATATCTTGATCAATATCATTGATAAATACACAAAACAACAATGGGGCCCAACAATGTTCCCTAGGGTACACCACTAATAACATTTGTCCACGAAGAGCAGTGTCCATTGATAACCACTCTCTGTCGTCTCCCACTCAACCATCCCTTTATAAATTGTAGCAACTTACCTTAATGACATACCTCTTCAATTTGTACAGCAGTCTTCCATGTACAACAGTATCAAAAACTTTCCTGAAATCCAATTATATGATATCAAAATTTGTTTTGGCATTCAGTTCCTTTGTGACCGCATCATAATATCCAATCAAATTAGTCAGACACCATGCAGTGTCTTAACTATTACTGCAGTCTTGTATAGATGATCCTGCAATGCTTCTTTAACCAGTAATTCTATTATTTTCGCCGGAACACAAGTTAAACTAACAGGTCTATAGTTACTTGTGTCACCTTCTGGGGTGACACAAGATATGTCAGATGTATCATAGATGTATCACCAATACATCTGTGATACATCTGACACATCTTTGTGAATTGGTGATACATCTGCACACCTCCAGTCCATGGGGGTCCTCTCTGGAGTCCAAAGAAGCTCTCATAATTACGGCTAAATATTTGCTTACTTCTTTTGCTGCCTCCTTTAATATAACCGGATAAATCCCGTCCACCCCAAGTGCCTGTTTTATTTTAACTTCAGCAATCACTTTGCTCTCAGTTATTACAAAATTACATAGCTCCCTGCTAGAGTTTGAGAAACTTCTGGCACTGTCCCCATTGAATAACTCCTCTTTCGTGAATGTAGATGCAAAATACTTATTCAGTTTTTCAGCTACCTGAGCATGATCATCAGTAGTCAACCCATCTATGTTAAGTGGTCCAATCTGATTCATCCCTTTCCTTCTAGACTTTACATTAATAAAGAACTCTTTGCTGTTTTTCTTTGCATCCTTTGCCAAAGATTTATCGTAATCTACCTTCGCCTGTCTAACCTCCTTTGTGATTTGATTACAGATTAATTTATATCTGCGATAGGCTTCTGTGTCACCTGATACATTTTTCTTCTCTGCTATGAGCCTCATTAATTCATCTGATATCCATTTGGGCCTAAACCATGAACAGTATTTCTTAGTTGGAATGAAAAGCCTAGTAGCCTCCAAAATTAAGTCCCTGAAGGCTTCCCATTTAGAATAGAATATTGGTAACGGCATCAGTTGATCCCACTGTAGAGAATTCAAAAATTGTCTGAGAGTCCTGTTATCAGCTTTATGAAAGCAAAAGCCCTTCCCTTTAGCCTTGATGGTAGTTATATCTTTAAGTAATTCCCAAATCAGTACATTGTGATGACTATTACCCAGTGGTTTCTTTATCTGCAAATTCTTAATGCATGAATAATCACTGCTTTATTTTATTATACTTTTTTTCAATACTGTTTTATTTATTTTATTTTAATTTTTTCTGCTCTTATCAATAATTTTTTTTATCTTTGATTATTTTATTTTACTTTCTTTTTTATTTTAATTAACTTATTTATTTTATATTTTAAAATTAAATTATTAATTTTTAAATTAACTTAAATATTTTATTATTTTTTAAAAAATTATGGTATTATTATTATTTTTTTTCTTCTCTATGCTGGCCGTAAGTTTGGGTAGCTGTGGGTACGGGATTTGCTGGCACCCACTGGTAAAGCACTACCTCCAGTGGGTGCGGGACTTTTTCCTTTTCAGTGCAGACAAAGACTAATGGTCTACCTCCACTTGGCTAGCATATCCAGTTGTGTCCCACCTCCTCGTGGTGTAGACGTGCACCGGGCACGCTTTCCAGGAGATCGCCTGCCTGGTGGAAAAGAAGCCAGAAACAACTAAACAATACATAATATACGCAAACATAACACTACACATTTCTGGCTGTTCTACAGAGTAACATGGAGGAGTTGAACTCTTGTTCCTGGAGCCGCTATACAGAAGATACTATCCATGTCTTCATGTCTGCATTTGATATGCTCCTTACACGGTCGAACACACCTTTCAGCTATATAAGCAGAGAGTGCTTATATAGCTGAAAGTAACAACTGATGCAATATTACGTCGTCACGTACGCGTGTCAATCTTTCTGATGCAATCTGTAAGAAATATTGCCTTATACTTAAGTTATTCGTATGACAATTACAATTTTAAGGGGTGATGCACTTTTCTTTAAACATCAGTGCAACTGGAAACGCATTGTTCAGGCATTAATTGCCTGAAACCAGAGGTGCATTGTTCGCACCTCTGGTCTCAGGCAATTAATGCTATTGCTGCTAAGCATGAATTAAGAGTCAAAGAGATTACCTTTCTATAACTCGCGGTGTTGATAAAACTTAACCGCCTGTCCCACATATCTGGAAGTCGCGCTGGTCATCATCTGTTTGGTTAACGTTTACCAGTATTCAACACGACAAGCAAATAATTCATTTGAAATAAACACAGTACAAGAAATTGGAGATTTATGTTATTATTCTATTTCGCAGTTACAAAATGTTTATTTATACCATATGTTTCAATTTTTTTTCAATGTAAGTAATTTTTATAATGAAAAATATAACAATGTGATACACAGTGGCCATATTTTGAAAATTGGTAAGAGGGACAACTTGAAACGAAATGTGTAACATTGCATTCTTTAGTCCAAAAATAAAAGAAATATATAAAACAATTAAAATACATTTTTTTTATCAATCAATCAATCATAGTATTTATTTCTTATATAATTATTTGTCTTATATAAACTATAATATTATTTGTAAAATAGCGAGGAAGATTGCTTTTACTTTATATATATATATACAGGGCGTCTCAAAAATATTGGTAAAAACGTTTAGGGGAGGTAGGTAACATCTAAAGGATTGTGAATCGCATAGGAACCCATAACCGGAAACGCCACGGGAAAGTAGTAGCAGAGACACAAGAAGCAGAAATGACACAAGACAGTAATTAGTGGTAAACATTTATTTGACATAATATTAACAATGGAGTACGAGATAGATGCATTTCATGATGTTACAACAGATGCTCGAAGGTTACACCATGAGACGCGCGATGCAGCGTGACACCGACGCAGCATGGATTGGCGGACACGGTCGAACACACCTGGAGTTTCTTTGACAGTAGCAGCAGCGCAGACGAGTCTCGCCACGACATCCATTTCCATCTCCACAGGCGATTCATACACGATAGATTTGAGGGCCCCCACAGAAAGAAATCAAAGCTCGATAAATCAGGTGACTGTGGGGGCCAGGCAACGGGTCCACCACGGCCAATCCATCGACGCCCAAAACGCCTGTTCAAATGGTCACAAACACACCTTCCACAATGGGCAAGCACCCCGTCATGTTGAAACCAAATGTTGCATCTCACATTTGCTGGAACATCGTCAAGTAACCCTGGTAGAACTTGTTCAAGAAAGATCCGATATTTAGTAGAGTTCATGCGGGATGGTAACAGGTATGGGCCGACTAATCAGTCACCGACCATACCTGCCCATACATTTATTGCGAAGCGATGTTGTGCCGCATGGGGGCGCCCACCGTGTGGGTTATAGTGTGCCCATACATGAGCATTGTGCTGATTGAATAAGCCTTCCCGAGTGAAATAAGCCTCATCCGTTAACAAATCATAGGCTGGAAAATTCAAGTCTTGAACACTTTCTTGGAGAAACTACTGCACAAAAGCCACACGTGAAGGATGATTTTGGGGGAGCTGTAACTGAACCCTTCGGAGATGAAAGGGGTGTAAGGAATCGTCGTGCCAGACACGCTGTACACTGCAACGAGACACTCGTAAGGCAGAGGAGCAGAGGCAACGGCACGTGTGCTGGTAGTAGGATTATTCTGGACGGCATTCAACACACTTTCTTCCATGGCAGGAGTTGGCGTCGAACGTGGTCTGCCCGCACTACTCCTGTTACCTCTAAATGACCCATAATCACACAAATTTTGATGCACCCGCGCAAACAAACGGTGGTCCGGTACATGTCTGTCTGGGAAGCGTTCTCCATAAATTCGTTGAGCGGCTCGTCCATTGCCCTCTGCTAATCCATACACTAGGTGCATGTCTGTCAGCTCACAGTTCGTATATCGATGCATGCTGTTCGTGCGGCGACTACTGCTTGAATGAGTAAACCAGAAATTTTCCCTCTCGCGAACTGATGAACAGCGCCGTCTACCGACTTACGGTGACGTTTCCGGTTATGGGTTCCTATGCGATTCACATTCCTTTAGAAGTTACCTACCTCCCCTAAACGTTTGTACCAATATTTTTGAGACACCCTGTATAGCGAGGAAGACTGCTTTTACTTTATATATTTTTCTTTAGATTTCACTAGTTTTAAAATTAAAATCTCCTTCCGAAGATTTTAAAAAGTTTTTAAATGCTGAACAGGACATGCTATAGTTTTCTTTCACCATAAGTTTGGCTTCTAAATTTTCTAATAAAAGACCGTTTCTCTCTTTCTGCCAAGCAGTTTTCAAGCTGAAAACTCTTTCTGATGAGACATTTAAATTTGTAAAGCTTACAATTTGATACAAATAATTTGCCTCCTGATAAATAAATAATAATTAAAATGGGAAATTTTTTTCCCCGTTTGATTTTCTTTTCCCCCCGGGAAAAGAGATTTGGAATTTTAAGTTTATTTACAGAATTTCAGAATGATTTTGTTATTTTTGTTGTTTCATTATATTATATGTGAGATATGTTATTATTCTTTTCTTTTTCTATAAAATAATAATAATTATTTACGCCTTATTTTATTTTTCAATCCAAATATTTTGGGGCGGAAAATCTGATTTTGCTTACTGGCGCATAAGGGGTCAGCAGCCCTGTGTTTTGTAAAATATTAAAATCGTTATAAAGAATAACTAGTTATATCTATCATTTACTAAAGTTATATTAAAAATACTAAAATTGTAATATTTTAAAATACTTTTTTATTTCTTACCACAATCGACTGTTCTTATTGTACGTAGGTACACTGATAATTTTTAAGAAATTAATATTTATAAAGACAAAAAAAAAATTATGCAAATAATTTAAATGATATTATTATTATTAGCCATATGGTGCAAGGAATCCTGAGGCTTATGCGGCCCCAGCCAAAAAAAAAAAAAAAAAATTCTGAATTACCCTGAGAGAGCGAAAACAAGAGTAAGCGGTAGAAGGGAATCATCATGAAAGAGAAGAATGATGATTTCCAGCTCAGGACCCTGGGTGTACCAAGCCCATACTCGCCAGATGTGATCCCCTGCAGTCAATATATAAATATCTTTAATAATAACGGAAACACAAACTTAATAATTTATATACAGTAGTATGAAAATATTTTATTTCAACCCTAGGGGCTCACATCTGGTGAGTATGGACTTGGCATACCCAGGGTCCTGAGCTGGATATCATCATTCTTCTCTTTCTTGGTGATTCCCTTCTCTCTCTCTCTCTGTCTCTCTCAGGGTAACTCGGGAATTTTTTTTTTTTTTTTGGCTGGTGCAGCATAAGCCTCAGGCTTCCTTGCACCATGTAGCCAGTAATAATAATAATAATAATAATAATTTCACCTTAATAGCTTATAAATTAAATTAATTATTTTTAAATTAAATTATTTCTTAGTTACTGTAATTTGAAGAAATTTGAAGAAATAAAAAAATAAAAAATCACTATTGTAAAAACATCCCGTATAAGTTTTGCACAGAACTCCAGGGCCCGAAGAAATTTTTGACCAGGATCTCCCAAATTTTGTGGCCGGCCATGCGTACAAGTGCCTTTGATGAGCCAAGAGAAGGAAGGCCATCAACATCCACAGAGAGTGAAACGGTTGCAAAGGTTGAGCAGCTGGTACTGAGTGACAGACGTGTGACAATTCAATGCAGTAGGAATTAATTATAGGTCTTCCCACAGCATTTTACATGATTGCATCTACCCATGGGCTAACTCCACTAAGGGAGATAGCACTGGAAAGTTTATTCCACATATCAACAAGGTATATCCCAAGTCTTCTTCATGGTTCTCCCCGGGCCTGTACGCAACTTTCATGCTAACAGGTCACGGATCCACCAAAGTCAAACTCTCATCAAGTCTTGGAATTATTGATGATCCCCTCTACCACTGTGGAGAGCTGGAGAGTTGGACTCACCTAATGTATGACTGCCCTTTGTATGACGACCTTCGCTGCATTCTGATTACCAGAATTAACTTTAATCCAAAACCCCAAGAGCATTATTTGTTGGACAGCAACAGAGAGTACAAGGCCGTTTCGCAATACTGCCAGGAGCTCTTCACAAGAAGAAGATCCCTACCGCTGGAACGAACATACACCTGACTAACTCGTCTTGCAAATTCAAGCAGGACTGTCAACGACTACCACCGATAATGGGACGGGACCTCTGTCACATGAATGACAACACTGTTTTGGACCTTCCTGATTTAGACTCTTCACAAACTGAGATATTATGCAGCGCTGCTGACCCAGTGACCAAATGGACGGAAGCCCTGAAACCGCCCCAAGTCAGACTGAAGTGAACATACATCTCTAATTTTGACTTAACAAACCGGAAAAATCCGAGAGACCCCTACTAGTGACACAGTCCAGTGATAACCACACACTTGACGACCAGACCTGAAGCTTCGAACTCGTAGTGACAAGTATACATCGAGTGAAACACATGACGTACAGTCCCAAGTGTGACAGGCTCGCCAGACTCTGAAAAAGAAGACAAGATGGGACAGGACCTTTGTCCCAGGTATGACACTCAAAAGCAAAGCTCAGTTGCTGCCATTAAGCTTTCCTTGCCACGCTCCCTTGCGTGGTCCTTTTCCTCCACAACCCAGGCGGGGAGGGAGGTTACCCCTGGTCTCCTTCCCACTCGCCATCCCTCTTTTCCCTCTGGTGGGGCATGGGCCTGCTCCATTGTTTTGGGGGTCATCTTCTTTATGGACCCCTTATCTCTGCCTTTCCCCCAGCCTTCAGTGTTCCCCCTTCTCTAACTTATAACCATCATCCGAACCATCTCTAAATTGCCTGAGCCATACACCCAAAAATTTAATAACAACATCAGTTCGCATAACCAGTAATCCTTTTGGCTGACCCCTATCTGTAGCGTTCTTTTTGTTTTTTTTTTAGGTCCTACCACTGACATCTCAGGAAATTAGGACCTGGCAGTGTAAAGTTTTTTTTTTTTTTTTTTATGAAAACCCCAAACACAAAAGTATCAAAACTTAAAGTACTTAGTACCATGCATGGGTTGAAGGAGAAGTATGGGGCAAGGGGATGCCGGAAACTTTGCTCTAGAGACTAAACATGGGTTTCACCATTTCGAGCCTCCAATAAGCAAAGTGGTGGTATTTCACCGATTGATGAAAGTCATCTACCTGGTGTACCTGGTCTGCCTCCACGGGGCAGAGTGTGGACAACGTTGGAACCCATTAGGGGCCCAGCGGCTAAATGACCAGAGGAACAATGGTACACGACACTACACATATACAAAATACATACACTTTTAAACCTCTGGCATTGACAGTGTTCTGTTTCACACCCACAATGTATAGTACGCGGAGATGGGGGAAACCACTAGTGCCGTTTGATACTAAACACACTCTACACTCTACCTGTATATTTACATAAATGATTGCATCTACCCATATATTTATTTTGTCTGTAAATTGCATGTGGTCTCTATTCGATTTGCCTGTTTTGCTGGACGAAAAAATCCCAGTTTCTAGCGGGAAAAAACCAAAACCTTGCTATCCACTCCTGAGACCGACTAAAACTCAGCCACTGAGTGAAAAAAACCATTAAAGTTCCTCGTGTCATCGACGGGATTCGAACCCGGGCCTTTTCCACCTAGTGTGGGGAGGATGGTGGTGATACCACTGTGCTGACCATTTTTCATGACCATCTGCACATGTCTACGGTCTCCGCACGATGGGTTGCAAGATTGCTAACGGCTTTGCAGAAGCAATGTTCTCGCCAACTGTTAGATTTGTGTAACGCTTCGAACTACTGCAGCACCCACCCTATTCGCCTGACCTAGCACCGTCAGACTTCTTGTTTCGAGAAATAAAGAAACCATTGCGTGTACGCCGCTTTGATTCGTCTCAGGAAGACATTAATGAAATGGAATCATGGTTTCAGGCAAAAAGTGCGAACTGTTATGATCAAGACATTAAATTACTAATGCGTAGATGAGAGCAATGTGTTGCTATACATGGAGAGTACACAGAAAAGGATTAAAGTTCCTGTGAAGTTTTACCTTTCTAGCGCTATTATTTCTAGTTAAGGGCACGAACTTTTTGATACTCCCTCGTGTATAATAAAATTATTCAAATAATGTCAACCTATTTGATTCGAATTTAAGAGCAGCTACCTATTTACTACAATTAAAAATCCGAATTCTCCTACAACTCACTCTATATTATAAAAATGGCAGCAAGATTCGAACGATACAACTGTTCTACGTATATTGAGTAGTAATCTATAAAATCTCTAGCTACATTAAAAATAAAATAGCATATGTGACTAGGACTATATAGAGCACGATATACTGTATAATATTATATGAGAGTCAATAAAACGGTTTGATTTAAATGATCACACCTCGTATATTCATGTTTGGAGGAATTTTAAACTTTAAACATTTTTCATAAATTTTAACCTTTTAAAATTTATGAAAAATTGGTAAAAAGATATGTATGTCTTGGTAAAAAGACACATTTAGTGAAATTATTCTTATTTTTGGGAATTTTTGCTGCTGAGTGTTTTGTTTCACTAATTCACATTTAACAACCCGCGACAGCCATCGCGTCAATGATGCAATTAATTTTTATGGGTGTTTTTTGAAACGTGGCTCAGTTAGTCGGTATCCCGAGAAGTTGTATGGTTTACCCTCCCGGAAGACCGTGAGATAAAATTTACACAGTCATTCACAATCAATCTAACTCACTCGCTATATGACGGCATAGGTGGATTGGGAGTTATAAGAGGCCCCAAGAAGAGTTTGTAGCGGTACTGAACTTTTTTTAACTACAGATATTTCTTCTTGTTGTTGGGTTTTAGGAGCATTAGCGACTATATTCCCATATTGCTCCGTGTGTACTGTCAGTAAACTGCGTGTGTTCTGGGTCGGGTTTCTGTTTGCTGGAAGAAAAACCCCAGTTTCCAGGATGAAGAACCCATGCTACCCTCGTCTGACTCCGACAAACTCGGCTACGCTATGAAAAAGTACGAGAAAAATCTTTCGGGTCATCGACGCGACTCGAACTGCGGCTTTTCTACCCGGTGTGGGGAGGATGGCGATCCTACCAACTGCGCTACCCACGAGAGCTACAGTACCTCTTACCGATCAGGAAGCTGGAAGCCGACAGCTGAACATTAACAAGAAATACTTAAATAAAGATAAGAATGGGGCTTACTTTCTAGGCTGGTTGCAAAAAGACAGAAATTCAATTTTAAAAACAATAGAAATAGAATAATAAAGTGATGTAAATAATTCGCATAAAAACATGTAAATATTTATCCTATTATTACAAGCCACATAGTGCAAGGAAGCCTGAGGCTTAAGCTGCACAAGCCAAAAAGAAAAAAAAAAAAAAATTCCCAGTTACCCTGAGAGAGAGAGAGAGAGAGAGAGTAGTAGTAGTAGTAGTAGTAGTAGTAGTGGCACTTGATGCAAGAAAGCAAGTGTAGGAGCTTATGCAGCATCAGCCAAAAAAAAAAAAAAAAAAAATCACACCATACCCTCCAATTACCTGTCCAGTTCCTCCTTAAATTTATTTAACCTATCAACTTCCACAACGACAGATGGAAGTTTGTTCCAGCAATTAACCACCCGCTGGCTAAAGGCAAATTTCCGCACATCTATTCTACATCTATCCTTTCTTAATTTGAACTTATGTCCCCGTAGGTTCGTATTCTGAACAAGTGGGAGGATCCCATCAGAATTCAGCGTGCTCAACCCATTCAAGGCCTTATAGACCTCAATCAGATCACCGCGCAGGTGCCTAGTCTCCAGCCACTGCAATTTGCAGAATTTAAGCCTCTCTTGGTAAGAGGATCCCTTCATTCCCCTCACCAATCGTGTTGCTCTTCTCTGTACACGCTCAAGCAAATCTACATCCTTCCTAAAATGAGGCCTCCAGACCTGTACGCAGTACTCAAGGCGTGGCCTGACCATTGCCTTATACAGAGGGACAATCACCTCCTTTTCCCTGCTAGCAAAATTCCTATATATCATTCACAAAACCCCATGACCTGCCCTAGCAGCCTGTCTACATTGCTCAGAAAACTTCATATCTGACTGCACAATTACTCCCAGGTCTTTTTCATTTTCTACCACCTTAAGTGTAGTACCACACAGTTGGTACGTTTCTCTGGGGTTACTTCTACCCATATGCAGTACTTTGGATTTGTCAAGGTTAAACTTCAGTTGCCACTTCTTAGCCCATCTGCCCAAATTATCTAGATCCTGTTGCAGTAGCACACTGCCATTACTGTCATTAACAACCCTGCCAACCTTCGTGTCATCTGCAAACTTAGACATTAAGCCTGATATACCTTCATCAATATCATTGATAAATATACAAAACAACAGTGGACCCAACACCGAACCCTGTGGGACTCCACTAATAACATTAGTCCACGAAGAGCAGCACCCATTGATTACCACCCCCTGTCTTCTCCCACTTAACCATCCTTTTATCCATTGTAGCAACTTACCCTTAATACCATTCTGCTCCAATTTGTACAGTAGTCTTCCATGCGCAACAGTGTCAAAAGCTTTCCTGAAATCCAAGTATATGATATCAAAATTATTTTTTGCATCCAGTTCCTTTGTGACCACATCATAATAACCAATCAAATTTGTCAAGACAAGACTTTCCCTTAACAAACCCATGCTGTGTCTGAATTATTGCTGCAGTCTTGTCTAGATGATCCTGCAATTCATCTTTAACCAGTGACTCCATTATTTTACCCGGAACAGAAGTTAAACTAACTGGTCTGTAATTATTCGTGTCACCCTTCGAACCTCCTTTGTGAATTGGGGATACATTTGCACATCTCCAGTCCGTGGGAACCTCCCCTGAATCCAAGGATGCTCTCATAATTATGGCTAAGGGTTTGCTTAGTTGCTTTGCCGCCTCCTTTAATATAACTGGATAGATCCCATCCGCCCCAGGTGCCTTTCTTATGTTTAACTTCAACAATTTCTCCTCCACTTTGCTCTCAGTTATTACAAAATCATTAAGCACACTGCTACAATTTGATAACCTTCTTCCATTTTCAAACTGTAATGATTCCTCACGTGTGAATGTAGATGCAAAATACTCATTCAGTTTGTTTGCTATCTGAGCAGGATCATAAACAGTCGAACCATCGATGTCAAGTGGACCAATCATATTCAGCCCCTTCCTTTTAGAGTTTATATAAGTAAAGAAATCCTTGCTGTTTTTCTTAGCATCTTTTGCCAAAGATTTCTCGTAATCCGCCTTTGCCTGCCGAACCTCCTTTGTGACCTGATTACAGACTAGCTTATATCTGCTACAGGCTTCTGCGTCGCCTGATAATTTATATGCATCCCATGCATTTTTCTTCTCTGTCACGAGTCTCATTAGTTCATTTGATAACCATTTAGGCCTAAACCTTGAACAATATTTCTTCATCGGTATGAAAAGTCTAGTAGCTTCCACGATTAATTCCTTGAATGCTTCCCACTTAGAATTTACTGTTTGTAACATCGTCAGTCGATCCCACTGTACAGAATTTAAAAACTGTCTGAGACCACTGTACTCCCCTTTACGGAAGCAAAAACCCTTTCCTTTACCCCTGACGGTAGTTACTTCTTTGAGTAAATCCCACTTGAGCACACTGTGATCACTGCCACCTAGTGGTTCCTTTATCTGCAAATTCTTAATACACGAATGATCACTGCTGATAACCAGATCAAGAGTATTACTTTCTCTGGTTGCCTCTCGAACATGCTGCTGCAGAAAACAATCATCCAATAAATCCACAAAAGTCTGACTAGTGTGTGAGTGACCAACCCACAAGTTCCAGTCAATATCTGGGAAGTTAAAATCCCCCATTATAAGACATTCTGATTTACTGGCCCACTCTATTTCTCTGTACAATTGTTCATTGTACTCATTCGAGTCATTAGGCCTATAACACACTCCTACTCTTATCTTTGCTTTTGCAGTGCTTATGTCACACCAAACTGACTCAACAGTGCACTATCCATCTATATTAACTGGATGCACTTCTTTTGATTTTATGTTTTTCTTAATTAACAGCATAACACCTCCTCCCTTTCTGTCCTGTCTATCCTTTCTGTACACATTGTACTCCCCAAATTCCAGTTCTGCATTCCTTATATCTTTGTGACACCACGTCTCTGCTATCCCAACAATATCCGCCTTTGATGTCTTGACCAACACTTCAAATTCATCAAATTTATTTACTATACTTCTAGCATTGGTATACATGCAAGCATACATGCTCCTATGCCTATTCCTTGTTACCCTAACACATCCCATATACCCAACTATTCCAGGATGACTGCCATCCGTCCCTGAAACCCCCAACACCCCTCGCTCCAGGTCGCTTCTTATTCTAATAGAAGTTGTGCAAGAATCACCTTCACCTCTGCCTGCGGTTACTGTTAAACTATTAGTCTTTGTATCCCCCAAGCTAGCAGTTTTCCGACCCACCTAACACTGCCTCGATAGCATCAGCAAATATTCTTGCACCCTTTCTATTTAAGTGTATCCCATCCCTGTAGAAGCAATCTCTCCTGTTAACAAGTACAGTCCAGGCTGAAAAAAATCCTACCCCTTGAGCCTTGCACAATCTTTCCAGGGCCGAATTGATCGACAAGGCTCTCATCATATACTCCCTCCTATCGTGTCTGGGCAGAATTGCAGACACTTTCAAATTCAACCCTAATTCTCGGCTTTTTTTCAACAGTGACCTGTACTTGTTGAGTAATTCTGCCGGTCTCCTACTCTTAATATCATTAGTGCCAACGTGTACAACTATATCACCTTTTGTGCCCTTGAAAGATGATATCCGCTCTACAACGTCATCAACCTTTGCCCCTGGCAGACATACCCTGGTCCTGTTCCACCTATCCTTTTTACATAGCATGTTCCCCGTTTCCCTGACAATAGAGTCACCAACAACTAATAGTTCCTGTGGGACCAGCGCATTCTGCCTTGGGGGTTGCCGCTGTGTTGCGTGATGACCAAGTGCAAGCTCTGGCGTTGATGTGGGCAGCTGAGAGCTTGATGGGCCCCTCAATTTATTTCCTTCGAGGGCATCCACCCTGTCCTTCAAACTCTCATATAGGCCCATAACAACGCTGAGTTGTCGCCTGATTTCCTTACACTCCTTACATCGCGCACACACAAAGACATCCCCCATGGCAATATCATGTTCCGTTCCAGAGAGTTCGGCAAACATTTCACAAGTTGCACATTTTTTTAGGCTGTGACGCGTTGGAGAATCGCCCCCCTCAGTTCTCCCCCGAGTCACAACACTCCTGCCACTTTGTGCCCGTTGCTTTGCTGCTCTAGTTCGGGGCATGGTAGTTTAAATTAATAAAATCAATAAATTAAATGTCAGTAGGATTTGAATAGAAACTATGAAATAGAAACAGTGAAGCGTATTACTATATAATTATGCGTTAGAGCTACCTCAATTAAAAAATTTGAATTCCCTACAAAAACTTTGAATTCCCTATATACAAAAACAATGGCTACAAAAATCGAACAAAAATAACGGTTTTACCTATCGTAAGTAAAATCCACAAAAACTCTTTATCTAAATTAAAATAAAAAATAACCAGCGTAACTATAACTATATGACTACGTATTAAGTACAATATAAAACAACAATCATGTAAATAAAAGGCAAACACTTATCGTTTTTGCGGAGCCTGTAACTGTCAGAGAGAGAGAGGAATCACCAAGAAAGAGAAGAATGATGATATCCAGCTCAAGATCCTGGGTGTGCCAAGTCCATAATCACCAGATGTGAGCCCCTGATAGGGTAATCGAAAAATACTATATTCGAGGTTTGACATGATGGGTGAATAGTAGTGATTCGTTTATGGTGTTTGATACCGTTGCACATGGAAGACTGCTCCACAAATTGGAGCAGTCTTCCATGTGCAAATTGGAGGCAAATTGCTGTTATGGATAAAGGGATGGTTGAGTGGGAGGATACAGAGAGTGGTAATCAATGGACACTGCTCTTCGTGGACTAATGTTATTATTGGAGTTCCCCAGGGTTCAGTATTGGCTGTATTCATTAATGATATTGATAATGGTATATCAGGCTTAATGTCCAAGTTTGCAGACGATAGGTACAGTTGTAAATGACACTAATGAAAGTACGCTGCTGCTACAGGTTCTAGAAAAGTTGAGTAGATGGGCTGAGAGGTGACAAATGAAGTTTAACATTGACAAATGTTGAACTTCATTTGTTTAACATTTGTCAAAGTTAAAGTTTAACATTGACAAATGTTAAACTTCAGTAAAGTACTGCATATAGGAAGCAGTAACCCCAAAGTAATGTATCAACTGTGTGGTACTATACTGGCAGTGGTAGAGAGTGAAAAGGACCTGGGGGTAATTGTGCAGGCAGATATGAAAATTCTGAGCAGTGCAGACGGTCTGCAAGAATAGCTCCTGGTGTCTTGTCAATGATATACAGGAATTTTTCTAGCAGGGATAAGAAGGTGATTATCTCCTTGTATAAGGCAATGGTCAGGCTACACCTTGAGTACTGTGTCTGGAGGCCTCATTTTAAGAAAGATGTAGAGCTGTTGGAACAAGTACAGAGAAGGGCAACAAGATTAGTGAATGGAACAAAGGGTTGCTCTTACGAAGAAAGATTTAAGTTTAGAAAATTACAGTCTGAAGACTAGGCACCTGGGAGGTGACCTGATTGAGGTGTATAAAGCCTTGAATGGTTTAAGCATGTTCAATGCTAATCGGATTCTTCCTCTTGTTCAGAATAATCGCCTGAGAGGGCATAAATTGAAATTGAGGAAAGACAGTTGCAGAATAGATGTGCGAAAGTTTGCCTTTAGCTAGCGGGTGGTTGATTGCTGGAACAAACTTCCATCTGTCCTTGTAGAAGTTGATAGCTTAAACAGATTCAAGGCAGAACTAGACAAACATTTGGAGCGGATGGATGAGTGAAATGAGATGGGGGGGGGGGGGGGGGGTTTGGCTGACGCTATATAATCTTGCATCGTGTGCTTTGCTAATGCAAATGATAATTCTAATGGAAGAGTTAGATGCCAATGAAGTACACTCAGTGGAGCTTGAGAGCAGGCAGAAATCAACTGTAAGAACTTTGTGGTTGAAAGTTGCTTATATTTCTGTTTAATTCCTTTTCTTTTCTTTTTTTTTTTTCAAATAACTTTGACATGTGAATACTCACTTGTTCAGACGTTATACACAATAAGCCAGGTGAGTCAGAGTACTATGACCAAAACAATATTTAGCAGAAATGTGTCAGCGAATCACGGTGAATTTAAGAACTTTTAATAATGTGCTGTGTACTATCCGCTCTGCTACATGATGCTATCTTGTAATATATAATATTATTGGGTACACTGTTGTGAACGTATTATACAGGTAGTTCTCGACTTTACGAGTTAATTCGTTCCTAGCGCGCGCTCGTAAAGTGAAAACTCGTAAAGCGGGAATTTAATTCATATAGATATAAGGTTAAAAATAGGGGTTACGTTCTCAACAATGAAATTAGTTAGCTAATTAGTTTATGTTTAAACAATGATTGATTTATCCAAAGAAATGAAAATGTAGCCTGTAAAAATCATGCCAATTATAATAATAGAGAAATTATTTACGACTTACAAATGTTAAAGAATGTTTTTTCTTCATCATCATCGACTAAATGCACACTCGTTAATGGCTCGGCACTCATTGGTTTGCTGCACAAGGAGTAGTCTTCTTCAGAAATGCTTCAAGAGGCGTTTGTTTCCAAGATAATTCTTCTCTTTTAATTATAAATTTCACGATTGCATGCATAAGCATTTTTTAACGGCACACACAAATTGCAACTAACATGATTCGTGTCGAGTTAAAAGTTTACGAAGCTTAAAAAAAAGGAATGAAGAGAAGATTCTGAAAATTTATTTATGTTTTTTATACGATTGAAGATTTCAGTAAAGGGGAAACACATTTCACCATAATAACGTAAAAAACCACACAATCCCAACTATCGGTATTTTCGCAAATGCAAGATCGAGTTTACTAACCGTTTATAATTGCTTGCAGTAACAGAAAAGCCTAATAAACCGGAAAGTGCAAATTGTTTTTATTGTTTTATGGTCGTGCCTTCCAGAAATGTGCTTTAGAAAAATATCACAAAGGCGTTTAAAATTGTTTTTATAACGGAACATATGATAACGATGAAAGAGTAGTGCATTTTAATGACTTGAATTGGTAACTAATACAATTTACAGACCATGCTCACGACCTTTTATATGGCCGTAAGTTTAACATTCATTTTTTGCAATTAATGTTCATATTTTAGATTTTGTTGATACTTGGGAAAAAAAAAAACAAAAAAACTCGTAAACCCGAGAACTCGTAAAGCGAGAACTGCCTGTACACAAAAATAAGATAGCCTATTCAAAAATTTCAATAAAAGAATCTGTAATCGCTTACGCGTTGGATAAAAGCTCTCATCTTCACACAAATGGAAACGAGAGTACAGTTACAGAGTATGAGTATTGAGTGGACCAGCTGTTTAGAGTGCGATATAATGTGGCTGGTTTGACAGAGTTACTCTGGGAAATGGCTGGTATGTTAGGAAAAGTGTGATTTTGTAGCAGACTGATTCAGTAGTAACTTCTACTGAATTGCTGAGTTGCTTTTCACAAGTAACCACACAACAGTAGTAAACAAATCGGAGAATCCTCTGATAAGTTTTGTGTAAAAGTAATATTTTTTCCGTTCATTATTCATTTGTGTAATAATGGGGAAGCGTCAGCATCAAAAGGATAAAATGTGAGTCTTCCAATCCTATAATGAAAATATTTGTGTGGTAGATTGTGTCCTTGCATGATTTGATTCATAAAATTACGCGCTATAAATATACTATTAAATATAGTATATTTAATAAATATACCAAATTTAGTATATAAATATACTGTATAGTATATTTCTTAAATATACTATTAAATATAGTATATTTATAGTGAGAGAATAAGTAACAATAGTCTTTTCTATTAGTGAAGCGTTACTTATTCGAGGTAGTACAATACATGGTAACTCGTTGTGAAGGATGATCACAATATATCGTCTGAAATAATTCGTATCGTTTCTTAGTTCATTAATGATAATATTAATCAGGAGCAGGCCGTCCCGAGGGTGAAAAGGGTGCACTGCACCCTGGCGCCAACGTTCAAGGGTAATCTGAAACATACACATACGAACTATATAATATCGGCGTAGATACACTATAGTTAACCCATAAATTTGAAATACGTATGTAGTGTAAAAGGCATCGTTTTGCACCAAAACCCATAAGGATTGTGCCTTTCGTCTTCAAATACACATATGAAGAAAATTTTTAAAGGGGGCGCCAAATTTTAATTGGCACGCGGGCGCCACATGCCCTAGGAACGCCCCTGGTAATAATATCACATTATAATAAAATATTACTATAAAATTTTATTTTAAATAAAAGTAAATTATATGAATAATATATTTGACATGTAATAAAAATTATATGTTAATCATTTCAGCTTGAAGTGATGAGACCTTGATATCAAAATATTTATCAACTAAAGTAGGAAAAAATACCAGTTTTTATAAAATTATTTCGCAGATTCTGCCACAGTATATTTCACTTAAATTTATAATTGGTAACATTCTAAGAAATACTTGGTAATTAATAAGCTAAAGACCTTAGCAACATTTTTCTTATTTTATTCTTATTTGAACACATCGTGGTCACTCTCCATTCTTCGATTCATGAGCAAACCACTTTTTTCACCAACATTGTATTCCCATAATTGAAATAAAAAGTTCAAGCTTTTGAAAATACATAATTTCTGAAATTCCAATATGGTCTAATTTGATGATAAACTGAATTATAGACTTGAACAGGCTTATTCAACAGATATTTCCCCAGAGGTTCACATCTGATGAGTATGGGCTTGGCACATCCAGGGTCCTTAGCTGGATATCATCATTCTTCTCTTTCTTGGCGATTCTTTTCTACTTCTGTCAATCAATCTCTCTGTCTCTCTCTTTCAGGGTAACTCGGGAATTTTTTTTTGGCCGGTGCAGCATAAGCCTCAAGCTTCCTTGCACCATATGGCTAATAATAATAATAATCTTATGACCTTCGTCTTCAGAAACATCAATAAAGCACTTCTTATTTTGGTTATATGATTAGAGGGGTAAATAAGGGTTTCTGAGGTATATTATTGATTTTAATTCATTCAATAAGGAATGGCATTTTATTTAATTGAATTCACAAATGAAATACGTATAACTGAAGGTCTTTTCAATACAGGCGAGTAAAAATTAAGTAACAAGAAAAAATTAATCAACCAGTATGATAGTTTGGTATTTTTTGATGTTTTGAGATATTCTGATTGAAAAAGGAGCAGAAATTACCAAAACATTAACTCTGAATGTTAATCTCTTCTCGTATTCTCTACTCATAAACGCATACAAGAGAACGTTTAATTTGGAAATAAAATAATTATTCAAAAAATTTTTTCAATATAATTTAAATAATACTTAGTAAGGCAGATATTTCCATATAATATAAAAAATCACAGAAAATAATGACAATAAAACTTTAAATAAACAAGCAAAATATTATTAATTACTGAGATAATGGACATAAGGAATTAATGTATCAAAATAATTTTACTCTGAAAAATGATCATGAAATCTTAAAAACAATATAATTACATAGGTAATTTGAAATTAATTTAATTTTAAAAATAAAATGTCCTCCGTTAACTTTGAGCCTAACCAACTCCTCTTATCAGTCAAAATGATCTTTAATGTTGAAAAGTATTTTTCTACACTTGCTTGTGTTGCAGGAATTGTTAAGATTACTTTGGTTAGTAGATAAAAGCTCTGGTTGACTTGATTCTTGTTTTTGTTCGAACCATTTTGATATCGTCAAAATTGTTCAGATGAACCATTGTTGAATTTCTTTGTTTCCACTATCTGTCTCTTTTTCATTTATTTTTAAAATAACGGCTTTTCGATGTCATCCATGATTTCACCCGTTACAGTAATATGCAATTTCATCTGAACTTTTCGTTTCAGGATTTTTTTCTGTAGATTGCAGCTTGCACAAAAGCTATCATAAATGTTCCTTAGCTTTCTGTTTTTGGATATTATCTAGTAATATTTGGTACCTGGGGTGCAGATACATCAACAGCCATTTTCAATCCACTGCAGGATGAAGGCCTCTCCAGCAACTTTCCAGCTCCTTCTGTTTTGTGAAATGGCCATCCATTTACTACTCATAAACTCATGAATTTCATCTGTCCATCTCCATTGTTGACTTCCAGGTTTTCTCTTAGTTCCTCTTGGATACCATTCTGTTATTTTCTTAGTCCATCTGTTATGTCTTCGAGCTGTATGTCCTGCCCAAGACCATTTTAGTTCTTTAGTTTTGATAAGAATGTCCTTTACTTGAGTTTGCTGCCTAATCCATGTATTTCTCTTCTTATCTAACAGTCTGATTCCCAATATAATTCGTTCCATTCTTCGCTGTGTAGTTCTCTGCTTCTTTTCCATTCTTTTGGTGTGCCCAAGTTTTACTTCCATAAGTCATGGTGGGGAGTATACATTGGTTCATTATTTTACGTTTCAGACAAATTGGGATATTGCTCCTCAGTATGTGACTATTTCCTGAATGTTATCCATCCAAAATTTATTCTTCTCTTGACGTCCAGCCATTTATCATTATTACAGCTAATAACTTGTCCCAGATAAGTATATGACTCCACCTTTTCAATTACTGCTCCTTCAATCATTATATCCCTTTTTGTGGCATACTTGTTCATCATTACTTTTGTTTTAGCCATATTCATCTTTAGTCCAAAATCCTTACTAACTCTGCACAACTGATAAAGGTTTTCCTCTAATTGTCTGGGATCGTGGCTTATGACCACAATGTCATCTGCAAATCGTAAATGGTTTAGGTACTCTCCATTCATATTGACTCCTTTTTTGCGACCAGTCTAATCTTCTGAAAGCTTCTTCAAGGGCAGCAATAAAAACAACTTCGGAGATATTGTGTCTCCTTGTCGAACTCCTTTCTCGATTTTAAATTTACTACTGTCTTTGTCTAGTTTAATAAAGTAGGTAGCATTCTCATATATTTTCTTCAAAATCATAATATATATAGGGTATCTATGCATTGTCTTTCCAGTGCCCGAAACATTGCCTTATGCTGTATAGAGTCAAATGCCTTTTCATAATCTACAAATGCCAGGCATAATGGTGTTTTATATTCATTTGCTTTCTCCATTAGCTGTGATATTACATGAAGGTGATCCATAGTTGAGAATCCTGTCCTAAAGCCAGCTTGCTCTTTTGGTTGATTCTAATCAAGTATTCTTTCTAATCTGTTAGTAATGCCCTTGTGAACAACTTGCAGATGTGGGATAACAAGCTAATTGGTCTATAATTTCTGATTTATCTCTTTTCTTATGCAGCAAAACTATGATTGCATTATTCCACTCTTTAGTGAAGAGTGGAATAATGCAATCACTAAAATCACTTCACAAAATACATCACTAAAGTTTCCACTCTTTAGTGATGTATTTTGTGAAGAGTTTTGACAGTTTTTGTGCCAAGGCAGTCAATTTTGACCCAGAAGTCCAGTTTTTTTTTATGAAAACTTCAAACGTGAGAGGTATTAGAACCTATAGTACTTAGTACTCTGCATCAGCGAACTTGAGTTTATTGTCAGGTAAACTCTAGTGCTATGCAAACACTTACCTCTTTATTTACCACATTGTGGTTAGATAAGAAACACTTTCCATTTAACATTATCTTCTTGGTTAACTTGTTGAATTTGGACTCTGCCATAATTCACAATAAAACTGTTAAAAGGGGCAAAACTTGAGTGGGTGGTCCTTGAGGTTGTCACAGACATTCTCTCAGATATGCCAGACAAGCTGTTCTTGCTACCCGGGAGTCTAAAACGCTGATGGAACTGATATTCGGGTCCACTCTCAAGTCAAGTGGACCCAATTTCGGCGAAGTCCGGACGGTCTATGACAGCCAGATCCTCTGCTTGCACCTTCACGATGGTGGGACTTTTAGTAATCCTGGGTATAACCTCCATGCACAAGTACATGGTGGGTGACCACCCAGGTGTGAACCAACGTAAGCAGGTGTCGAGGTTTTGCGCCCACACCACATGGAGGAACGCCGCCCCTCTATGTCACGAGGCAGTACTAGGTGGTAGATGACTGTCATCAACCGGTGAAATACCACCACTTTGCTTATTGGAGGCTTGAAGTGGTGGAACCCATGTTTAGTCTCTAGAGCTAAGTTCCGGCCAACCCTTCCCTATCTCTTCCATCATGCAGTATGATTGATGATTTTTGAAGTTATGATGAATGTCGTGGCGAGATCCAATATTCCTTACATTTCGAGGGTACAGCTCTAAAACGGTGTTCGCAGGCCGGCCGCTAGATAGTACACCCGACCAAATCTATTGGTAACTCTCTAGGAGGCTTCCGGATCAGCTAGTGTATAATCTTGCTACCTCTACTCTGCCAGATAGTGACTGGAGGGAGTCCGAGTAGTGTGTATGCGGGGAGCATTGTCGAGGCCACGTTATGTCAAGGATCTGGGTATATTCTTACCACATGTATGCCATATCCAAAAATTTCATTACTTCATACAACATGTCCTACCCACTTTTTCTTACTATTGAATGCACCATGAATTGTCAAAATAATAGAGCAAGCTTATCTGCGAAAAGATAAGCTTGCTCTATTATCGAAAACCTTGGGAGGTTTAGATCGAAAAGATCTAAACCTCCCAAGGACTTCCTAATTCATTTCACAAATATACGTGGTCTCAGTTCCAATCTCAACGATGTCCATTTCCACTTGCAGTCTTCCAAACCCCATGTACTTTTTCTGACTGAATCTCAGTTATCAGTTGATTCAACTACTGCTCATATCAGATGTCCAAATTATTTGCTGTATGATTCCTTTCGCCTCAAAGGTGGTACTTGTGCATATGTCCATTCTGATATTCCCTGTCAGGGACTTGGCAATTTGGAATCTCCTCTCTTTGATCTTCTCTGGCTTAAAATCTCTCTACCTCATTGTGACAAATTCATCTGTTGTCTCTACCGTTCTCCCAATTCCACTAATCACTTGGAGCTCTTTGACTTCCTCTCTTTGCAACTTGACTTTCTCCAGTCCAACTTTCCTAACAGGGAGGTAATTTTCCTTGGTGATTTTAACGTTCACAACTCCAGCTGGCTTCCGTTTTCTAGTCACACCGACCCAGCAGGTCGAGATGCTGAGGTTTTTGCAATTACTAATGACCTAGCACAGATTGTTCATTTACCTACAAGAATACCGGACAATCCTAATCATACAGCCAATACGCTTGATCTTTTTCTCACAAACAACCCTTCTAAGTACGCGGTTGAAGTGAGAGGTCCTTTAGGCACTTCAGATCACAACTTGGTGATTGTCTCTTCTCCAATGGAACCTTTATCTCATGGGTATTCCCAACCTCGTATTGTTTGGCATTACAAGAATGCAAAATGGGATGACCTGCGAGACTTCTTTTCTTCTTTTCCTTGGTCTGATTACTGTTTCAAAACTTCTGATGTCAACGTTTGCTCAGATCGTGTCAGTGAAATTATTCTTGCAGGAATAGAATCCTTTATCCCACACTCCACTATAAAATCTTGTCCCTTATCTAAACTAAACCTTGGTTTTCCAATAAATGTGCTAAGGCTGTCCAAGAGAAGAATGTTGCATATCGTAATTGGCTTATTTCTAATTCTTCAGTTTCATTTTCTGCCTACACCAAAGCTCGCAACAATTGTAAAGCAGTTATTAATCAGTCCAAACTAGAGTTTGAACAGGCTAAGAGTAGGAAACTTGCTTCTTGCCCTAATGGTATCCAAGCATTCTGGTCTCTTGCCAAAGCTATTGGCCGCAACTTTTGCCCATCTCTGCTCCCACCTCTGTCCAAACCAGATGGTTCTGTTGTCACTTCAGCCAAGGATAAAGCTGACCTGCTAGCATCCCATTTTTCTTCCAGCTCTTGTATTAATGATCTTGGTAAAACACCTCCCACCATTCCTAACACGCTCCATTCAATGCCTCCTGTGGTCTTCTGTCAAAAGGATATCAGAAGGATTTTGATGAATCTTGATGCTAAGAAAGCTCCAGGTCCTGATGGTATTTCTCCACTTGTTCTCAAAACCTATGCTCCTGAACTTACTCCTATTCTTTGCCGCCTTTTTTCACTTTCTTATTCCAAAGGTGTTTTTCCTTCTGCTTGGAAATTTACTCATATCCAGCCAGTTCCTAAAAAGGGTGACAAATCCCTCCCATCCAATTATCGTCCCATTGCAATTACTTCTACTCTTTCTAAAGTAATGGAGAAATCAATTAACCGCCAACTCTTAAACTACCTAGAAACCTTCCGTCTGATCAACGATCGCCAGTATGGATTCCGTCAGTGTCGATCCACTGGTGATATTCTGGCTTATGTTACCCATTTATGGACTAATTCAATGGAAAGGTTCGGTGAAACACAAGTAGTTGCTCTTGACATCTCAAAGGCCTTTGATCGTGTTTGGCATAAAGGTCTTCTAAACAAGCTTCCATCTTATGGTTTGCCAACTGTTTTTAGTAATTGGTTATCCAGGTTTCTCTCTGATCGCTCACTGAGGTCGATGGTAGATGGCTCTCTGTCTTCTAACTTCTCCACTAATGCCGGTATCCCCCAAGGTTCAGTTTTTTCCCCCACTCTTTTCCTCTTGTATATCAATGACCTTCTTCCATTGACTGGAAATCCTATCCATAGTTTTGCCGATGATAGTACATTGCACTCAACTTTCCATTTTGAGAAACCTTGTCCTGCTCAATCAGCTTCAAGTTCTCGAAAATCTGCTGCCAATTCCTTAAATGCCAATCTTCAGGTAATTCTCCAGTGGGGCAAAGACAACTTAGTTGATTTCAACCCTTCTAAAACTCAGTCTTGTCTTATATCTCGCAAAAAGGATTCTTCTGCTCATATGGTTATCTTTAGTGACAATCCGATTTCTAGGCAAAATGATATCTCTTTTGGGGATTACCCTGACTTCTAATCTCTCTTGGCACAAGCACATTACAAATATTGCTTCCTCTGCATCTAAAAAACTTGGTTTTCTCTTTCACTCTCGGCGTTACTTTTCTTCCAAACAGCTGCTCGCTCTGTATAAATCGCAAATCCGCCCTGCCATGGAATATTGTTCCCACATCTGGGGTGGTGCCCCCAAAACCTCTCTCAGGCTTCTTGATTCCATTCAGAAGAGGGCAGTTAGGTTAATTAATGATTCATCTTTAACAGAGTCTCTCCACTCGCTTTCTCATAGGCGCACTGTTTCTGCTGCATGCCTCTTCTACAGATACTTCCATGGGCACTGTTTTTCTGAATTGGCTTCTATAATTCCCGCTCTCTCTTTCAAAACAGTCCGAACACGTGCCGCCACCAGCCAACATCCATTTACTGTGCAAGTTCAAACCCACAGAACCAACTTTTCATCTTCTTCATTTATTCATTCAACTGCTGTTTTCTGGAACAACCTTCCTTCATACGTATTTCCTGAAAATTACAATCTACAGAAGTTCAAGTCCAATATCAACAAATATCTTCTTTCGTCTTCTCAACCTCCAACCCAAGCACGGTACTAAGTACTATAGGTTCTAATACCTCTCGTGTTTGGGGTTCACATAAAAAAAAAAAAAAAAAAAAAAACTAATTCCAATGCATTTCAATCAGGCCAAAAACAATGTATTGCTTCCTTTCTCTCCCTCCACCTGCATTTCATGCTATAATTCTCTATTTTTACATGAATATTAATCATGTATAGTATACTTATTATTTTAAATTATAACATGTTTTATTTTGATGTTTTTTTTTTTTGTTTTTTTTCTGTGCTCTTTTTTGAAACTCCATTTGGCTAAGGTAGAGAAAGCCAACACGAGAACTGCAGGAAACGTTTACTGGTCAAAAGCGTTTCCCGGTAACACAACTTCTTCCTGCATTCTTGGTGATGGTGCATGTTATTGGTAGTGGCAGTAGAAGTTGATAATGATGTATTGATTAATTTTTTCTTATTATTAAAAGCAGATTATCGGAGTTCACAAGTTGGCTGAAATTTACTTATGGGTTCAGTCTAGGGCTCACAGTGCAAAATCTTAATACCGGTATTTCGTTATTTTTAATTTATGAAACCGGAATACCGGTATTAAAACCAGTATTCCAAAAAATATATATTTTCGCAATAAATTTTGATGACAATTAGGTGCAATAAAATAAGGAAAACACAAGTAATTACTTGAATTCATGTTTTATATCAAACTTTTATTACAATAATAAATATTCTGGCAAAAATTATTAAACATACAGTTATTCTAAAAACAAAAAAATAAGCATCCACACTACCTGTCTGAATAAAGTGAGCTCTTAAGAAACTCAAGTGTTATCGTTTAAACTGGATCTAATTTTGGTACATATTTAATTAGTGCAGAAAATGTCCTTTTGGATTCTGTGCTGGTTGGTGCTTTATACTGAGATAGTCGTAGACTAGTTGCAGTTTAACCCCCCCCATTCCCTTATCTTCAAAAAATCTTATTTCCCTTTTACCAAAAATAAAAAAAAATTTCCTTTTTGACTTTTTATAGCACTACATCCGTATTAACAAAAAGGATCTGACGGTTAAGCTTGGTGAGGTAACCAAATCTAAGTTGTGGTGGTGGGGGGGGGTTTATTTATTTCCCTGTACCTTAGTATTGCCGTCAATGGCCATTGTTAGGATTTTTGTACAGCAGCTCCCCACAAGCTACCTGACTGTTAAAAAATGAGAATTTCCAGGAGCTGAGGGATATCCCCCCCCCCACACACACAAGTATATATATATTATATGTGAGCTGTCAATTTCTCAAGAGTAATGACACAAATATAAAACAAAAGTCATTTATCATACATATCTACTCACAATACATAACTGGTGTTCATTTATATCTAATAGATTCATTTTTCTAATTTAATCTGTTAATACATGCTATCATTTCCATAAAATTTCTCCCAATTAACAATCTCAACTCTCTCTACAGCTTCAAACACTAAACTAATTCAATCTTAATCACTTAAGGCTCAAGGGGTAGAATTTTTTTCAGCCTGGACTGTACTTGTTAACAGGAGAGATTGCTTCTACAGGGATGGGATACACTTAAATAGAAAGGGTGCAAGAATATTTGCTGATGCTATCGAGGCAGTGTTAGGTGGGTCGGAAAACTGCTAGCTTGGGGGGAGACAAAGACCAATAGATTGACAGTAGCCACTGGCAGAGGTGAAAGAGATTCTTGCACTGCTTCTATTAGAATGAGCAGAAGCCTGAAAAACAAGATGCATGATATTTCAGAAACTGCTGGGAGCCATTGCGGTACAAGTAAACACATGGGTTGTGTTAGGGTAGCTAAGAATAGAAACAGGTGCAGGTATACTTGCGTGTACACCAAGTGCTGAAGTGGGATTACTCAAAGAGGTAACTACCATTAGGGGTAAAGGGAAGGGTTATTGCTTCCGTAAAGGCAGCTACGATGGACTGAGACAGTATTTAAATTCTATACAGTTGGACCAACTGATGTTACCAACAGCAAATTCAAAATGGGAAGCATTCAAAGAACTTACCTTGGAAGCTACTAGGCTTTACATACCAACTAAGAAATATTGTTCAAGGTTTAGGCCAAAATGGATGTCAGATGAACTAATGAGGCATATGGCAGAGAAGAAAAATGCATGGGATACTTACAAATTAACACATGACACAGAAGCCTATGATAGATACAAGTTGATATGCAACCAAGTTACAAAGGAGGTTAGGCAGGCGAAGGCAGAATACGAGAAATCCTTGGCAAGGGATGCAAAGAAAAACAGCAAAGAGTTCTTTACTTATGTAAACTCTAGAAGGAAGGGGATGAATCAGATTGGTCCACTTGATATTGATGGGTCAACTGTTGATGATCCTGCTCAGGTAGCTAACAAACTAAATGAATATTTTGCATCGACATTCACACATGAGGAGTTATTCAGCGAGGGGAATGCCAGAGGTGTATTCAACTCTAGCAGTAAGCTACAGAATCTTGAAATAACTGGGAGTAAAGTGGAGGAAAAATTGTTGAAGATAAACACAAGAAAGGCACCTGGGGTGCATGGGATCTATCCAGTTATATTAAAGGAGGCAGCAAAGGAAGTAAGCAAACCCTTAGCCATAATTATGAGAGCTTCCTTGGACTCAGGGGAGGTACCCTTAGACTGGAAATGTGCAAATGTGACCCAAATTCACAAAGGAGGATCAAAGGCTGACACAAGTAATTATAGACCTGTGAGCTTAACTTCTGTTCCAGGAAAATTAATGGAGGCACTGGTTAAAGAAGCAGTGCAGGATCATTTAGACAAGACTTCAGTTATAGCTCGGACACAGCATGGTTTTGTTAAGGGGAAGTCTTGCCTGACCAATTTGATTGGATACTATGATGCAGTCACAAAAGAACTGGATGCAGAGAATAGCTTTGATATTATATACTTGGATCTTAGAAAGGCTTTTGATACTGTTGCACATGGAAGACTGCTACACAAATTGGAGCAGTGTGACATTGGAGGCAAATTGCTGCTATGGATAAAGGGGTGGTTGAGGGGGAGAAGACAGAGAGTGGTAATCAATGGACACTGCTCATCGTGGACTAATGTTATTAGTGGAGTCCCTCAGGGCTCAGTGTTGGGTCCATTATTGTTTTCTGTATTTATAAATGATATTGATGATGGTATATCAAGCTTAATGTCCAAGTTTGCAGACGATACAAAGGTTGGCAGGGTTGTCAAGGACACTATGCTGCTGCAACACTATGCTGCTGTAACAGGATCTGGAAAGGTTGAGCAGATGGGCTGAGAGGTGGCAAATGAAGTTTAACATTGACAAATGTAAAGTACTACACATGGGAAACAGCAACCCCAGAGCAACGTATCAACTCTGTGGTACTACACTGACAGTGGTAGAGAATGAAAGGGACTTGGGGGTGGTTGTGCAGGCAGATATGAAGTTCTCTGAGCAGTGCAGACGGGCTGCAAGAGTAGCTCATGGAGTATTGTCAATGATATACAGGAATTTTTCCAGCAGGGATAAGGAGGTGATTATTCCATTGTATAAGGCAATGGTCAGGCCACACCTAGAGTACTGTATACAGGTCTGGAGGCCTCATTTCAAGAAGGATGTAGAGCTGCTGGAACGAGTACAGAGAAGGGCAACAAGATTAGTGAATGGAACAAAGGGGTGCTCTTACGAAGAAAGGCTTAAGTTTTGCAAATTACAGTGTCTGGAGACTAGGCACCAGCGAGGTGATCTGATAGAGGTGTATAAAGCCTTGAATGGTTTGAGCATGCTCAATGCTGATGGGATTCTTCCTCTAGCTCAGAAAAATCACCTGAGAGGGCATAAATTCAAATTGAGGCAAGACAGATGTCGGATAGACGTGGGAAATTTGCTTTTAGCCAGTGGGTGGTTGGTTGGTGGAACAGACTTCCATCCCTTGTAGTGGAGGTTGATAGCCTAAATAAGTTTAAGGCTCAGCTGGACAGGTATTTTGAACGAACAGAGGGGTGAAGTGGAAGTGGGTTTTTTTTTTTTTTTTTTTTTTGGCTGATGCTGCATAAGCTTGCTTTCTTGCATCAAATGCCTCTTCTAATGCTAATGCTAATACTTCCTCATATTTCTCTTAATCACCAATATCAATTCTCTTTGCAACAGCAATCCACAAGTCGCTAACTTAATGCTAACAATTCCATGTAATTTCTCTTAATTTAGCAATATCAATTTTCTTTACAACTTCAACCAATAAATCAACTCAATACTAAACATTTGCTTATTTCTCATGTTTCTTCAACCTTACTCTAAAATAATCTCCCACTTTATCTAAGTACCATTTCCAAAACAACACAGTTCAGAGGGCTTACTTCCTTCTCTTTCACGGTGGAATTCCTTTGTGCAGTTTCCTTCCACGGAGTGCGGTGATGTCTCTCTCTTCTTAGTTGAATTCTGCATCTCTGCTGTACAGCTCTTCCAGTACTGTCTTGTTTCGGGATTTTGAGAACAGTTCTCTGTTAATACTGAAGGAAATTACTACAGCAGTAGTAGAAGTCAGGGCACTATCTGACTGGCTTGTTATTCATCTTCTGGATTAACTTCTAGCACAGGAACATGCCCGGCGAAACCCTTCACTGTTTAGCTGGACACTCCCAGAACTGGACCTGAACTGAACCCAGAACTACCACTGGAAGTCTGCAACCCCTCCGAACAACAACCACAAACACCCTCTTTTGGCGCGAACACCTTATTTATTCCCTTCTCATTTATTTATTTATTGAATTGATTGCAAGTTACAATTGTCCCTTGTACTACTTTTTTATATGCAAGCTTATATGCAAACCCCTCTGGGGTTTGCATATAAGCTTGCATATAAAAAAGATAGGGGGAGATACCTAAACACATAAGCTTGCATATTAAATTAGATAGGGGGAGATACCTAAATGCATGCAAACCCCAGAGGGGTTTGCATGCATTTAGGTATCTCCTCCTATCTAATTTAAACCTGAACCCATCACAGTGTTATTCCTTAAACTCACTCTTCTTCCTTTGGTGGGAAAAACAGAATATTTTTCCCACACAATGAAGCGCTTTCATCTTTTGCCTCAATATCATCCGTTCAAAATACTTTTGAACTGCTCCATATCGACACTCTTTCCCAAAATGCTCTAATTGTCGCATCCTCAAGTAGTGGTGTAATAGAGGGATTAAACTATTGTTCAGAAGCTTTAAGCCTTCCGCACCTGCCCTACCACTGCCAGACCTGCTCCCATTAATGGAAATATTTCCATAATGATGTTTTCATTATTCCTTAAGTGCTTTACTTCCACACACTGTACTTACTAAGAGAAAGATATTTGTAAGATTTTGTCTTACAGTTTCATGATGTTTTCAGGTTTCCATTGCATTTGTACTGTGTATAACAATCCCTCATTTGTAAATTCAACAGTATTAATGATTTATTGTTGTTGATTTTATAACCTTTATGTGAATAAATCATGGATAATTATTTTTTAAATTAGTACCGAAAAAAAAGTTATTTTTGTATCAATATCAGGATTTGAATACTGTAAAAAAATGATCAGGATCCCAGAATCTCGGTATTGTAAGCCCTAGTTCAGACTGCCTCAGTCTTAGGGTGTTTATCCTCCTTCCCGCTGTTTTACCCAATACGAAAATGACTTCTACAGATGGTGCATGTTATCGGTAGTTGCAATAGAAGTCATTTTCCTATTGGGTTAAAACAGCGCGAAGGGGAGATAAACACCCTAAAACTGAGGCAGTTTGGAGGGTGTACCCGTAAGCAAATTTCAGCTGCGAAGGCATTACACTCATGAACTCCATTAATCTGTTTTTAATAATGAGAAAAAACTAATCAATACATCATTATTGACTTCTGTTGCCATTACCGATAACATGCACCATCTGTTAACTGAGAATGCAGGGAGAAGCTGCTGTACTGGGAAACGCGTTTGACTGTTAAAAGTTTCCCGTCATTGTCATGTTGACTTCCTTTACTTTCACCCTACATTTTTTTTGCTATAAATTATTTTATTGTTACTTTGTTTAATTAGTTACTGTCATGATGCAAGAAAGCAAGCTTATAAAGCATCAGCCAAAAAAAATCACCCCTTCTGACATCATCTGTCCATCTCCTTCAATAACTTCTCTGGTTCTTCCTTGAATTTATTCAAAATGCCTATTTCCACAGCAACCGATGGAAGTTTGCTCCAACAATCAATGACCTGCTGGCTGAAGGCAAATTTCTGCACACATCTGATGTGCAACCATCTTTCTGCAGTATGCCACCTTCCCCTCGTGTGGTCTGAGCAAGAGGAACAATTCCATCAGCATTAAATTTGCTTAATCTATTAAAAGCCTTAAACACCTCAATCAGATCACTTCACATGTGCTTAGTCTCTAGATGCTGCAATTTGCAGAACTGAATCCTTTCTTGGTAAGACCACCATTTCATTCCCTTCACCAATCTTGTTGTTCTTCTCTGCACCTCTTCCAGTAGATCCTCATTATTCCTAAAATGAGGCTTCCAGACTTATTAAGTCTTGTGTGTCCTTCCATTGCCTTGTAAAATGGGATAATCATCTCCTTATCCCTGCAACAAAGTTTCTGTACTTCATTGACAGATCCCAAGAGCTGTCATAGCAGCCTGTGTGTACTGCTCGGAGAACTTCATATTTGACAGCACAATTATTATTTTTATTAATAACAAGATATGCAACAGGTAACCATTAACAGTGTATCTGAGAGCAGAACAACACAATTGATAACAATAATAAGAAATCCAACAGTAAGATAAACGTTGATGTAAATTTAAACATTAAATCATATGTACAAAAGAGGTATGCATTAAGTTACCGGTAAAACAAATAATAAATAAATTAGAGAATAGAAAAATAATAAAACAAATAATAATAATAAACTTCAATAATTAGATGAGAGCTAGTTACTTTGAAGTTCAAGAGAAGAGGCAAACTTGTGGATGAAGTTCGTCAGTGATTGGGAGTTGTCAAAAGAGTCAATGAGAGAGTCATTTGCTGATTCTGTTCAGTGGACTGAACCTAATAAAGTCATTGGTAGCAGAGTCAAGGCAAAACAGCATAAGATTCCTGACTTGTCTACAAGGAGCATTGAAGTTGATTTTACTGAGGATATCAGATGCTTCATAAGTTCTAGTGATTAGTTTGGCTAGAAGGGTGATGTCAGCAATAACTCTTCTAGTGCATAGAGGCCTCAGATGAAAGTAATTGCACAGTGATTCATAGTACACTGAGTGATAAAATAGAGGATTACAGAACATAAGGTAATGGACAAAATTTTTTTGGACTGCTTCAAATTTTGTTAATTAAAGTCTTTGTGTGAGGATTCCAGATGAGTAAGCTGAATTCAAGGATTGGCAGAACTGTAGTTTTATAAAGGATGACAGCATGTCTGTAGTTTTTGAACTTGTAGGTGTTCTGTTTGATAAATCCCAGTGTGGGATTTATCAAATCAGTGTTTTGAATGCTTTGCTGGTGATTTTAAGGACAGGAGCATCAAATTTAGCACTGCTAGAGAAGAGAATTCCCAAGTTGCTAACTTGGTCACACCTTTCAATGATCACAGAGTTAATAGTGTACTCCGTATTTATTAGTTGTGGAGATCTGCAGGATGAGGAAGAGATTACTTTGCATTTTGAGCGGTTAGCAGACAAGCTATTCAGAGATAGCCACAGAGAGAATTTATTGAGAGTCTACACAGCAGACTTAAGCGAATTTGACTAAGGCCAAATTGTAATGGCCAGATGACTAGGTCAGAGCACATCCGAAACGGCATGGCTGGCAGGGTGCTCATGGTCAGCTGTGGTTAGTACCTACTGAAAGTAGTTCGAGGAGGGAAAACCCACAAACCACCGGTGAGGTGTTGGATGACAATGGCTCATTGATGCTCGAGGTGAGTGAAGGCTCTCCCTCTCCCAGATGGTAAGTGGCAACAGAAGAGCAATTGTGGCGCAACTCGCTGGTGATGGGAGTAATGTGTCACAACACACAGTACATTGAACCCTGCCGAAAATGGAGCTGTGTAGCTGCAGGCTGCCCAGAGTGCCCATGCTAACCACGGTTCACAGGTGACAGTGCCTACAATGGGCAGATGAGCATCGAAACTGGACCTTGAGTGATTGGAAGAAGGTCGTCTGGTCCGATGAATTTCATTTCCCGTTGCACTATGTGGATGGCCAGGTATGCGTGCTTCATTTACCTGGGGAAGTGATGACGCCTGGATGCACTGTGGGATGAAAACAAGCCAGTGCCGGTGGTGTCTGATGTCTACCACCTACCTAAACATCATTGCTGACCAGGTACACCCTTTCGTGGCAATGGTCTTTCCCTCTGGCGGTGCCGTCTTTCAGCAGGATAATGTGCCATGCCATACCGCCCGGATTGTTCAAGACTGGTTTGTGGAACACGAGCAAGACTTCCAGGTATTGCCCTGGCTGGCCTCCAAATTCCCCAGACATCAGTCCCATCGAGCATCTGTGGTTTGTGTTGGAACAGCAACTCCAATCTGTGGTATCTCAACCACGGACCTTACAGGACATGTTGGTACCAGATATTACAAGACACGTTTAGAAATTTTGAAGCGTCCATGCCCTGCTGGGTACAAACTGTTTTGGCTGCACACGGAGGACCAACATCTTATTAGGTAGGTGGTCATAATGTTTTGCTCATCGGTGTATATTGACCTGCGTAAAGTGCTTAGGATACTTCCCCAGCATGAGAGACAAGTTGAAGATCTGAAGTATGGGGGGGGGTGGTTTAAGGTAGTGAGTCTTTTTCCAAAGTAAGCCAGGAATGTCATCTGGACTTCTAGTGTAGTAATTTTTCATGTTTTTTAATGCTGATCTCATCTGTGATAAAGAGGTTGATTAGGATATCATCTTTAACAGGTGTGATGGAAGGTCTCGATGTATCATTGGTTTGAATTCTGGAAATAAGTTTGGCAAACTCTTGAGCAATAGTGAATTCGTCCGATAAGAGAAATCCATCTGAGTTATGGAGTTGTAGCTTTCTGCTGGTTATATTCTTGTGCTTCATGAAATTCTGGTATGGTTTCATATCTCTGAGTAAGTAAACTATCCTGAACTGACTCTGTATACATGTTGTTCGATTTTAATATGAGTGTTTTCACTTCTTTGCAGAGTTGGCTGAATATTTCATAGTATTGCCTGTCACCTGATTGCTTATACTTGTTCCTATAGAATTCTTTGGATTTAATTTTATGTATTAATTTGCTGTTATACCAGTGTGGGTAGATAGAGCATGCTGTCAGATGGGATTGAGGAACAATGTTGGATGTAACTGAGTGGACACAGTTGATCAGGTTATCGGTGAGCACATCGATGTCATCAACAGCATCAAATAGCTGCTTATCCATATTGCTGAGTACTAGGTTGAGCAGAGGCCAGTCAGCCATTCTGAAATGGAACCGTGGAGAACGAGAGCTGCATTGGTAGTTATGACAAGTCACAGTGATGTCAAAAGTGATTGGCAAATAACCCCCAGTCTTTTTTCACTTTCCACTACCTTGAGTGTAGTACCATTTTCCAAAAGTGCTAATGGGATAGGATAGGATATATGTATAGCACGAACAGGTTTAAAAGTGTGCAAACCTTAGCAGAGATTATATTTTAGAAAAATGAAGATTAATTAATTATAACTGTCATATTTACTGTCATTCAATGCTAAGGTTGGAAAAAGGCAAAACAGCGCAGAAAGAGGAACTATAGGAAATTTTGGAATTGGTGAAAGAAATAAAAGAGGTGAAAGACTTGTGGAATTTGCAGAATCTCAAGGACTGTCAGTAATGAACACTTTTTTCAAGAAAAGGGTGAACAGAAAGTGGACATGGAAGAGTCCAAATGGATTAACAACTAATGAAATCGACTTCATCCTCACTAACAGAAGATATATTGTGAATGATGTTACCGTCCTGAATAAGGTAAATGTTGGAAGTGATCACAGAATGGTAAGATGTACACTTGATATAGATGTAGGAAAGGAAAGGAAAAAACTGACTCGAGTAAATAATACAAAGGTCTTTGAAATAACAGAGGAGGAGAAAAAGCAGTATGTACTGGAACTTAAGAACAAGTTTGAGCTTCTGCAGACTGCTCAGGACCAAGATATCGACGAGGAATATTACAACTTTCTGAAAGTGATAAAGCCCAAGAAACCTATAGGGAAACAGAAATCCAAAGAAGAAAAAATTAGTCAAGAAACACTTGTCATGATGAACCAAAGACGACAAATGAAGAGCAAGAAAAACACTGACAGGGAGAAAATTGAGTATACTGAGTTATGCAAAGCCATTAGAAAGAGACTCAGAGAGGACATAAGAAGATTTAACACAAGAAAAGTAGAACAAGCATTAAGGGAAAACAAAGAATTTAAATCAGCAGCCATGAGCAGTAATACAGAAAGACAAATGATACTGAAACTGAAGAATAGCGATAGTGTACTTATAAACAGCAGAGAAGGCATAATTCAAATAGCAGAAGACTACTATAGAGAATTATACAAGGAGCGAGGGAATGATACCAGCAGTGGGGAAGATGGATTGCAAAGTAGCAACACATACGACATACCCGATATTCTTCCTGATGAGGTAGAACATGCATTGAAGAAAATGAAGAATCGGAAAGCCCCGGGGGAAGATGAAGTTACTGTAGAGTTGTTAAAATTGGGAGGAAGAGACATAACACAAAAACTGGCAAGGCTCCTCACAAAGTGCATTAGAAAAGGTGTGATGCCTAAGCAGTGGAATAATGCAATCATAGTTTTGCTGCATAAGAAAGGAGATAAATCAGAAATTGGAAATTATAGACCAATTAGCTTGTTATCCCATATCTACAAGTTGTTCACAAGGGTCATTACTAACAGATTAGAAAGAATACTTGATGAGAATCAACCGAAAGAGCAAGCTGGCTTTAGGACAGGATTCTCAACTATGGATCACCTTCACGTAATATCACAGCTAATGGAGAAAGCAAATGAATATAAAACACCATTATGCCTGGCATTTGTGGATTATGAAAAGGCATTTGACTCCATACAGCATAAGGCAATGTTTCGGGCACTGGAAAGACAAGGCATAGATACTCCATATATTATGATTTTGAAGAAAATATATGAGAGTGCTACATCCTTTATTAGACTAGACAAAGATAGTAGCAAATTTAAAATCGAGAAAGGAGTTCGACAAGGAGACACAATATCTCCGAAGCTGTTTACTGCTGCCCTTGAGGAAGCCTTCAGAAGATTAGACTGGTCGCAGAAAGGAGTCAATGTGAACGGAGAGTACCTAAACCATTTATGATTTGCAGATGACATTGTGGTCATAAGCCACGATCCCAAAGAATTAGAGGAAAATCTTAATCAGTTATGCACAGTTAGTAAGGATTTTGGACTAAAGATGAATATGGCTAAAACAAAAGTAATGATGAACAAGTATGCCACGGAAAGGGAAATAATGATTGAAGGAGCAGTAATTGAAAAGGTGGAGTCATATACTTATCTGGGACAAGTTATTAGCTGTAATAATGATAAATGGCTGGAAGTCAAGAGAAGAATAAATTTTGGATGGATAGCATTCAGGAAATATAGCCACATACTGAAGAGCAATATCCCAGTTTGTCTGAAACGTAAAATAATGAATCAATGTATACTCCCCACCATGACTTATGGAAGTGAAACTTGGGCACTCACCAAAAGAATGGAAGAGAAGCTAAGAACTACACAGCGAAGAATGGAACAAATTATATTGGGAATCAGACTGTTAGATAAGAAGTGAAACACATGGATTAGGCAGCAAACTCAAGTAAAGGACATTCTTATCAAAACTAAAGAACTAAAATGGTCTTGGGCAGGACACATAGCTCAAAGACATGATGACAGATGGACTAAGAAAATAACAGAATGGTACCCAAGAGGGGCTAGAAGAAAACCTGGAAGACAAAGGCGGAGATGGATTGATGAAATTCATGAGTTTTTGAGTAGTAAATGGATGGCCAGTGCTCAAAACAGAAGGAACTGGAAAGTTGCTGGAGAGGCCTTCATCCTGCAGTGGATTGAAAATGGCTGATGATGATGATGAACTGTCATGTAGTTAGTGCAATTGTATCAGATTTTTATGTAGCAAAATAAGAAAAAAAAAAAAACAGTTGATTTACCCTAGTCATTCACATTGAATAAGTAGCCCTTCTCAAGTAGAGAAGTACACTGTTATTGATGCTATTACACTTCCATAGTTACACACTGTTAATATAGAATAAATGTTAAAAGTCAATTAATTGACACCTTTATTATTAATATTAGTAATACTGGCAAATGATGCAAGGAAACAAGCTTATACACCAACAGCCAAAAAAAAAAAAAAACTTACCCCCACCTCATTTATCCATTTTTTCTAATAATATGTTTAATTCTTCCTTAAATTTATTAAACACTTTCACTACAATACTATATGGTAGTTTGTTCCAATAATCAATTACTCTCTGGCAAAAAGCAAATTTTCATTCATCTTGGTATGTTATCTATTCTGCAGTTGGTCTTTCTCAATTTATGTCCCCTTGTGTGCATTGTCTGCAAAAGAAATAGAATACCATCATCATTAAGTTTACTTAATCCATTTAAAGCTTAAACTCTTTCATTCGCTTTCATCTGGAGTATACTACCACCTCAGTGTTATTATATTTAAGGATTACTGCTACCCATATGCCACCAAATACGGAGGATGCGGAAAGGTCAGGGAATGACCACCGCATATCCCTGGAGCAATATGGCCTTAGTTGCTAATGCTCCTAAAAATCAAATAACAACTACTACTACCCATATGCAGTACCTTGCATTTACCAATGTTAAACCTCAAATACCACTTCTCAGCTCGTTTGCCTTTGGCATCGAATATAGCTAAGCATGTCAGGCACATGCTCTTTTAGTAGACTGAGGTTCAAGCCCCTGACTGCTAAATACTGTTGATCTGCCAACCTGCACTGGACCAGCATGACAGATTATGGTCCATTTCCCTCAATATGAACATTGAGGAGGCTTCCATCCTGCAATGGATTGATAATGGCTGCAATTTTATCATGTATTTATGTCTGAGCTTGTTTTCTTCAGCTGATTTATATGTTATACAGGTTAAAAACTTGGAAAATAATTCACTTGAAAAAGTCCTACTCACACTGTCTGCCTGAGATTGGTTAAGTACAATCCCAGTTGAATAGATCTTTAAGAATTCTTCCATTTCTGACACTGTTTTAACCAACACTTTTTCACGCTACTTAATTGTTCTGTGGTGTGGCATTACTTTTGATAACATAGTGTTTGCATAAAATTGGTCAAGTAAAGTTAATAATTTGCTACTTTCTGATAGAATAATGCTACATTGTGTAACCTTTCTGGCAACTCATTCATCCTCTCTGACAGAATTTTTTTGCAGTTATTTGTGAAATGAGTGATTATTTCTTTAGCAACAGCCATTCTGTACCAGCTTTCTAATACTTCAAAAATAGGATTAGAAACATTATTTATTATAAAGTATTAAAACTTAAATAATTGTTTTGAATTTTAATTAGGTACCTGACGTGCACAGAATGGAATAACTTCTATGGAGGAAAGAAGTCAGGTATGGATATAGATTTCATAATCCACATTCACTTAAGGAATTTATATGCTATATTTTTAATGAATAATTCAAATTGCTCTTTTTTTGTAATTAGTAAAAACTTTTAATTTACTCATATTTGAAAATAACATGTGCACTGCATTAAAAAAAACAAAAAAACTTTTATTTGTGAATTCGAGACAGAAAAAGAAATTAATTTCAAGTTGAATTTAATTTTTTCTTTGGGCATGTTCTGCAATATATCTAATTGAGTTGTGGCTTTGGATATTTGAGACATCAAGTTTTTAAAGTTTTCTGATGTACATAAATAACTTAACTCTTAACTTTTAAATCTGACCATCATAAAAACAGGGTATATATATCCCCCTCTCTCTCTCTCTCTCTCTCTCTCTCTCTCTCTCTCTTCCCCTCCCCAATTTGCATGTACAGAAAATGCACACATTCAGTTCAGTTCTTTCATTATGATTCACACCATTCCTCTCTCCTCACATAAAAAGATCTGCCTTATTCATACAGGTGCTGAGAAATATTGCTCTCTGGAAGCAAACTTTGAGTATGAGCTGTGAAATCTGCTCTCTTTCTTCTGTGCTATGTGCTACCTCCAGTAATAAATGAGATCATTTTGCGTGCCATCAAACTGTCTTCCACACCACACAAGTTTTAACTTTCCAGCAAATTGTGGCAGCTCCTTTGTGTCAATTTTAATCCTGCAGAATTAAAATTGACACATTTCTCTTCTTGTGCCACTATCAGCTTTATGTTTAAAAATCCATGCAGACCTATTTAAAGTATCAGTGAGTTAAACAGTTAATACACCGATTCAACACCGGTCAGATAGGGTTGGAGTGACATCTCCAACATGCTTGCCTACTTGCACACCTTTTGGCATATTCAGTGGATTCTTGCCCACAGATCTCCATGCTCGCATACCCTAACTTACTAAATAAAAAATTTATAAAACTGAGCACAGACTACAAATTATGAACCACAGAAGGGCTAGCTGTAACAAATATGAATTTGAGTATCCCATCACACACTAAACATCTGACTCCTCATTGAAATTTCCACAATCTGGTGCTTAGATAAAATCAAATTCATTAACTGCCTGTTCACACGGCTGTCCTTATGTCTTTAAAAACCCTTGCTCTTCTACCTATCATTACATGAAGATTGACGATGAGATGACATCAAAGACGTGGCCTCCTCTTACTGATTTACTTTTAAAGTTAATACACTCTCCATTTTTTTTTTTTTTCCATAGCAATAGGTACCAATACTAGTGTGGTGCAATTCACTTTTCACATGGAATTAATTTATAATTAATATGTATGCTAGTAATATGTTAACTATTACCAGTGTACCAAAGTAACACAATTTCAAAAAACACATTAGATGATAAATTACTGGGTAATTCTGAGTTGTGATATATTTTGTATGTAACAGAGCTCCATAAGATAAACATTGCTGTTTTCATTGAACAGTCTTTAAATATTTTAATTGTTAACCTACTCAATTTAAAAAAAAAAGAAAAAAAACACGGGTGAGGTTTGCTTATTGATGTGGAGTAAGAAACTAACAGGTAACTTTTATTAGTTTTGTGTTTTCCTAATATGATTAGTTGAGCTGTTAATGTTCGTCATGTTCCTTCAACCAGTATGATTAATTCCATAAAATAATAGCCGACCGGGCTAGCCGAGTGGGTAAAGTACCTGCCCGGCAACCCAAAGGTCGCGGGTTCGATTCCCGCCTCGGGCTTGGATCAAAGTACTGCAAAAACCTTGGGAGGTGCAATATGGCCACAGCAGCCGATGCGCCAACAACTACCAAATCAAAAAAAAAAAAAAAAAAAATCCATAAAATAATGCTGTTAGTAGCTCAGTGTCTGAACTAAGAGTTCTCATAGTGTACCTCGATTGAAAGTTGTGCTAATTACAATATTGATGTGGGTTTTACTTAAAGATGTAACTATGGTCAAAGGCAAGGGAAAGGGCTTTTACTTTTGTAAAGGTGACTACAGTGCTCAGACAGTTTTTAAATTTCATGCAGTGGGACCAACTGGTGGTTGCCAATAGCAAATTCTAAATTGGAAGCATTCAGGGATGTTATAGAACCTGCTTGGCTTTTTGTACCAACTAGAGGTACTGTTCAAAGCATAGACCTAAACAGACATCAAAATGAATTGATGAGACTCATAGCAGCAAAGAAAAATGCATGATATGCATATAAATCATTGAGTGGTACAGATACATACAGTAGATATAAACTAGTTTGCAATCAAGTCACAAAGGAGGTTGGCAAGCTAAGGCAGATTATGAGAGGTTTCTGTCAAAGAATGCAAAGAAAAGCAGCACACTTCTTTACTTATGTAAACAGTAGAAGGAGGTGGGTTCGAATCACATTGGTCCACTAGATGTGAATGGATTAGCCGGTGGTAATCCTACTCAGGTTGCAGAAAACTGAATGGGTATTTTCCATCTACATTCACACATGAATTTTTTCGGGTTGGGGATGCCAAAAGCGAGTCAAATTCTGTTGAGAGGCTGAATGGTTTTGTGATGATTGAGGAAAGTGGAGGAGATATATACCTGCCACTAAAGTTACACAAAAAAAAGTTTCTTTATTAGTTGACTGTGATTTTAATGCTAATGTGTGTCTCTCTCTCTCTCTCTCTCTCTCTCTCTCTCTTTCTCTCTCTCTCTCTCTCTCTCTCTCTTGAATAAACACCGAATAGGAAACTAACTTGCTATTGCATTTAGTGGCGTCACATGTTTAAGTTTTGCCAGTAAATTCACTGAAAATATAAGGCTTTTTTTGTTACTAAAATATAATTGGCATAAACAAAATTCTGACCTATAAAATTGATGAACAGGCAGCAATAAAAGCTGTTGAGTTCATTGGGCATTTAGTGGAAACCGAATTTTCTGTAGCATTTAGTGGCATCATATATTCAGATTTTACTAATTAAAAATTCATAAGAGTTACCGCTATTTTTTCCATAGGACTGCCTCTCTTCCAGACCCTCCTTGTTTATACATGGTTCAAAATTTAAAATGATTAAAATATACTACAATTAAAATCAAATAGATGCATTCAATTCTCCAAGCTAATGAATGCCTAGACATCCCTGGGATCACAACTGAAGGCCCTCAATCAGACCCCAGATCTATCCAATATACCTGACAACCTCGAGAAATTGAAAACATTGTGTCAAAGTTTTTAAAAATAAACGTCATTAAAATTCATGAATGTGAAAATATACAATAATAAATATTTTAAAATTACTTTCCTTCCTAAAGGGACAAAACTTTTCGACTTGTTCTGATCACAGGTAGGAAACTGACTAATGTGAACTGTCCCCATGTTATTTATTACTAAGAGATTACTTGCTAACCCACACGCATGAAAAAGTCCACAAATCCGATATGAGAAAAGGTCTCTGTATGTTAAACGGTTTGTTTTTTATTTTCATTTCTAAGGTTTGAGCTATTAAAAGTCTTGTGAAATCGTGCTGCATGCTCAAAACCTTAGGCAAACAGTTAGCTTCTTTAAAGCTTCATAACTTCATTAGTTAGCTTCATTAAACAAGAAGACGTGATCCTCGTTTGTCGAATGAAATGACAGTTCAGATGGTGTGGCCAGTTCATTGCCCTAACTGACGCCGCATGTTGCTTTAAAGGAGTATCTAAAAGGCACCTAATGGAACCGACATAAGAAGAATCACAATTACTGCGTGGAATATTGTAAACTACATCGTTTATTCCATAACTGAAGAGGAAAGTGTGGAGCTCCTTTTCAGCAATGTAGTTTTTGAGTGGGCTTAGGTATTACTTTGAAATCAGTGTCCCTAAAAAGAATATTGAGCTGTTTGTACCATTGTTGGACATGTGGAATCGTAATAAAATGTCTTTTCCCCTCCTTGTTGTTGTTACCATTATTAATCAACTTTTCTTTGGCCTGCATCCTAATATTGTTTATGGTACTTAAGAAATATCCCCTATTTAGGAACCTGTATGTCAGCTCTACAATTTCATGGTGTGATGCAGTCTGCATTGTCATTTATTTATATGCGTTTATGAATTGATTTAAAATAATAGAATGTTTATAAGTGAAAGGATGATAACTCGAATAATGTAATAACATACCTGTGTTTGTCGGTTTACTATATATTTTAAACTGTAATTTGTTACTCACTCTTGTTAATGTGAAGTTTAAAAAGTTTATGCGCTTTGCTTATTCATCTTCCTCCTCCAATGTAAAACTTAACCTCGTATGCATGTTATTGAATGTTCCTAAAATATTTAAAAGTAGAGGGTATTCGTTAAGTACCATAAACAATTTTAGGATGCAGGCCAAAGAAAGTTTGGTTAATAATGGTAACAACAACGAGGGGAAAAAACACATTTTATTATGATTCCATATGTCCAACAATGCTACAAACAGCTCAATATTCTTTTTTAGGGTCACTGATTTCAACGTAATAGCCCCCTCAAAAACTGCATTCCTTGCTGAAAAAACACTCCACACTTTCCTCTTCAGTTATGGAATTACATAATGTGGTTTACAATATTCCATATGGTAATTGTGATTCTTCATATGTCGGTTCCACTAGGTGCCTTTTAGATATTCCTTTAAAGCAACATGCAGCCCGGTTAGGGCAATGAGGGCCACGCCATCTGAACTGTCATTTCATTCGATAAACAAGGAACATGTCTTCTTGTTTAATGAAGCTAAGTAACAAAGTTATGAAGCTTTAATGAAGCTGTAAAGTCTTGTGAAATCGGGTACAGCCCGATTTCACAAGACTTTTAATAGCTGAAACCCTAGAAATGAAAATAAAAAAACAAACTGATTAACATATAGAGACCTTTTATCATATCGGATTTGTGGACTTTTCCACTTGTGTAGGTTACCAAGTAATCTCTTAGTAATAAATAGTGTGGGGGACAGTTCACATTAGCCAGTTTCCTACCTGTGATCATGACAAAAGTCAAAGTTTTGTCCCTTTAGGACGGAAAGTAATTTTAAAATATTTATTATCATATATTTTCACATGCATGAATTTTAATGACGTTTATTTTTAAAAACTTTGACACAATGTCTTCAATTTCTTGAGGTTGTGAGGTGTATTGGATAGATCTGGGGTTGGATTGGGGACTTTGGTTGTGATTCCGGGGATGTCTAGGCATTCATTAGCTTAGAGAATTGAATGCATTTATTTGATTTTAATTGTAGTATATTTTAATCATTTTAAATTTTGAACTATGCATAAACAAGGAGAGTTTGGAAGAGAAGCAATCCTATGGAGAAAAATAGAGGTAACTCTTATGAATTTTTAATCAGATTTAAACATAGGACATATTGAGCCTTGATTGCTCTTGGTTTATAGAAAATTTAGATTTTGCATATTATAATAGTCCATTCACTTGAAAAGGGATGAATGTATTTCTAAAGCGAGCTGAGTAGTTCTTGTAAAGTAGTTTCCATTGTAAGGAGTTAAAAAATAGTTAATCACTTCTTTGCATTGAAAGATTTGTAGTCAGTATACAGGTCCATAAGCCTCATATTAGGAAGGACATTGATCTATTAGAACATATCTAGAGAAGAGCAACAAGGTTGTTAAGGGGAACAAAAGATGCTGCAGTTCTGCACACTGCAGCATCTTTTGTTCCCCTTAACAAGAGAAGCTTCAGTTCTGCACACTGCAGCATCTTTTGTTTCCCTCAGCAACCTTGTTGCTCTTATCTACATATGTTCTAATAGATTAATGTCCTTCCTAATATGAGGCTTATGGACCTGTATACTGACTACAAATCTTTCAATGCAAAGAAGTGATTAACTATTTTTTAACTCCTTACAATGGAAACTACTTTACAAGAACTACTCGGCTCGCTTTAGAAATACATTCATCCCTTTTCAAGTGAATATGCAAAATCAATATTATAATATGCAAAATCTAAATTTTCTATAAACCAAGAGCAATCAAGGCTAATATGTCCTATGTTTAAATCTGATTAAAAATTCATAAGAGTTACCTCTATTTTTCTCCATAGGATTGCTTCTCTTCCAAACTCTCCTTGTTTGGACAGGGACTGTGTATAAAGTTCCTTGTTTGGAACTTTATACACAGTTCGAAATTTAAAATGATTAAAATATACTACAATTAAAATCAAATAAATGCATTCAATTCTCTAAGCTATTGAATGCCTAGACATCCCCGGGATCACAACCAAAGTCCCCAATCCAACCCCAGATCTATCCAATACACCTCACAACCTCAAGAAATTGAAGACATTGTGTCAAAGTTTTTAAAAATAAACGTCATTAAAATTCATGCATGTGAAAATATATGATAATAAATATTTTAAAATTACTTTCCGTCCTAAAGGGACAAAACTTTGACTTTTGTCATGATCACAGGTAGGAAACTGGCTAATGTGAACTGTCCCCCACACTATTTATTACTAAGAGATTACTTGCTAACCTACACGAGTGGAAAAGTCCACAAATCTGATATGAGAAAAGGTCTCTGTATGTTAATCAGTTTGTTTTTTATTTTCATTTCTAAGGTTTCAGCTATTAAAAGTTGTGAAATCAGCCCGATTTCACAAGACTTTTACTGTTTTCAGAGGTAAACAGTTAGCTTCATTAAAGCTAACTGTTTTAATGAAGCTAAATTCATTAGTTAGCTTCATTAAACAAGAAGACATGATCCTCATTTATCTAATGAAATGAACCAAAATCCAACTGTTGTTGTTGTTTGGTTTTTAGGAGCATTAGCAACTAAGGCCATATTGCTCCGGAATATGCGGTGGTCATTCCTTGACCTTTCCGCATCCTCCATATTTGGTGGTGACGGGCTCGAACCCCGGTCTAATCAAGAAGCGTGTGGTATGCACTGCTGCTCCCTCCCACCTGGCTACGGAGATGCCAAAATCCAACTGCTATTTAGATAACAGATAGTTTTCCTGTATGTAGAATTTTTAAAATAGTTTGAATTTATTAATAACTTATATAACCATTGTAAATCTTAGTGGTTTTGCTACGGTATTTTTAAATTGATAAGATCATTTAAATTAAGTATGCTTAATTAAGTACAGAACACTTATTTAAACTTTATAGATCTTATTTAATGATTGATTTTAGGTAATCAATCTGGGAATCAATCAAATTTTAAGAGATTACCTTTTGACCACTGTGCATTGTCTCTCCAGCCATTTGAGCATCCAGTTTGTTCTCCCGAAGGTGTTATATATGATCTTATGTAAGTATTACTTTTGCTTATCATATGTTTTAAATTATTACTTGTCGCTTCATAGATTTATACTTTTTTCCCCATGGTATGAACAATATAAGCAACATATGTGGTTATAACATTTGAGCGGTTCTCTGTGATGGTACAGTGGGTTTGGAACTTGAAGAAGTTGTTTTCAGTCAAAACTGTTGTTAGTGGATCTCAGATGAAGGAAGTAATCCCCCCACCCCCATGAATCATTCTGAGTTTTTCAGTTCCCACAACATGAAAATTGGGCAATGAACTTTTATCCTTGTACAGAGACAATACAGGATAAAAAGACTATAGTATGCCAACTTATATGTAAGTTTATGTCCTAAGAAAGAGCAGGTGGAAACCAAACAATATTTAAACCAGCTGTGGTTAGTGTGTGTGTGTGTAGTAGCAGTAGTAACAGTGGCATGTGATGCAAGAAAGCAGCGTTATGAGCTTGTGCAGCATCAGCCAAAAAAAAAAAAAAAAAAAAAAAAATTTACCCAACAATTCCCTCAATGCTTGTCCAGTTCCTCCTTAAATTTAGTTAACCTATCAACTACAACGACAAATGGAAGTTTCTTCCAGCAATTAACCACCTGCTGGCTAAAGGCAAATTTCTGCACATCTATTCTATATCTGTCTTCCCTCAATTTGAATTTATGCCCCCTTAGGTTCGTAATCTGAACAAGTGGAAGAATCCTATCAGAATTCAGTATGCTCAACCCATTCAAGGCCTTATACACCTCAATGAGATCAATGTGCAGGTGCCTATCTCCAACCGCTACAATTTGCAGAACTTATGCGTCTCTTGGTAAGAGGATCCCTTCATTCCCCTCACAAATCTTGTTGCCCTTCTCTGTACATGCTCAAGCAAATCTGCATCCTTCCTAAAATGAGGCCTCCAAACCTGTACGCAGTACTCAAGGTGTGGCTAGACCATTGCCTTATACAGAGGGACAATCACCTCCTTTTCCCTGCTAGCAAAATTCCTGTATATCATTGACAAAACCCCATAAGCCTGTCTGCATTGCTCAGAAAACTTCATATCTGACTGCACAATTACTCTCAGGTCTTTTCATTTTCTACCACCTTCAGTGTAGTACCACACAGTTGGTACATTCCTCTGGGGTTACTTCTATCCATATGCTGTACTTTGCATTTGTCAATGTTAAACTTCAGTTGCCACTTCTCAGCCCACCAAGTGTGGATCTGGTTTCAAGCCTTTGCACTGTGACAAAAAGTGCATGGCTCATATATTGTGGCTTGAGAGAAAGTAAGTTAAAAAAAATACCTGGCTGCCTTTAATTAAATACTTGTATATCTATACAGTTACATGCATACATAAACTCTTCTGGTCTCGGCCATCTAGAAAATAAACCTAATTATTATTATTTTTTTTTATATTGAGGACTGGAATTTATGCTGTTCAAAATTTATTAATATCTAGCAAAGACATGGTTAAAACACTACCTTATATTTCAACACAAAATCCATCCTACCCCAAAAGCAAAGCAAATTTTAAACTGTAAAGTACAGTTTGAACTGAAACATATTGACAGCACCAAATATTTTATTTGAGGAGACCATCTAGCTTCCATGTTTGCTTGGTCTTATCACTTATTAGCACAGAAACATTTTCTTCCTTTGTCATGTATTACTACTCAAACAACCCGACATTTTTCTCACAAGATCACAAGAAAAAAAAAGTTGAGCAGATGGGCTGAGAGGTGTCAAATGAAGTTTATCATTGACAAATGTAAAGTACTACATATGGGAAGCAGTAACCCCAGAGTAACGTATCAACTCTGTGGTACTTCACTGACAGTGGTAGAGAATGAAAAGGACCTGGGAGTAATCGTGCAGTCAGATATGAAGTTTTGAGCAGTGCAGACAGTCTGCAATGATATCTTGTCATGATATACAGGAATTTTTCTAGCAGGGATAAGGAGGTGATTATCTCCTGTATAAGGCAATCGTCAGGCCATACCTTGAGTCCTGTATACAGGTCTGGAGGCCTCATTTTAAGAAGGATATAGAGCTGTTGGAATGAGTACAGAGAACGGCAACAAGATTAGTGAATGGAACAAAGGGTTGCTCTTATGAAGAAAGGCTTAAGTTTTACAAATTACAGTGTCTGGAGACTAGGCACTGTAATTTGCACCTGCGAGATGATCTGATTGAGGTATATAAAGTCTTGAATGGTTTGAGCATGCTCAGTGCTGATGGGATTCTTTCTCTTGCCCAGAATAATTGCCCGAGAGGGCATAAATTCAAATTGAGGAAAGACGGTTGTAGGATAGATGTGCTGAAGTTTGCCTTTAGCTAGTGGGTGGTTGATTGCTTGAACAAACTTCCATCTGTCATTGTACAAGTTGATAGCTTAAATAGATTCAAGGCAGAACTTGACAAACATTTGGAGCGAGTCGATGGGTGAAATAAGGGTTTTTTTGGCTGATGCTTTGCTTGCTTTTAAGCTTGTGATAAGCTTGCTTTTCTTGCATCATGTGCCTTTGCTAATGCTAAAATAATGAAAAAACAGGGTTTTACAACTTTCCCAAGACATCATTTGGAGTTGGTTAAGCATGCAGGACTATACCACTGTAATCAAATTAGTTTTTCCCTGACTTGATTGGCACATTATGGCCTTGTTGCCAATGCGCCATTAAACACTAAACCAAACCCTGACTTAATAATATAATAGAACACATAGGACTTAACCTATTTGGGAAATTTAATATCAAATTAAGGGAAAGACATCCACACTAAACTACAAAAATATAATAAAATGAATGGAACGAAATGCCACTTCAGAAAACAAATGACAACTGAAACAAAATTACAACTGCACAACATCACTTCAAAACCAGCCCTCTTCTACAGCTGTGAGACTTGGGTCATAAATAAGAAATATGCACACAAACTAGAAGCAGCACAAATGAGATTTTTAAGACCATTATTAGACTTTACAAGACTAGACCACCAGAGAAATTTAGATATCCGCGAGAAATTAAAAGTAGATAACATAGTAAATGACATAAAATGGTATCAGGAAAAATGGATCAACCACATAGAAAGAATGAATCCAGAGTGGATCCCAAAATTAGCCTTTAACTACAAACCTACAGGCAAGAGAGATGTTGGTTGACCAAGACAACAATGGTGAGATCAAGACCACCTCCAAGAGCTACAACGGAACACTTCTTAAAAGACCTAAGCCGGACCAAGTTCATGATGATTATTTTGTAATGTTTGTTTTTATATTTTTAATTAAAGGAGGACAGATAATATAAAATTTCGAATAAAGGTTTTTGAGGTATGTTTAATTTTTTTAAAAAATGGATTCAGAAGTATTCAAGATTTATGCTTTGGAAACCACCGGAGCACTGGTTTCCAAACCTTGTTTGTGGAACCTTAGTTCTCTGCAAAAGGAGCTTACATTTATCTGAAGGTAAATGTTCTATTAATTTATCATTGATTTAATTTCTACACAAGTATTATATTACATTTTTAAAAATATTACGAATTCTGCAGAAGACTTAAACTCTGCTATGGATCACTACCTGCATTCTTAATTTAAATTTCATGCAGTAATTTTGGCTTAAAAAATTATTTTGAACTTTATTCCCAACTGTTTGCTGTTCTTGCTTATTTTTAGATGTTATTAATTAAATAGTATTACATATAATTGTAGAGTTTTTAATCATACTTAATCTATATTTATTTATACTGATGAACAAACTACTGATGTTTGTTATCTTGTCATCCAATTTCTTTCTGGTTACCATTTTGAAGAAATTTGCAATTATATGTTCTTGTTTTTATGTTCATGTGGCTGAATGCATTATTATATTTAACTGGGAAACACTGATATGTGGAGGTTCTAATTAAAATCATTATGGTATATGCTCACTTGCTGAATTATTGATTTGAGGCTCATTTTCTGCTTATGAAATTTATTTATTATTTTTTTTTTGTTAAACAGTTTGCCATTTGTTACAGTGTCCATATTATATTAAATATGGACACTGTAAAAAATGGTAAACAGTGTCCATAAAAATTTGTGTTCATATTATATTAAAATATGAAAAGAGAATATTTCTTTTCATATTTTTTATCCTTTTATATTGAGGAAAGGTTAGAGGAAAAATTCCATAATACATTAATACATATATTGAAATTAGTAGTAGTAGTGGCATGTGATGCAAGAAAGCAAGTGTATGAGCTTATGCAGCATCAGCCAAAAAAAAAAAAAAAAAAAAAAATCACACCATTCCCTCCAAATACCTGTCCAGTTCCTCCTTAAATTTATTTAACCTATCAACTTCCACAACGGCAGATGGAAGTTTTGTTCCAGAAATTGACCATCCACTGGCTAAAGGCAAATTTCCGCACATCTATTCTACATCTGTCTTTTCTTAATTTGAATTTATACCCCCTTAGGTTCGTAATCTGAACAAGTGGAAGGATCCCATCAGAATTCGGTGTGCTCAACCCATTCAAGGCCTTATACACCTCAATGAGATCACCTCACAGGTGCCTAGTCTCCAGCCACTGCAATTTGCAGAACTTAATTGACATGATATACTGTACATGCTTATATAGCTTTAAAACAATTGCCAGTGTTTTGTTGCTTGAAAGATGTCAGTATTTTCACTGTTGGAAGATTCTGTATTTTCATCAAGACAGACAAGTTGCTTCTTTTTCAGTTCTTATAATTTGCCCTACCTTGTAGTAAATGGAAGGTTATTAAATAATTCACTTCACTGGCAGTTTCTATGGTATATATTCATCATCATACCCACTTCATTTTAACTGCCTTGTTCAGATTTGTATTTAATGATGACATTGTTCTTCATCTGTAAAAAAAAAAATAAAAAAATAACTGGCATCATTAAAAAATAACTTATGGGATAATGTGAGTTCATGCTTTTTATCTAGTTTTGATTAGCACTGTTAATGTCAGAATTTATTACAGAGTTTATTGAACTGTATATAGAAAATCTCTCTTCCTGGAAGTTAGAGGGAATATACAAATCAAAATTTAAAGACAAAAAAATAAAACCAAGCAGGTTCATGTGTCTGAAAACAGCCAAGCAGGCTGGGTTGATTATCCTTGCCACCTCCATATGATATCAACTACAGTGATATGATGTGATGCATAAATTCTTCTGAAAAAATATCTGCAAACTGACTGTTACATAAATTCTTATTTGCAATAATTTATGTAATGGTGAATTTGTAGCTTAATTTTTTATTGCAGCCAAGTTGTATGAATCACATCAGTGTGGTTGGATTATATAGACATGACCTGGATGAAATTTCCTCTTTGTTTTGTTTTTGTTATATTCATGTTACAACTTTATTTGTTACAGTTAAATATTAAATTTGTCAGTTTCATTTTGTAAAATTAGAGGAAATATAAAAACAAATTTTGGATTACCAAGTTGAATCAGTGGTATTCTGCTGCACACATTTAGAATTGTGTGTGTGTGTGCGTGTGCGTGCAGGCGCTAGTCAGGGCCACGAGACTAGTAGTAATGGTTGTACAGGAGTTACTTTTTATAGGTTTTAGAATTATTCATTTTTAAAGAAATTAATAAAAATGTTTATCTTTTGTATATTCAATGACATAATAAATAATTTTTAATGACATGCAATAATAATAATAATAATAATAAAAAATTATTTAATAACCAGAATATGAATTTTCAGAAATATTGTGCCGTTTTTGAAGAAATATGGAATTGATCCAGTTACTGGGAAGGTAGGAAGCTTTTTGAAATTTTTTAATGTCATTTATTTCAACATCTCTCTCTCATTTTCCTTCTATTTACATATGTACCATCATAATTTATAACTTTTTTTTGTGTTACTATGTTGTGACTTAATGAAGCCACAGGCTTTTGCTGCACTGGCAAGAAAAAAAAAAAAAAAACTCCAAGTAGATAAGAAAACACATTGTATGCTTCCCTCCTCACACAGTTAAGTATCCAATAAACCTTTGAATTTATTCAAACTGTCAGCCTCAACTACCTGCAAGGGCAACTTGTTCCAGCAATCAATGACTCTCTGGTTAAAAGAAACCTTCTTGCAGTCAATCTAAACCTTGAATCCCTGTAATTTGAATTCACGACACCTAGTTCTGGAGTTGCTTATAGCATAAGGTATAAGGTATGTTCGTGTCAGACGGCACCTGGGATTTCTCCCATCTCCGCGTGTGTTTCGCTGTATCGAGGACAGTACACTGTCAAGCCAGAGACTTGAAAGTGTGTGGATCGTGTCTGTGCAGTGTGATATGTTGTGCCCATTGTTTATCCGGCTTATTGGCCGCCAGGCCCCTAGTGGGGCCCGACGTTGCCCATACCCTGCCACGTGGAGGCTAGCCGGGTGTATCCAGTATCACAACAATTTGCCCTGGCAGGTCCTGCCACCTAGTTTCCTGGGATTTCAGTGGCTAGGGCCTATTTAAAAAAATAAATAAATAAAATTAAATAAAAGTTTATGCATTTGACATTAATGCTTAATGGGATTGCTGTTAGGAAATCGCTGGTTAGGGTTGAACACTAAAGAGATGTGTTAAAGGCCAAATAGGTCGGGCAAAATTTTGATGTTATTAAATTTAGACATGTAACGCTAGATAAAAGCTGATAGTGTTAGATATCTTAGAGATTTGCACAAAACCGGTAGAATTTAGACGTTGGTTATAATATGGCGGCATTGTTAAGGGGTGTACTCGGTCGATTTAGTGAGAGAGAGGGGGGGAGATTGAAGACTGGGGAGGAAACAGATGGAAGAATAGGGACGGATAGAGTAGGCATCCCCAAAGAGGTCAGTGGAGACGAGCCCCATCAGGCGAAATATGGGGGGTAGGCAGGGAGGAGAGGAGACAGAGATCCGTCTCCTCCATTCCCTGCCTGGGGATGGGGTTTTAAAGGGAACCAGGTTAGAGTACCCAGTTCGGATCGCCAATGGCATGTTGGCAGCAAAGCCGCAGAATGTCTTCGTCGGTGTCTTGTCCAAGGAGTGTTGAATCCGGTATGAAGATCCAGCTGCCCATCCTGCTCTGGGGGTGGGATATGTTAGCTGGCAGTGGGGAACCTACCAGGTGAAGGGGGGGAGACGCACACATTTACTTCATTCGTAATGTGCATTCTCACTCTACTTGCATTCTTTTTTTTTTTTTTTTTTATTTATTTATTATTATTTTTTTTTATTTTTTATTTATTTTTTATACTTTTTCTTATTTTATAATTTTTTATTTATTTATTTATTTATTTATTATTTTTTTTTTTATTTATTTTATTATTTTTTTTTATACTTTTTTCTTATTTTATAATTTTTATTATTTTTTTTTATACTTTTTTTTTATTTTATAATTTTTTTTTTTTTTTTTTTTTTTATTTCACTCAACTCATTCATCTTTTTCTCACACACCAGGAGGGGATGCAGTGATGAGTAGCGTAAATTTAAATACTAATTAAAACCAGGGTTAGTGTGTACTTAACTCAGCATTTGTGGTTTGTGTTCTTTTCTCTCACGCTTGCACTTTTATTCATTCTTCTAGCTCTCATCTCATTTATTCGACTCTTTCTTTCTGCACTGCACTCTCTGGGCACCGCAACTTACTGTTATTCTTCAGTTGTGGTGCAGGCCTAGCTACAAGGTTTTTTTTTTTTTGCAGGCCAGGGGAGAATGCAGTGATAGTGTTTATGTGGTTTGTAAATGTTTGTTGGTACAGTATATATAAAGTAATGTAAGTTATTTTTAACTTTGTATTCTTTCGGCCAATTACATTTGCTCTTCTGCTCACTCCCATTCACTTTCTCTGCATGCATTCCCATCCCCCTCCCCTACATTGGTTTGGGGCCCCAGGTTCCTACACATGGCATGGTAGTCATGGGGAGTTTTGTTATGTCAGGTTTCTGTCAGGGTGCAGAATACTGCTATCCTAACAGTTTTTAAGTCATCATCTGGGCGTGGTGGGAAACTTGGGCAATTTTACTATTGATTATTGTTTAATTGCTGGGGGGCTGAAATTGCTCTGCGCATTTCAAAAACTTTCTGTGTGAAAGATGTAAAAGCTTTATAATTTTGCTCTTCTATGATGAAGAGATGTTCTTCTCCCCTGGGAAGGGGACCAATCTGTGCTATTAGCTCTGTTCTGGGGATGTCATATATTATACATTCATAGAGAATGTGTGCCCAGTCTTCACTTTCGCCACAGGTGCAGTTTGGGTCATCGGTCAGGCCTAAGGAGGTTAGTTTCGCCTTTAGGGAGCCGTGCCCTGTCAATATAAATGTTGTAAAAAGTCCAGGGGCATACCACTTAGGTGGCTTTGGGCTAACCATTGACACCAGTGGCAGAAACTGTTTGGTGACCAGACCTCTGGTTTCCTGCTCCCACTTTGTTTGCCATAGCTCGTGGAGCTTTGTGGCTATTCTTTTTCTTTCATCATTGAAGGTATTGGTTGTATCAAGGGCTATCCCCAGAAATTCTGTGGGTATGCCCTTTTTAAATCTATAATATAAGCCTCTTTTGGCTACTTCCAGGTAAAGTGGGAGAGTTCCGGCCAGCAACTGTAGTGCAGGTGTGCTTACTGTGCGACATGCTCTGGTAATAGTGAGTAGTATTGTCCTTTGTATCGATTCTAATTTATTCCTATTTCTTACTATGGCCGAGCGGATGAACCACGCACTGGCTCCATAGGTGATAACAGGCAGGAAAATTGCACGGTATATGATTGCCAAGGTCTTTCTTTTGAGTCCCCAGTCTGCTCGACTGATCCTGGCAATCATACCTGCATAATTTCGCACTTTCTTCGCCAAGTAGATCAAATGAGGGTAAAAAGTTAATTTTGAATCAAAGACCACTTCAAGATATTTTAGTTCTGTTACCATTTTTATAGTGATTGTGTTAATTTTGATTTGTGGACGTCTTCTCATGTCCAAATTACCTTTTAGAAGTATTTGTTTGGTTTTTTCAGGCGATATTTTGAGCATGTGCATTTGTGCCCACTCCTGCAGCTGCAAGAGAGCGGCATTTGATCTTTGCTCTACAACCACTCGTGAGTTGCCTTTTACAAGGAAAATCATGTCATCTGCAAAGGCCAGGCTTTCCACGGGGCCCAGATCCAAGGCCAGAAATTCATCCAGAACAATGTTCCAAAAGAAAGGGCCAAGGATTGATCCCTGCGGGCATCCTTTATTCACAGGGCGTGTCAATTCCTGGAACCTTGTGCGTACTGAGACACTTCTGTCTGTAAGGTAGCTGTTTATTACCTTATAGAGGTTTTGTGGGGCATTTGCCTGGCGAAGTCTCCTAAGGACACTAGGCCACCACAGTGAGTCAAATGCCCCAGCAAAGTCAATGGAGATTGCCAGCATATATTTCTCCTCTGTGTTTTTAACTGTTGTCAGTAGGTGGTGCATGGCATCCTCCGTAGAATTGCCCTGCTTAAAACCATACTGATTGTTGGAATGCAAGCCTGCTTCTGTGTAATATTGAGCTAATCTGCTGTATATTAATCTTTCGTATATTTTCCCTAGTACAGGGAGTAGGGCTATTGGTCTATATGATTTGGGATCAGTAGGGAGTTTTTCAGGGTTTTTCAGGATTAACCTTAACACAGCTTGTTTCCATATTTTTGGGAATATACCTTCTGTCATACAGTTATTATATAGTGCTATTAATTTATCTGGTGCTATTTCTGCTAATTTTTTGATAATCTCAACCTCTAAGAGGTCAAAACCTGGGCATTTATTGTTTTTGGTTTTAGATAGTGCTGTTTCTAAGTCTTGTATAGTGAACAGAGGTTCAATATTGGCATTGTCATATTCAGTGTTTTCTTTTATAATGTCGAGCTGGGTGGGGGAATGATTTCCAGTTTCAGTCTGAATGATACTGTCTAGGATGTTATTTACAGAATCCACCCAACACAGGGTTGGGGTTCCATCTGGTTTGACAGTAGTTTCTAAGACATCTCCTCTTGGCAGCTTGTTAGTCACTATTCTGTAGACAACTCCTCAAGGGTTATTGTTTCCAGTAGTTCCCACCAAGTGCTTCCAGCATTCCTTTTTCTTATCTCTTATGAGGGCTGTATACTGATTCCTGAGAGTTTTATAAGAATCTCTCAGTGCATCCACCTCATTTTGTGACCAAGATGTTCTGGCTCTTTGAAAATGTCCCCGTGCCTGGTGTACCCTACTTCTGAGTATAGTCAGTTCGGGGCACCACCAGGGAACGGTCTGCTTCCTCGGTTTTTTCCGTGGGATAGACAGGGTTGCTGTTTTTATTAAAATGTTTGTCATAGTCAGTGCTTGCTCGTCCGGGCTACAGTTGCCTGATCTAGACCACTCATTTTCCTGTTTTTGCAGCTCAGCTGCTGTATGTTCTGCAAAAATCTGCCAGTTTGCCTTTTTAAGGTTATACCTTTTGATATCCAACAGAGAGTGTTGGGTTGTTTGTAATTGCCTGTTTAGTTTGAAGGAAATGGGTCTGTGATCTGATGTGGTCCAGGCTGGCTGGACACACCAGTCTGTGATTTTATAAGCTATTGAATTGGTGGCAAGAGTGATATCAATGTCACTCTCCCACATGGTACTGCTAAAAGTTGGGAGGTTATTTGGTTGGTTTAGCACTTGAAAGGGTGAGGTGGCTATATAGTCTGAAAGTATCTGGCCGTTGTGTGTGCCTGCTCTGTCTTCTGTACGGCTATGCCATAAGGCTGACCGGCAGTTGACATCAGCACACACTATGATATTTGCAGTAGGTAGCAAATTTGTGACTACTTGTAGGTATTCAATAGTTGGATTTATATCTTCACCTGGTCTGGAATATAGTGAAATAATGTAAAACTGTCCTATAGCACTGGTAATATGGGCACACACTCCCACTGGGGAGCAGAGGTGACCCACCTTTGTGACTGTAAGGTCAGTATTTTTAACTACTATTGCTGTGGAAGGGACACCTGAGGTGTATTCTATTATTTTATAGTCTCTTGGGTGTCCCTGAACTCTACCCATATGTGTGTAGGGCTCCTGGAGTACCAAGATATCTATATTATTTTCTTCCAATTTGAGTTTGATCTGATCTACAACGGCTCTTGCTCTTTGAGCATTCAATTGGACAAGATTTAGAGCCCTAGTCACATTTATGTTTTCAATCTGGTCCATAGTTGGTCGTAGATTGTATAAGTTTTGCCATTTTTTTATAACTGGGGCATTTATCATCCCTGATACTATGTGTATAGTCAGTCAGCCGTGCTGCCTTGCAGGTAGCACATTTTGGCTGCTGAGACTTATTTTTGCAATTTTTGTAATCGTGGCCAGTGACTGCACAGTGACCACAGACAGGTTCTTTCTGAGTGCAGTCTCTGGCAATGTGACCATATTTATGGCAGTTAAAGCAACTTTGGATAGGGAAATGTTCTCTAAATCTATGACTGGTCCAGCCAGCATAGATTCTCTGTTGTCCCTGCAATACCTTCCAAATTTTTGGTGTAATTTCTGCAATTATGTTGAGTTGTCCATTCCTTTTGTTTTTTGTTGCTCTTTTCAGCAGCAAATTCATCTATTGTCATTTCATTGTTAAAGTTTTTGAAGTAGATATCCATCATGAATTCTTTTTCTATTACTGACACAGGTACATCAAAGATTATAATATTAGGGTTTTTCCCTTTTGGTTTTTCAGGGAGCAAGCCCAGTTTTTCAATTTCAGGATGGTTTTCTATTTTTCTTAGATCTTCTTTGCTTGCTACCTCAATCAGGACTCCATTATTCCTGATTTTCCGCATGTTGTTTATCTTTATTTCTCTCAGATGAGGCCTCAACTTTGTTACCACTGTGTCCTTAACTGCCTCACTGGTTTTATGGGTAGAGTCACTTTTTGCTTTCAGAATAACAATGTTGCTTTCCTTGTTTATATTAGGTTGCTTAGTAGCTATTTGTTTTGCTTTAGTTATGTCCTGTTTGCTATTAGCCTTTGCACATTGGGCATAGGTTAGTGTGTTCATTGTTTTATAGTTGTTCTTCTCCTCAGTTGTAACCTCTAATTTTGACAAAGGTCGCGGGTTCGATTCCCGCCTCGGGCTTGGATCAAAGTACTGCAAAAACCTTGGGAGGTGCAATATGGCCACAGAAGCCGATGCGCCAACAACTACCAAATCAAAAAAAAAAAAAAAAAAATCTAATTTTGATTTTAACACTTGGTTCTCTGTGTTTAATTCAATCAGGCGCTGCTCAAGCAGTGACCAACAGTTCACTATCTGCAGCCTAATTGCAGAAGTAATCCTGTTGGTTTGCTTGTGCATATATTCTTCTAGATACACTCTGGTTTCCTTTGCCTGTTTGATAGGGTCAGTCAAATTTGTTAGGTAGTCTAGTTTTAGTTCTTCTTCTGTCTTTTGTTGCATCTCTGGAATTTCTATAGTTTCTTGATTTTTTCCTTTCCTGCCCTTCTTAATACTGAGGGGGCCAGGAGGCCAGCTATCCAGTTCGTTACCATTTTCCTCATTAACAGGGACTTTCTCCCTGAGCACTCTAGCTTCATTTTCAGAGGAGTCTTTTAGGTCATTGTCCAGAATTTTGTCATTATTTGATTTTTCAGCCATAATTTCTGCATTAAATTCACTTTTAGCAATTTTCTGACGTTTTAAGTAGTGGTTTGGGGTACTTATTTCCAGTGTAGGCCCACTAGAAATCAGAAATCGCGATTTTCAGGTTTTGGCGGGAAACGCCTGTAGACAAAGAAAACTATTTTATAAGCTAAGTATAAGTTAATTCTGTCAGGAGTATTATATTTTCCATACAAAATAACCTTATCACGAGCCGTTTCAAGTATAATATATTCAAATTTCTCGACTTTTGAGACGTATTCAAATCAGTGGCTATGCCAGTGGGCTCGCTACCGCTGAAGCTGTAGCGATCGCGCTGGACAAAATCACTCTCAAAAGAGCAAAAATAGGCAAATACAATCACAAAAACTATTCTTGCCCGACTTAATTTACTTACCTTCATCTGTGATACTCTTCAAACCTGAAAAATCCATGTTCTAATACTTGCCTAAATCGAAGATCGCGCAATATCGTCGTCCGCCGTTTACATCAAGTGGAGCTTTGTGCAGATGCGTCCGTACACTTCTGCGACCACAGCGGTACAGCAGTGAGAATTCCACTTTCATTTTACTAATTCCTCTCAGAGCCTTATAAACCTCAATCAGGTCACCTCTGAGGTCCCTGGTTGCCAAGCCCACATAACTGAAAATTTTCCTTGTACGGTCATCCTTTTGATGATCTCACCATGCGAGCTTGCCTATCTTTGGTCTCATTCAAGAAGCTCAGTCTTTTTTCAAATGAGATCTCCATACTTGAACATAGTACTCTAGATGTGGTCTTACAATTATCTTTTACAGCAGGACTATGACCTTCTATCTACAGAATAATGTTCAATAAATCATCGATACGACACCATGGGTTTTCCCAGCTGCCTGACTACACTGCTCAAAAAACTTCACATCTGCTGTTATTGTAACTCCCAGGTCCCTTTCCCCCTCCACTATTTTTAATTCAACCCCACCAAGTGTATAGTTTATTTGTGGGTTGTTATTTCCCAAGTGTAAGACCTTGCATTTACCAGCATTAAAACATAGCTGCCACTTCTCTGATCATCTTTGAAGTCTGTTCAAGTCATCCTGAAGGAGTGTTGCTTGGCATTGATCATCTGCCAATCTTTACATCATCTGCAAATTTTGACCTTCAATCCTTTCGTCGATGTCATGTATGAAAATGAGAAACAACAGTGGTCCAATAACTGATACTTGAGGGACCCCACTCCTGACATTAGCATTAGTAGAGGTACATGATGCAAGAAAGCAAGCTTATACAGCATCAGCCAAAAAAAAAAAAATTCCTATTTTACTGATCCATTCATTTTAAAATGTTTGTGTAGTTCTGCCTTAAATTTATTTAAGCTATCAACTTCTGCAGATGGAAGTTTGTTCCAGTAATCAACTACCTGATGGCTAAAGGCAAACTTCCACACATCTATTCTACAACTCTTTCCTCATTGGAATCTATGCCCCCTCAGGTTTGTAATCTGGGCAAGAGGAAGAATCCCCTCAGCATTAAGTCTGCTCAATCCATTCAAGGCTTTATACACCTCAATCAGATTGCCTCGCAGGTGCATACATACCATTGTAATTTATAACATAGTTTCCAAAATCTGCAGTTTGCAGAACTTAAGCCTTTCTTCATAAGAGCACCCCTTTGTTCCCTTCACCAGTCTTGTTGCTCTTCTATGTACTTGTTCTAGCAACTCGACATCCTTAATAAAATGAGGCTTCCAGAAACCTGTATGCAGTACTCAAGGTGTGGCTTGAGTACTGCACACATTCTCCACTACACTGAGTGTAACACCACATAGTTGGTACTTTTCTCTGGGGTTACTGCTACTCATATGCAGTACTTTGCATTTGTCAATGTTAAACTTTAATTGCCACTTATTAGCCCATCTACCCAACTTTTCCAGATCCTGTTGCAGCAGCATACTGTCATTACTGTTATTAGCAACCTTGTCAACCTTTGTATCTGCAAACTTTGACGTTAAGCTTGATATACCTTCATCAATATCATTGATAAATATACAAAACAACAATGGGCCCAACACCGAACCCTGAGGGACACCACTAATAACATTAGTCCATGTAAAGCAGTACCCATTGACCATCACTCTGTCTTCTCCCATTCTTTTATCCATTTTAGCAACTTGCCCTTAATGCCATACTGCTCCAATTTGTACAGTAGTCTTCCATGTGCAACAGTATGAAAAGCTTTCCTGAAATCCAAGTATATGATATCAGAATTATTTTTTGCATCCAGTTCCTTTGTGAATACATCTTAGTATCCTATCAAATTAGTGAGACAAGACTTCCCATTGACAAACCCATGCTGTGTCTGAATAATTGCTGCAGTCTTATCTCGATGATCCTGCAATGCTTCTTTAACCAGTGACTCCATTATTTTCCTTGGAACAGAAGTTAAACTAACAGGTCTGTAATTACTTGTGTCACCCTTTGATTCCCCTTTTTGAATTGGAGATACATTCCCACATCTCCAGTCTGTGGGAACTTCCCCTGAGTCCAAGGATGCTCTGATAATTATGGCTGAGGGTTTGCTTACTTCCTTTGCTGCCTCCTTTAATATAACTGGATAGACCCCATCCACCCCAGGTGCCTTTCTTATGTTTATCTTCAACAATTTCTCCTCCACTTTGCTTTCAGTTATTAAAAAATCATTTAACTCCCTGTTAGAGTTTGATAAACATCCCTCTCCTCCTTGAATAACTCCTCATGTATGAATGTAGATGCAAAACACTCATTTAGTTCAGCAGCTATCTGAGACTGATCATCTACAGTCAAACCATTGATATCAAGTGGACCATTCATCCCCTTCCTTTTAGAGTTTATGTAAGTAAAGAAGTCTTTGCTGTTTTTCTTTGCATCCTTTGCCAATGATTTTTCATAATCTGCCTTTGCTTGCTTATCCTCCTTTGTGACGTGATTACAGATTAGCTTGTATCTACCCTATGGTAGATACATATTAGCTTGTATCTACCCTATGGTAGATACATATTAGCTTGTATCTACCATAGGGTAGATTCAAGGGCGCTGGGATCGCAGAACAGTACGGACGATGGATTTTTGGCTGCTAAGTATTTTTAAATTTTTAACATATTCTTCGTTATTTACATTGTGTTTTACGGAGATATTAAATAGGTTTAGTAGCGTTTGTTAGCTTCTTATTTTGAATTTAACCAGCAATTTTTGGAAGTTATGACTCCCTGTGTTGGCGCCAATATTGTTCAACTAGCCCCCATATTGTAGTCGATAAGAAATAGCTTAATGTATATATATCTTGAACTAGTAGCGAAGGTACAAAGTAAAACTAGATAGCGCAATACGAAGCACTGTATTTGTTAGCTTATTATAGTATTATCAATTAATCAAAAATATTTGTAATCTTATTAATTTCATTGTTAATTAAATTGTATTTAAACAGAAATTATGACCCAGACTAGAACTGTGAAGCAAAGATCACAGACTAGCGAGAGTGCTATGGCGTCATGGGAGAAATGGAGGTGATTCTCCAATGTATCACAGTCTCAAAAAATGTGCAAAATGTAGAATGTTTGCCGAACTTTCTAAAACAGGACATGATCTAGCCTTTGTGTTTGCTAGGTGTCTGGAGTGTCAAGAAATTAGGTGCCAACTCAGCTTTCTGATGGGTGTCTATGAGAGCTTGAGGTGTAGGGTAATGGCCTCAAAGAAATTAATATGAGGGGCCCATCAGGCTTTCAGCTGCCCAGCTCAAAGACAGAGTTCACTCCTGTGCATCAGGCAACACAGAGGCAATCTCCAAGGCAGAATGTGCTGGTCCCAAAGGAACTAGTTATTGTTGGTGACTATTGTCAGAGAGACGGGGAATATACTATGTAAGAAGGATAGGTGGAACAGGACCAGGGTATGTCTGCCAGGGGAAAAAGTTGATGACATTGTAGAGCAGATATAATCTTTTCAGGGCACAAAAGGTGATATTGTTGTACACGTTGGAACTAATGACATTAAGAGTAAGAGATCTGCAGATTTACTCAACAAGTACAGGTCAGTGTTGAAAAAAAGTCGCGAGTTAGGGTTGAATGTGAAAGTGTCTGCAATTCTGCCCAGACACGATAGGAGGGAGTATATGATGAGTGCCTTGTCAATCAATTTGGCCCTGGAGAGATTGTGCAAGGCCCAAGGGGTACAATTTTTTTCAGTCTGATCTGTGCTTGTTGACAGGAGAGACTGCTTCTACAGGGATGGGATACATTTAAATAGAAAGGGTGCCAGAATATTTGCTGATGCTATTGAGGCAGTGTTAGATGTCAGAAAACTGCTAGCATGGGGGGATACACAGACTATAAAAGGTTAACAGTGGCCGCAGGCAGAGGCAAAAGTGATTCTTGCACTGCTTCTATTAGATTGGGTAGCAGACTGGAAAGCAAGGTAATGGAGATTTCCAGGACTGCTGGGAGTCATAGTGGAACAAGTAAATACATGGGATGTGTTAGGTGGCTAGGAGCAGGAATAGGTGCATGTATACTTGCATGTACAGCAATGCTAGGAGTACAGTTAATAAAGCTTGAAGTGCTAGTCAAGATATCAAAGGCAGATATTGTTGGAATATCAGAGACATGGTGTAAAATAGATATAGGTAGTGTAAAGTTGGAATTTGGGGAGTACAATGTGTATTGGAAGGGAGAAGAGGGTAATGCTGTTAGTTAAGAAATACATAAAATCTAAGGAAGTGCATCCAGTTGATGCTGGTGGACAATGCAGTAGTGAGTCTGTTTGGTGTGAAATAAGCACTGGGAAAGGAAAAATGAGAGTAGGTGTGTGTTATAGACCTAATGAATCTGATGAGTATAATGAGCAGTTGTGCAGAGAAATAGAGTGGGCCAGTAAATCAGAATGTCTTATAATAGGAGATTTTAACTTTCCAGATATTGACTGGAACTTGTGGGTTGGTCACTTGCACACTAGCAAAACTTTTGTGGTTTTATTGGATGACTATTTTCTACAGCAACCTGTTCGAGAGGCAACCAGAGGGAGTAATACCCTTGATCTGATTATCAGTAGTGATTCTTCATGCATTAAGAATCTGCAGATAAAGGAACCACTGGGTGACAGTGATCACAATGTATTGATGTGGGAATTATTTAAAGGATGTAACTGCCATCAAGGCTAAAAGGGAGGGCTTTTGCTTTCGTAAAGGTGACTACAGAGGTTTCAGACAGTTTTTAAATTCTGTTCAGTGGGATCAACTGATGATGTTACCAACAGTGAATTCTAAATGGGAAGCCTTCAGGGACTTAATTTTGGAGGCTACTAAGCTTTTCATTCCAACTAAGAAATACTGTTCAAAGTTTAGGCCTAAATGGATGTCAGATGAATTAATGAGGCTAGTGGCAGAGAAGAAGAATATATGGGATGCATATAAAGTATCAGGCAAAACTAGTCTGTAATCAAGTCACGAAGGCAGGCAGATTATGAGAAATCATTGTCAAAGGATGCAAAGAAAAACAGCAAGGAATTCTAGAAGGAAAGGGATGAACCAGATTGGACCACTTAACATAGATGGGTTGACTATTGATGATCATGCTCAGGTAGCTGATAAACTGAATGAGTATTTTGCATCTACATTCACACATGAGGAGTTATTCAATGAGGGGAGTGCCAGAAGTTTATCAAACACTAACAGGGAGCTAAGTGATTTTGTAATAACTGAGAGCAAAGTGGAGGAAAAATGGTTGAAATTAAACATAAGGAAGGCACCTGGGGTGGATGTAAGCAGGCCCTTGGCCATAATTATGAGAGCTTCCTTGGACTCAGGGGAGGTCCCCATGGACTGGAGGTGTGCAAATGTATCACCAATTCACAAAGGAGGTTCAAAAGGTGACAAGTAATTACAGACCTGTTAGTTTAACTTGTGTTCCAGGGAAAATATGGAATTACTGGTTAAAGAAGCATTGCAGGATCATCTAGATAAGCCTGCAGTAATAGTTAAGACACAGCATGGGTTTGTCAAAGGGAGGTCTTTTCTGACCAATTTGATTGGTTACTCTGATGTGGTCACAAAAGAACTGAATGCCAAAAATAATTTTGATATCATATACTTGGATTTCAGGAAAGCTTTTGATACTGTTGCACATGGAAGACTCCTGTACAAATTGGAGAGGTATGGCATCGAGAGTAAGCTGCTACAATGGTTAAAGGGGTGGTTGAGTGGGAGACAACAGAGAATGGTAATCAATGGACACTGCTCCTCATGGACAAATGTTATTAGTGGAGTTCCCCATGGTTTGGTGTTGGGTCCATTGTTGTTTTGCATATTTATCAATGATATTGATGAAAGTATATCAGATTTAATGTTGAAGTTTGCAGATGATACAAAGGTCAGCAGGGTTGTTAACGACAGTAATGACAGTATGCTACTCCAACTGGATCTAGATAAGTTGGGAAAATGGGCTGAGAAGTGGCAATTGGAGTTTAACATTGACAAATGTGAAGTACTGCATATGGGTAGCAATAACCGAAGAGAAATGTAACAACTGGTTGGTACTACACTCAGGGAAGCAGAAAGTGAAAAAGACCTGGGGGTAATCGTGCAGCCAAATACGAAGTTTGTTGAACAGTGCAGATGGGCTACCAGGGCAGGTCATGGAGTCATGTCAATGATATATAGGAATTTTGCTAGCAGGAACAGGGAGGTGATAATTCCATTATACAAGGCAATGGTCAGGCCATACCTTGAGCACTGTATACAGGTCTGGAGGCCTCATTTTAAGAAAGATATAGAGATGTTGGAACGAGTACAGAGAAGGGCTACAAGATTAATGAATGGAATGAAGGATTGCTCTTATGAAGAAAGGCTTAAGTTTTGCAGATTACTGTGTGGAGACCTGGCACCTGCAAGGTGATTTGATTGAGGTGTATGAAGCCTTGAGTGGTTTGAGCATGCTCAATGCTGATGGGATTCTTCCTCTTGCTCAGAATAATCACCTGAGAGGGCATAAATTCAAATTTAGGAAAGACAGTTGTAGAATAGATGTGCGGAAGTTTGCATTTAGCCAGCGGGTAGTTGATTGGTGGAACAGACTTCCATCTTTTGTTGTGGAAGTTGATAGTCTAAATAAATAAATTTAAGGCTCAGCTGGACAGGTATTTGGAACGAACAGAGGGATGAAATGGGAGCGGGTTTTTTTTTTTTTTTTGGCTGATGCTGCATAAGCTTGCTTTCTTGCTTCGTATTCCTCAACTAATGCTAATAGGCATCTGTGTTGCCTGATAATTTATGTGCATCCCATGCATTTTTCTTCTCTGCCGTGAGTCTCATTACTTCATCTGACATCCATTTGGGCCTGAACCTAGAGCAGTATTTCTTAGTTGGAACAAAAAGCCTACTAGCTTCCAAGATTTCTGTTGGTAACATCATCAGTTGGTCCCACTGTATAGAACCTAAAAAATGTCTGAGACCACTGTAGTTGTTTTTATGAAAACAAAAACTCTTCCGTTTATCCCTGATGGTATTGATATCTTTATTTTTCCTGATGGTATTGATATCTTTAAGTAATTCCCACATCAGTACACTGTGATGACTACTACCTAGTGGTTCTTTTAATCTGTAAATTCTTAATGCATGAATAATCACTGCTGATAATCAGATCAAGAGTGTTACTCCCTCTTTATGCCTCTCTGACATGCTGCTGTAGAAAACAATCATCTAATAAGTCCACAAAAGCCTTGCTAGTGTGATGACTAATCCACAAGTTCCAATCTATATATATTTCGGAAGTTAAAGTCCCCCCATTAAAAGACATTTTGATTTACTGGCCCACTCTATTTCTCTGTATAATTGTTCATTGTACTCATCAGAATCATTTGGCCTATAACAAACTCCTACACTCATTTTTGCTTACCCAGTGCTTATGTCACACCAAACTGACTCAAATTGCACTGTCCATCTATGTCAACTGGATGCACTTCCTTAGATTTTTTTTTTTTTTTTTAACTAACAGCATAACCCTCCTCCCTTTTCTATCCTGTCTATCCTTTCTGTACACATTGTATTCCCTAAATTTCAATTCTGCATCCCTTATATCTGAGTTGCAGCAGGTCTGTGATATCTCAACAATATCTGCCTTGGATATCTTAACCAGCACTTCAAAGTCATCAAATTTGTTTACTATACTCCTAGCATTGGTGTAAATGCAAGTATACATGCACCTGTTCTTGCTCTTAGTTACTCTAACACAACCCATGTATTTACTTGTTTCATGACCCTTAGCAGTTCCTGAAATCCCCAGCAACTGGCTTTCTGGGCTGCTGCTCATTCCAATAGAAGCAGTGCAAGAATCATTTCCACCTCTGCCTGTGGCTACTGTTAGCCTATAATCTGTGAACCCCTCCCCCGAAGCTAGCAGTTTTCCGACCCACCTAACATTGCTTCTATAGCATCAGCAAATATTCTTCCACACTTTCTATTTAAGTGTATCCCATCTCTGTAGAATCAGTCTTTCCTGTTAACAAGCACAGACCAAGCTGAGAAAAATTCTACCCCACGAGCCCTGCATAATTTCTCCTGGGCCAAATTGATTGACAAGCCTCTCATCCTATACTCCCTCCTATCGTGTCTGAGCAGGATTTCAGACACTTTCAAATTTAACCCTAACTCGTGACTTTTTTTTCAGCATTGTCCTGTACTTGCTTAGTAAATCCACAGATCTTTTACATTTAATGTTATTAGTGCCAACATATACAACGATATCACCTTTTGTGCCCTTAAAAGATGATATCTGCTCTACAACATCATCAACTTTTGTCCCTGGCAGACATATCCTGGTCCTATTCCACCTAACGTTATACCAGTCTGAACAATATCCATTAATCACAACCCTCTGCGTTGATAACAGCTGCAGAACTTTCTTTCTCTGCCAGTAAAGGAAATGAAAATCTCTGTGACTGGCTGAATTTTTTTTGTTTTGCTTCCCAACTAAATTCTTCAAGTAACTGCAACAAATTTTCTCACCACAAATGAAAACAGAACTGATACATATAAATGGGTTATAAAATGAATTATTCATGGCAAGCAACAAAGTCCAGGTCTTGTTGGCTTTCATATTTCAATATTCTACCTGTGTCTATTGCTTTGTTTCTACATGAAACAAAATGTTGTTGTGAAAATGGCAAATGAACCTCAAAACCATAAATTTAACAAAACTGCTTGCTTTGGAGTGACTGAAGTAGATGCTTTACCATGTCTGGTCATTGTTTAATCCACTCTCTGAACACCACAGGATAAATGCTAATTACAGGAAAGGTTCCTCCCAATACATCAGTCAGTTTTAGAATGTCATTGACAGATGTGAGGATCCTAAATTGCAGATCCGCAATTTAGATGTGTCTCTGGTTAGCATAGTAATAACTGATTCATAGTCCTTGTAGTTTTTCATTTCAAATAAACAAAAAAAAAAAAACACTCCAAATACAGCACGAAAAGTTTTAACACGACAACACTGGCCATAGCTAGACTTATGTAACAAATTTGTGTATTGTAAAATAAAACATATAACCCTCCAACAACACACACACACACACACACACACACACACACACACACACACACACACACACACACACACAATGTAAAATAAATTAACCAACACTAGAATAAAATCAGACTGATGTATATTTATATTTGACACTGGTTTTACTGACTATTCACAACTATCTTTTATTTACTAATATTTCTGTAAGCAGGGCATCAGTCTAAACAATACTTGGGCCGACCAGTCACCAGAGTGATAAGAATATGTTACATTTAATTAAAAAAAATTGCTTGTTTTTTAATGAAATTTGTTAATTGTCTTGAGAAATGAATCTGCCTTCCAAATTTCATGTGTCCTAATGCAGCTGCATTGGCATAGTTACGCCACTGATTATATTATATTCTATTAGTAGAATTGCATTCAAGCTTTTACTTGTTTTGTTGCTGATTTTTGTGAACAATTGATATACTGTCCTTCCTGTATAATGACTGTTTTTCTCATTCCCCTGTGGGGTTTTTATATAGAGCTTCAACTGTATAATGTGAAATGTCTTACCCTTGAACACTGTTACAATGCTTTTGATCAAATTCATCATTTCACAAAAAAAGTGCTAGTGAGCGTAAAATATTTTTTGCATGAAATTATAATGCATTTTCATTCATAATATCAGTTCTTGCAAATTCAGTATTAAAAATTATGAACAGAAATGTTAGTTATCATTTTTTTATGATTTAAGAACATTTAACATTTTTTTATTATAAAAATAAAAGTAATTATTTGAACTTCATTTTGTTTTACTGGGTTAAAAATATGACATTAGCCAAAATTTACTGATTTTAGCATAAAATATCAATAAATTACAGCCATTAGAATTTCATAAACAAGAGACAAAATGACTACTATCATTGACAAAAAAGAAAAGAACACAAGCAGACCTTAGAAAGCCTTGCCTTTTCAGTTCAAACTCTGTAAGAGGTGACAATCATTCTTGCAGATGAACAAATAACTTTCACATGTAATATTGTAATTCAGTTCAACCTTATTCATGGTAAGATTGTTTATTTATAAATTACTTCAGTATCATATATATTATGATATAATATATTATTTACTTATAAATAATTTGTTCAGGGGCTGTGGATAACAAGAGTGGTGAAAGAAGAAACCCGGAAATTACGCTTCAGTGCAATTGAATGTGTGGCGCCTCCGTAGTCAAGTGGGCAGGAGCAGCAGTGCGTAGCACACACACTTCTTGATTAGACTGGGGTTCAAGCCCATGACCACCAAATATGGAGGATGTGGAAAGGTCAGGGAATGACCACCGCATATCCCTGGGAGCAATATGGCCTTAGTTGCTAATGCTCCTAAAAAACCAAATAACATAACAACAGCAATTGAATGTGGAATAGACCCACAGTTTTAGTGAAAGGAACCAATTAGCTGAAGTACAGTTAGTAGTGAGATAAATAGAAGAAAGGGCATCACTGCAAAGGAATGTATAGAAACAAGCAATTAGAACAGGAGAATTTTTCCGGCATGTGTGATAAAAAATTTTCCCATGAAATTTTGTGATTATGTCAAATGCATATCAAGGAAATATTAAAATATTTTGTAACAATGAAAATTTCAAAAATCAGTCCGTTATTTGTATTGTTACAAAACTAACTTTGAAATATTCAGTATAAATTCCAGAAAACCATCTGTTATTCGTAATGATTGCTTTTTTTTTTTTTTTTTCTTCTTTTGCACACAAGGTAAAATGACTGTGAAGTTTTTTTGATACCAGGTTTCATAGTTTATAACACAGCTATGAATAGAAATTTTGTTAGAAGAAAAAATATATATCCAGAAAGCACGCTATACTGATGTTGTTTCCTACGAACAATTACAATAATGCAAACTTTTTTTTTTTATCAGATATGCATTGTACTATTATGAGTTTTACACCAGTTTTCTCATTTCCAGTGTGGCTTCCAATAGATGAATTTCCTTGAATTTTTGTTTGTAGATGCAATACACGTGCAAATGAAGTAAGGTCTTTTTGCTTTTTAAAAACAGTTTGTTATTGCAATTCTTTGGTTGTGTTTTCTTTCTTTCATTGCAATTCTTTCACACAACTGCAGAGTATTGCACAGCGACTGCCTTTATGATGATGCGTAATGTGTAAATGTCATTTGCTACGATATGCATGCAGAGCAGATGGGAGAAAGTGAATGAATTGAATAGTGCGTCTTATTAGCATAGGCAATGTGTGCTTGTTTTTTTTCGGGAATAATTAGAGTATGCATATTTTATCGTATATTTTTGTTGTTTGTGTGACAATTAATGGAAATTCTGAAATTCGAAGCAGGGGAAATCAAAGAAAACAGTTTTGGCAGCAGCAATTGCGAGTTTCAGCTCTGTGAATAGAGTAGAAATTATAAATTTAATTAGTTGTAATTTGAACAGGGTTAAAAAAAAAAAATACACCATAGAGCAGAAAAATATGTCATGTGAAAGTTACACAATGATGACAAGTACTGAAGTCTATAATGGCTAACAAGTTGATCTGCAATAGTACCACAGAAAAAATTATTCTGGAATAGTCTGAATATGAGAAATTGTTGGCTAAGAGTTATGAACTCTTACAGGTACAAAGTTTTTTTTTTTGTGTTTGTGAATACAAAGGTAGGCCTGATGTAACCGAGTGATCAGGAGTGCGAGTGCAGTGGTACACGCTGTTTGAGTGGACCGGGGTTCAAGTCTGTGACTGCTAAATACGATTGACATTTGTATTGATTAATTGATTTATTGTAAGCTCCACTGACCTGGTGGTCGTGCCGAAGTATAAATAAGAACATTTTTTTTAAAAAAAAATGAATCAGATCAGATCCTTGTGTTACAGATGTAGAAATGTCTTAGATAATCCAGCTGAAGTTGCTGATGGATGGATTCTTTGCATTGATTTTTACATACACGAATCCGTTCATGAGGGCAGACTGTGCAGGTGATCATCATTCCCTGTTTCAGTATGAAATTAGTGTATTGAAATTACAAAGGTTTTTTACTACAAAAACTTTCAAGTCTAATAGCAAGTAAGACTTCTGGAGTTGATGGCATACCCAGTAATTTTGAGCAAGTGGCGAGGGAGTGCTTTGAAATTTCAATTTTGAGATCATCATTGGATTGGGAGAGATTTCTTCTAAGTTGAGGAAGAGCCAATTATTGTCTATACATAAAGGTAGTTCTAAAAGAGACTACCAACCAGTCAGTCTGACTTCAGTGGAAGAGAAAATTCTGTATAAGCCAGAATGTCTTGGGAAAGATACTAAGGTGAATTGCAAGGTGACTGCTGGAGACAAAGGGTTGTCACTAATCGGTGCTTTTCAGATTAGCCTAACAGTAGCAGTGGAGTTCTCCAAGGATTGCTTCTGGAATCAGCATTTCTGATTTTCATAAATGACTTTGATGAAGGGATAACAAACATGATGTCAAAATTTGTAGACAATATGAACATTGGGAGAGGAGAGGAGAAAGGGATATGGGAGTTTAGAATATGGTTGGACATAAAGTTCTTTGATTTTGGTTTCATTTTTTTTTTTTTTGGCACATCAGCATCATAAGCTATAAAGCTCCAAGTTCTTTAAGCAGTGTTGACAGGTGGCAAGGAAGGCTTGTTGAAGGCTTGATCACAGGTAAAAAAGACATTGGGCTTCTTAAAATGGGTCCAATAACAGGCAATGATTTCCTTTAAATTATTGTTGAGATCTGCAAAACTGCATGTGTGTGAGGAAAGACTTTGTATATGTGGGCAACAGAGCTTTAGCAACCATAGGGGAACCTGATTGAGGTTTGAACCTCTGAGAGGGGATGGTAAAATATATGAAAATGAAATATTTGCTATTATTAATGATTTTAGAAGGAGCAATAAATTCAAATTACAGGGAAAGAGGCTTAGACCTGCTTGAAGGAAGTTTTCTTTTAACCAGCATGTTTTTGATTATTGGAATAAGTTGCCTCTGTTGTTAGTTAAGGCTTGAGGGTCCTCACATCACCAGCAAAGCCTCTTGCTCTCCCTCCATCCCACTTTCCAATGCTCCCAGCCTGCAGTTGCTAGAGCAACATGCCATAACCTAGAGTTGTTGGTGGGGGGATGAGTTGGTACACAACTAGGTGCTGAGGTCTTGAATTGCTTGATTGCATGAATGGGTTACTGATAATGATTATTTCAAACCCTGGGATTTTGGCAGTGGCTGGAAATCTGCTGAGTAATTGTTGTCAAAAGGCTTTTTCTTTTTGTAGTATTCAAACTTCCTCATTAAAACTGTTTGATTTCTTTATCTCCTTGCATTAAAACACAAAGGCATATTCTGTGGTTTTTATCATGTCCTGCTACAGTCCACATATAGCGGAAACTGTATGGATATGATTTGTACGTAGGGGAACTGCCCTTAACAAAAATGGATTTATACAAATGAATGCAGTGGCAGAAAAATTCTTCTACTTTGGCTGTCATTATTTTATAACTTGCTTGTCAGTTAAAAATTTCATCCATATAACCAGATGAATGCAAATAATAACTTCATCAGAAATTTGAAGCAGAAAGGTATCAAAATCTAATAAATTTTGAACAATAAAAGAGTACTTAGTAGATAGCTAAAATTCTGGGCACAGTAGTTGACATATTCACAGAGGAATTATTGTAATTAAATAACATAGGAAAAATTTTGCATAAAAAAATTTAGTTCATAAAAGCAAGCAACCTGTTCAAAATCCAGCAACATTAGGACATAAATATGATGAAAAATAAAAGGAGGGAATTTTATAAAAATGTTTATATTCAAAATTGAAATTCAAATCAAATAGAATAACACAATTTTAAATGATAATCTTCAATTACTGTTTTAAACATTAATAAATACAAATTTAATTGGATGCAGCCAACCCTCCCCAATCATGTTGTTTTTTTTTTTTTTTTTTTCAGCACTATTGGGGAGAGAAAGTCAGAATCTTCTGTCAAAGGCGAGTTGCATTGCCATTTCATAGTGCCATTCTTTATCTCTTTAGATTTTCAAATATCAGAATTTCTAAATATGATAAGATTATTAAGGCAGCTTCTGCCTTCACATAATTTAACTTTTGTCTTTTTTACATTCTTCTTTAGCTATAGGTTTCACCCATTTCACCTATAGATTTTTGATTGTTAAACTGCTCATCACCACATATGTAGTCTTATATTGTATTCACATCTTTACTTTCTACAAATTGCCCTTTTTGTCACTATTGTGCAACACATTTTGATGCTCTTCATCTTTGAGTTCATCTAAATCAATAATAATAATAAGAAAAATAATAATAAAATTAATAAATAAATAAACATTGTGAAAGTTACTCCGATGGACCTACCTGCCCCAAGGTCAGAGTGGCGGCTAAGGCTACTCCGACCTTGCGGCTAAGATTGTTACGCCATCTGGTGTCACTACCACTGGACATAAGCTAAACAGGTCCACCTTCATAGCTGGATGATTTCGCAGAGAAATATTAATCATACTGCATAGAGTGTGGTGCTGAATAAAGTCACTCGCGTTCAGGCAGAGGGGTCGGTTAGAAAAATCAGAGACGGTCTCCTGAGAAAGACAGTGGAGCAAGTGGCATTGTCCCCCGTATGACTACCACAAGAGAAGGGCAACAAGACCATCCAGCCCCACCAACTGGAAGTGCTTCCTGTGCAGCTGAGCTAGTGACCAACTAGGAAGGAAACACATGAAGTGGAGCATCAAAATGAATATGCACATCATGCAAGCATATTACTATTGTTATTTATTTGGGTTTTTTTTTTTTTTTTTAAGGGGCATTAGCAACTAAGGCCATATTGCTCCGGGGATATGTGGTGGTCATTTCCTGACTTTTCCGCATCCTCCGTATTTGGTGGTCACAGGCTCGAACCCCAGTCTGATCAAGAAGAGTGTGCTACGCACTATTGCTCCTGGCTACTGAGGTGCCAAAGCATATTACGAAATAATGAAGCTGGAGACTGATATGACAACGTACAGGGTGAGACTACATACCAAGTGACTGGAACAATTCCTGGATATTCAAGTCACGGAACAGTGAAGGACCATCGTCATGAAGAACCTGATAGCTCCTGCAACCTTGGAAAAAAATCAAGCAGGATGTGAGCGATCAACTACAAAGGATAAAGAATATGGTCAATACGGAACCAGAGGAGGAAGAACATATCACCGCCGAACCAGAGGAGGAAGAAATACAACCCACAGCAATTGAAGTGGAAAGAGATGAGGTCATGATATCCAGAATAGAGGATGAGGGGAAGAAGGCCCAAACAGAATTCGAAGGAATGGACTCCACAAAGACCCATGTGATGCCGAAGAAGAGGCCGAATAGAACCTTGTGGAGAGTGACAGACCACTTCAATCAGCAAATAATACCACATTACCTCGGCAACACTGGAGGCCATCCACACAGTCGTGTATTGTGCTGCCATAGCAGCCACTAGGATTAATGGAAAAGAAACGACAGACCAGCAGCAGCAGCAGAAGAACCGAAAACAGAAGGAACCACCAGCTTGGGAAAGAAGACTTCAGTAGAAGATACAAGAATTAAGAGTCAAGATAGGCCAATTGACCCAGTACTAACAGGATAACAGGAGTAAGAAATTGATTGGAAAAGTGAAGAGCATTCTCAAGAGAGACAGCATCCACAGCAATCATGAGACAAAAAATCAGAGAATAGGAGAGTACTTGGACACACTGAAACAGAACCTCCTCGCACTCAGCAAGAGACGTCGCTGATATGAAGAGAGCTCCCAGAGGAAAATAAACAACCGAATCTTCGATGAGGACCAAAAAGGCTTCTACAAGAGTCTCAGAGAAGACAGGAAAGAAGGGAACAGACCACCCAAGCAGAAGATGATTGAGGAGTTCTGGGGCAACATATGGAGCAGGACATAAGACATAACAGCCAAGCCTCCTGGATAGAACACATGAAAACCAAGGATGTACAAGAGTTGTGATCATTGCTGAATTTTTTTGTGTTGCTGGAGTTGCTTCTCAGTTCCTGAGTAGAGCTCAATGTCATCCATGTACATCAGGTGGGTGAGAGTGTACAGGTTCTTCCTTCCTTCTTTGAGGTTATATCCGTACTCTCACAACTGGTGAACTCCAGGAATAAATGATGTCCACAACTACAGGAAGCTTACTTGCACACACACAAGCACCTGGCAGAGCAGTTCACCCGAATGATAAGGCACCCAGAGACAATCCTGAAGTTCTTCACTCAAGGAATCACATATCTGAAGCCTAAAGATGACGATAGAAGAAACCCGGCAACATACAGGCCAATCACCTGCCTCCCAACAATATACAAGATCCTGACCCGCTGCATAACTAGGAAGATATCAGACCACTTGGAGAGCCATAACATAACATAATGGCCGAACAGTGGAAAAAATGCAAGCGGCTGAGCAAAGGATGCAAGGAGAAATTAACCATAGATGCCGTGGTTATAGAGCAAGCCTAGAAGAAGCGCCGCAACATACATCGATTACCGCAAGGCCTTTGACTCCGTGCCTCATAGTTGGCTAATAGAGGCACTGAACATCTACAAAGTCAATCCGGTAGTGACAAACTTCCTAGGAGAAACAGTGGCGAAATGGAGTACCACCATTAAGGTTGAGAACATCACAACCAGTCCAATCCCCATCAGGAGAGAAATCTTTCAGGGAGATGCTCTGTCTACTCTGATTACTCTGTCTACTATGATTTTGTCTAGCACTTAACCTGCTATCCACCATGCTCAACAGCAGCAAGTACGGATATAACCTCAAAGAAGGAAGGAAGAACCTGTACACTCTCACCCACCTGCTGATGTACATGGATGACATTGAGCTCTACTCAGGAACTGAGAAGCAACTCCAGCAACACAAAAAATTCAGCAATGATATTAGGATGGAATTTGGTCTAGAGAAATGCAAGACCCACAGATTGCGCCAGGCAATATTAGTCAACCAAAACTACTAGCTGCAGACTGGTAAAGAGATCGAAGCCATGGCAGAGGGAGAGGCCTACAAATACTTGGGGATGATGCAGACTCAGCAGTTACAGCACAAGGAAATTAAGGCTTGCCTGACTGAAAAATACCATCAGAGACTCAGAAGCCTGCTGAAAGCAAAGCTGAACGGAGAGAACACAGTTAAAGCCATAAACACCTATGCAGTCCCAGCTAACATACTCCTTCGGGGTCATAGATTGGACTAACACCGAGCTGGAGGATATCATGAGAAAGACAAGGACAATGATGACCAAGAGCTGCCAACCACCTGAAGTCAGCCATGGAGAGACTGACAGTTGCTTGGAAAGAATGAGAAAGGGGCATGATAGACCTCATCAAGCAACAGAAAACAACAATTGCTAACCTGAAGGATTACGTCCACAGCAGCACTCCACAAGACTATAAGGAAGATAGACAAGCGGTATATCCACTCAACCTAAACGAGGCATACCCTCCCAACCAGGAGGCATAGATGAAGCTAGAAAGATGGACAGAGAAGACACTACATGGCAGGCACTACAATGATCTCATTCAAAATCATTGTAGATCTCATTCATAAAATTTCTAAGATTCATAAGATTCAAGATCTCATTCATAAAATTTCTTCCAATGCATGGCTCACGAGCAGGATGCTCTTCCCCAAGACTGAAGGATTCATGCTCGTCATCCAAGACCAGATAATCAACACCAGAAACTATAGAAAATACATTGCCAAGGAGCCTGGAGTATCTGATGACACATGTTGACGATTCCACCTGGCCTCAGAAACGATCCAATCACTGAGGGATGCAAGGTGATTACCTAGACTGAGTACACTCATAGGCATGACTAATTAGCCAGGATAATACATCAGAAGCTAGCAAGGAGATACTAGTTGATGGAAGAAAGTGTACCATACTACAAATACGAACCCCAGGCAGTACTAGAGACCCCAGTCCACAAACTGTACTGGGACTGTGCCGTAATAACGGATAAGACAATCCTGCACAACAGACTGGACATTGTGGTCTTGTGGACAAGAAGGAAAAGGCTACCTATCTGATTGACATAGCAGTACCCAACACTGGCAACATGCAGAAAACCCATGCATGGGGGAAAAAATCAGGAAGTACGTGAATCTAAGACAGGAGATCAAAGAGATGTTGGTATATGCAACAAGTTATGGCCCTCCCAATCATCGTGTCAACCACAGGTATGGTGCCAAAGACCCTACATAACAGCCTAGTAGTAATAGGTCTCCCAGCGAACACCTACAAGGAACTCCAGAAAGTCGCAATCCTTGAACACCTGTAAGATAGTCAGAGTTCCTCGACCAACAGTAACACTAGTCATAACAACAACAACACTGTGTACTTGGTAGCAATACCCATCACGAGGTGGAACTCCAATCAGGGAGAAATAATTTAAGAGCAATAATAATAATAATATTATTATTGTGATTATCGATTTAGATTATTACTAAATATAATAATAATATTGTCATTATTTAATAACTTTTTTTTCTATACACTTGCTATTCTGCTTTTCTCTGCTTTACTTTATTGCACCTTGCACCCCAGCTGTGGATAGTGCTTTTAATGTGTTAAAAGGATGATATAAACTAAGATTATACGTTTGTTCATTTGTTGCCTCCTTTGATATAATTGATAGGTCCCATCCACCCCAGATGCCTTTGTCTTTGAGTTCAATAATTTCCCCTCTACTTTACTCTCAGATATTATAAAATTATTTAGCTCCTTGTTAAATTTTGATAAGCTTCTGGCCTCCACTTCCCTATAGAAATCCTCATGTGTGAATGTAGATGCAAAATGGTAGATGACTTTCATCAACCGGTGAAATACCACCACTTTGCTTATTGGAGGCTTGAAGTGGTGAAACCCATGTTTAGTTCTCTAGAGCAAAGTTTCCGGCATCCCCCTCCCCCCATACTTCTCCTTCAACCCATGCATGGCACTAAGTACTAGTACTATAGGTTTTGATACCTTTCGTGTTTGGGGTTTTCATAAAAAAAAAAAAAAAAAAAAAATACTCATTCAGTTTGTCAGCTTGAGTAGGATCATTAACAGTCGAACTATTGATATCAAGTGGACCGATCTGATTAACCCTTCCTTCTAGAGTTTACTTAAGTAAAGAATTTTTGCTGTTTTTCTTTGCATCTTTTGCCAAAGATTTCTTGTAATCTGCCTTTGCCTGCCTAACGTCATTTGTGACTTGATTACGGAAAAGCTTATCTCTGCCATAGGCGTCTGTGTCTCCTGATAATTTATATGCATCCCAAGCATTTTTCTTCTCTGCCATTTATGCCTAAATCTTGAACAGTATTCCTTCATTGACATGAAAAGCCTAGTAGATTCCAAGATTAATTCCTTGATTGCTTCCCATTTGGAATTTTCTGTTGGTAACATCATTAGTTGATCCCACTACAGCAGGCCCCCGTTATAATGGGGTTTGCTTTACGCTGATTCGCTATAATGCTGTTCTTATATTATAACCCATATCTGACCATAACGCTGTCGCATAAATGCAATCTGTAAAAGATTGCATTTTTGGCATATTTAACGATGAAGTTTCATTTGATGGAGTCGACAGCTTGAAAATGAATAGCAAAACAGCATTAAAACGTTTCCCATGCTGACTTGAGAAATTTTCCCATGCTCAGTGAAATTTTCTCTAGCACGCTAATTTAATTGCAGTACAATGATCAAGTATATTGCTTGTAATATTTGCATTATATGCATTTATCCGAAGTCTAGTTATCACTCAGTACAGCATTAAATATCGTGCAATAACGGACAGTTTACTCAAACATTGTATCATAATTAATGCAACCGACGCAGTTACATTTTCAAAGAGCTAATAATGGTGGATAAGAATGAAAAAGCAACAATGTCTGGATTCAGTATGAAGGCTATAAATGTAAGAAAAAGACTGAATTTGAAAATTAAATTAGACGTTTTGAAGCAAATTGATTCCATTCAACGACAAGCAGATGTGAGCCATAATTTAGGACTGGCATGTTTAACTGTAAGAACAATTATAAAAAATAAAGAATTAATTTTAGCAGTGGGAAAGACAGCTGTTCCACTGCAAGCAACTAGTGCTAGGTTGGCTATTACGATTGAAATGGAGAGACTTTAACTAATTTTATTGAAGATAATATCCAATGCAGAATTCAGTTAAGTTAAATATTATAAGAGAGAGAGAGAGAGAGAGAGAGATTAGCCTATTAAGATTTGAAGAAAACTCACCTAAAAAAAAAAAAAAAAAAATGTGGAACCATTTAAAACTACTAAAGGCTGGTTGAATAGATTTAAAATCCAGGGAGAAGCCGCAAGTGCAGATCAAGGAGCCGAAACTTTCAAAAAGAACTTGTTAAAATTATTGAAGAGGGGTATTAAGTGTTATACTTCTCAACAAGTTTTTAACATAGATGAAGCAGGACTTTTTTGGAAACGATTGCCTAAAAGAAGTTTCATATTGAAAGAAAAAAAAAAACGTGCCAGGTTTCAAAGCGATGAAGGATCGGTTGACTTTAATGTTGGGTAGTAACGCTGTGGGAGATTTAAAATTAAACCCCTTTTTGTTTACCAGGAAGAGGGCCAAAGTACAACCAAAAATCAACACATTTTTCATGATTAAATTCATAAATTAAATCAATTAAAATCAATTTAGATCAATTAGATTTTAATTGGAATTTTAAGTTTAATTTTGATACATAAGTAGTTACCACATAATTATATACATATGCAATGCAGAATATTTTATATGTACAAATATTTGAATATTAATTATTTTGACTGACATTTAGCATTAGCATTAGTAGAGGCATATGATGCAAGAAAGCAAGCTTATTCAGCATCAGCCAAAAAAAAACAAAAAAAAACACACACCACTCCCATTTCACCCCTCCGTTCACTCGAAATATCTGTCCATGTCAAACATGCTATATTTGTGCATCTTTTCACTACTGTTTATTATTGATTAGGAAATATCCTATTGCACTGACTGCAACTCACAAATACATATGTTACCTTATGGGAATGCGGCGCTCACTTAGCACTGTTTTTCCGTAACGAATTATCAGCGTTAAGTGGGGGGGGGGGTCACCTGTATATAGAATTTAAAAACTGAGACTACTGCTGTCACCTGTATGAAAGCAAAAACCCTTCCCTTTACCCCTGATGGTAGTTGCATCTTTAAGTAATTCCCACATCAGTAAATTGTGATCACTTCCACCTAGTGGTTCCTTGATCTGCAGATTCATAATGAATGAATAATCACTGCTGATATTCAGATGAAGAGTATCACTCCCTCTTATTGCATCTCAAACATGCTATATTAAACATCTTATTGCATCTCAAACATTTGTAGAAAACAGTCATCTAGTAAATCCACAAAAGTCTTGCTAGTGTGCGAATGACGAACCCACAAGTTCCAGTCGATATCTGGGAAGTTGAAAGCCCCCATTATAAGAAGTTCTGATTTACCTGTCTATTTCTCTGGACATTTGTTCATTGTGCTTATTAGAGTCACTAGGCCTATAACCCACTTCTGCCCTCACGTTTGCTTTTCCAGTGTCACACCAAACTGGCTCAGCGTTGCATTGTCCACCCATGTCAACTGGATGTACTTCTTTAGATTTTGTGTTTCTTAACTAACAGCATAACTCCTCCTCCCTTCCTATCCTATTTATCCTTTCTGTACACATTATACTCCCCAAATTCCAATTTTGCATTCCTTATATCTGTGGATACCAATGTTCCTGATCCTTGATATCTTGACCAGCACTTGAAATTCATAAAATTTATTTACTGTACCCCTGGCATTGGTGTACATGCAAGTATACATGCACTTCTTCCTACTCTAAGTTACCCTAACACAGCCTATGTATTTATGTGATCCATGATGATTCCCAACAGTCCTTGAAATCCCAGCACCTTCCTTTCCATGCTGCTGCTCATTCTAATAGTAGCAGTGCAGGAATCACTTTCACCTCTGCCTGTGGCTACTGTTAATCTATTATGTTGTGAACCCTCCCAAGGTAGCAGTTTACAATTATCAGCAAATATTCTTGCACCCTTTCTATTTAACTATATCCCACCCCTGTAGAAGTAATCTGTCCTGTTAACAGGCACAGACCTTGCTGAGAAAAATTCTACCTCATGAGCCTTGTGTAGGGGATTCTCACAGCTGAATTGATTGACAAAGCTCTCATCATATACTCCCTCCTATCATGTCTGGGGAGAATTGCAGACACTTTCAAATTTAACACTAACTTGCAACTTTTTTTCAACATTGACCAGACTTAAGTAAGTTTGCAGATCTCCTACTCTTAATGTCATTAGTGACAGTATTTGCATACTATCAAATTCATTAGTGACAATATGTATAATAATATCACCTTTTGTGCCCTTAAAAGATGATATCTGCTCTACAATGTCATGAACTTTTGCCCCTGGCAGACATACCTTGGTCCTATTCCAGCCACCCTTATTGTGCACTATATTTACTGTTTCCCTGACAATTGAGTCACTGACAATAACTAGTTCCTGTGGGACTAGTGCATTCTGCCTTGGAAGATTGCCGCTTTGTTGCCTGATGCTTTTTTCCAACATTGCCTTCTACTTGTTAAGTAAGTTTGCAGATCTCCTACTCTTAATGTTGTTAGTGCCAACGTGTGCAACAATATCATCTTTTGTTTCTTTAACAGATATCTACTCTACAATGTCATCATCTGCTATTTATTAATTTCTGGAAAACAATAAAAGTAGTCTGCTTTACTTTGAAAAGTATTCTCTATCTAATTTATAATTATTATAATTTGGGTAACTAGAGGCTTTTTAGGCTGTAATACTCTTATTGCATTGAAGAGATCATCCAAAAGTAATACAGATTTGGTCAAGTACATTAATAATAATACTAATGGAAAGTATAAAACGATATCTAACTTGTATTAGAAAAATATTTAGTTAATAAAAATGACTGAAGCAAACATGAAACAAAACAAAAGATAAAACATCTAGCACACTGTGAAACAAAAAGTTGTTATAAAAAACTTAGAAAAAAAAAAAAAGCTTTGAGTAAATCATATCTTACAAAATTGTTATTTCACATAACTATCAATATATCACTTCAAGACTCATTCATCTCTTCATTTCTGAACCTAGACAGAAAATAATGCAAACAGCCAGCAACAAATGCAAGAAATATTCCATATCATTTGTGCGATATGTATTGTACCTGCTGGGTGCAAATACACTTACTGTGGGGAAATGATAAAAGACAGTAAAAATTTTGTCTATATTTAGGAAGGTAGAAAAAATTTCAGATTTTTATCACAAACCAATAGTTAATGTGGGCTTGCTGTTTTTGAGATGGATTTAATAGGTGTAGCTCCACTGCTCAGGGTTAATAATGATGGCATTTCTGGATTCCTTGTTGAATCTTGTTATATATATATATATATATATATATATATCCCTTGTAGTTTGAATTATTAAACAAATTTTATCTGATATTGTGATGTATATTATATTGTTATATGGTATTAGATGTCTCCGTTCATGAATAATATCCTTTTGACAACACTCACTGAAAATGAAAACTTTCTCTTTACTGTGTTGATTTAAACAACATACAAAAGAACATTTTAAAAATTAGATTAATTTTCTATTTGCTCTTTACAGATGTTGAATCCAAAATCCTTAATAAACTTAAAGTTTCACAAGAACGCTGAAGGACACTATCACTGCCCAGTACTCTACAAGGTTTTTAATGAAAACTCTCATATTGTAGCCATTGAAACTACAGGCAATGTATTTTCTTTTGAGGTACTTAATTTTATATTTTAATATTTGCATTGATAGTACTTGGATATATTAGACTTACAAGTTGCTATCAGTTGCAAACAGAAAAATAGATTTGTTGTGAATTATACATCAGTGGCTGATTGTCTGTGTAATTACCGGTGACAAACTGACTGATTGTCTGGTACTACTGCTAACTAAAACTTTAGTCGCTGTTCACTTTCTCTTACAAAATAAACATTAAAAAAAAGTTTAAACAATTACTGTCTATATCATTTATTGGGGGAATTGTTATTAGGGATAATATTGTTGAATAAGGTATGAATTCACATATTTTGGAAGGCTCCTGGTTATTTCCTATTGGCTAATTGGAATGGTTGTGCTGTCTAAATCCACTTAAAACTTTGGTGAACAGTCAGCAGAAGGTTTATTTAAAAGTTTTAAGTGGATTTAGAAAGCACAACCAGTTTTATTTTAATCCAGAATTTTTTTAAAATTCTACATAAAGACAGTGATGCTGCTAACTGGAACAACTCATTTAACAAGGCATTTAGTTTATGGTTCTAGCAATATTTGCACTTGGAAAAATTCACCACTATTTTAATTATTAAGACACTTGATTTTATACTACAAAAGTAATTTCAAAATAAAATCCATATTTCGAATGCTGAAGAATGTTGCAGATACAGCCATCATATTAGGTAAGCACACTGAGGAAGAAGTTTTATACTTCAACACAGCCATAGAACTATCGAAGAAAAATTTATAAAAGATAAATGGTACAAAAAAAAACTGCAAAGCCACTTAGAGGGTGTTAAAGAAGCATAGAAGTGTGACCTTGGCAGTCTTGCCAACCCAATTGTCTTCAGATGCTGTTTTTTTTTTTTTTTTTTGTATGGATGTTTTTGCATTTTGTTTAGCATCACTATCAGAAACCAAAGAATGGAACAATGGGTCAACATCAAGTTTTGTGTAAAGCTGGGGGAAAGTTCCACTGAGACACACAAAATGTTACTAACAGCTTTTTTTTGGGGGATGAGCTCAAACATTTTGATATTTCTGAATTTTAAAAAGTGCAGAGAGGATGTAGCAGGTGATTGTTGAATGGACTACTAAAAATGATCTGCAGCTCTGAATTGGTGGATAAGTGCACAATTTACTAGCAAACGACCATTGATTTAACACTGAGAATGCTAGCGAGTTAAATGTGAATAAGGAATTACTTAAGAGTCCATAATTACCACAGACTTGAGAAAAAGAAAAATTTGTGTGAAGCAATATTACATTTTGTGCCCTTAAAATTTTTCCTCATCACACATTTTGTAATGAGGAAAAACTCAGACAATTGGATGCTTGCAAAGATTTTTTACAAACAGCTGATAGTGAAAATAGACTGATTACAGCTGACAGTTTTCTTTTTTTTTCTGTTTCCTAAGTTAAAAATGAGATTGAAAGGACACAGATTTGATGGTGTTTATGACATTCAGAAGAATGTTACAGCAGAACTAAATACCATTGCAGCAGATGAGTTTCCTAAGCTTTACCAAAGCTTGTATAAATGCTGTAACAAGTGTCTTTCAGTCCCTTTGGGCTTATTTTTAGGGAAACAAGTAAGAAAATACTGCTGGCCCTTCCAAACAAAGAAGGGTGACATTTTTCCTGGACTTTTCACTTGTGGAATGAAAAATCGGGTATCGAGGTGTTGGATCTGATATAATATGGATAAGGCCCTTCTTTGTTTGGAAAGGCCTTATCCATATTTTGTGTTATTTAAATTCAGTATCATTTCTCTTTTGCCACACCATGTATATAATTAATGATAATGTTGATTGTGAAATGACTAGTTTTGATCTGTATAGTCATGCCGGAGAATAAAGTAAACACACACAAAAAAAAAAAAAAAAAGTGGAAACAACATGAATGAATTCTGTTTATTTAATTTTTTTTCTTTTTAGTTTTACCTCTTAAATATACAGATTATGATTGAAATGTCCAGCATTGAATATGTGATAGTGACTCTAAGATAGGTTTGTTATTAGCATGTATAAGTAATGCACAAAATATACAGCATATTAATAAATAATTTCTCATATATACCTGCATTGTTGGCTTATTAAAATACTTAACAACTTCACTCTCATTCATAATAATAATTTTCTGTCGTTAGCTATTTCATTTATTATTAAGGTACAATCTGTCTTTTGCAGAAAAATTAATATTAATCCAGTAAAAATTTCAGTAAACCAGTGTAGTAAAAATTTTTAAGGTGTATTTTCATAAAATATTTTGCTCTGTAGTCCACGCTACAGAGCAGAATATTTTGGCTCAGTAGTAGGTGGAGAGCCCAGGCACTGAACAGACATGCAAACCACTATGAATCCTAATAGTCTAAATTCTTCTAAAAGACCCAGAACTGAAAATAAATCAGATCCAAAACCTCGATACCTGATTTTTCATTCCACAAGTGAAAAGTCCAGGAAAAATGTCACCCTTCTTTGTTTGGAAGGGCCAGCAGGGTCACCGAAATCTGTTAAATGACTTTGTTCTGGCGACATCCTAGTTGAGACAAAAACTGATAGGCATTCTGAACAGCTCCTCCAAGCAACATCTATTGAGAGAATACCAGTTGTAGTAACCCCACACAAGACACTGAAGTCATCCTGAGGCATTATCTCAGAATGGGGTCTGCTCAGTATGAGGAGGAAATCTGTCCAGAACTAAAAAGCCAAGGAGTGAGGCAGCAAAGTGAATGTTTGTACATAGGAATGGGAATGTAGTTCCAACTAGGGACCTCATCCTTACTTTTATCAGAAGGATTTTGATGAATCTTGATGCTAAGAAAGCTCCAGGTCCTGATGGTATTTCTCCACTTGTTCTCAAAACCTGTGCTCCTGAACTTAATCCTATTCTTTGTCGCCTTTTTTCACTTTCTTATTCCAAAGGTGTTTTCCTTCTGCTTGGAAATTTGCTCATATCCAGCCAGTTCCTAAAAAGGGTGACAAATCCCTCTCATCCAATTATCGTCCCATTGCAATTACTTCTACTCTTTCTGAAGTAATGGAGAAATCAATTAACCGCGAACTCTTAAACTACCTAGAAACCTTCCGTCTGATCAATGATCACCAGTATGGATTCCGTCAGTGTCGATCCACTGGTGATATTCTGGCTTATGTTACCCATTTATGGACTAATTCAATGGAAAGGTTCAGTGAAACACAAGTAGTTGCTCTTGACATCTCAAAGGCTTTTGATAGTGTTTGGCATAAAGGTCTTCTAAACAAGCTTCCATCTTATGGTTTGCCAACTGTTTTTAGTAATTGGTTATCCAGTTTTCTCTCTGATTGCTCACTTGAGGGTGATGGTAGATGGCTCTCTGTCTTCTAACTTCTCCACTAATGCCGGTATCCCCCCAAGGTTCAGTTCTTTCCCCCACCCTTTTCCTCTTGTATATTAATGACCTTCTTCCATTGGCTGGAAATCCTATCCATAGTTTTGCTGATGATAGCACATTGCATTCCACTTTCCATTTTGAGAAACCTTGTCCTGCTCAATCAGCTTCAACTTCTCGAAAATCTGCTACCAATTCCTAAAATGCCGATCTTCAGGTAATTCTCCAGTGGGGCAAAGACAACTTAGTTGATTTCAACCCTTCTAAAACTCAGTCTTGTCTTATATCTCGCAAAAAGGATTCTTCTGCTCCTATGCTTATCTTTAGTGACACTCCGATTTCTAGGCAAAATGATATATCTCTTTTGGGGATTACCCTGACTTCTAATCTCTCTTGGCACAAGCACATTAAAAATATTGTTTCCTGTGCATCTAAAAAACTTGGTTTTCTCTTTCGCTCTCGGCGTTACTTTTCGTCCAAACAGCTGCTCACTCTGTATAAATCGCAAATCCGCCCAGCCATGGAATATTGTTCCCACATCTGGGGTGGTGCTCCCAAAACCTCTCTCAGGCTTCTTGATTCCATTCAGAAGAGAGCAGTTAGGTTAATTAATGATTCATCTCTAACAGAGTCTCTCCACTCGCTTTCTCATAGACGTACTGTTTCTGCTGCATACCTCTTCTACAGATACTTCCATGGGCACTGTTCTTCTGAATTGGCTTCTATAATTCCTGCTCTCTCTTTCAAAACATTTCGAACACATGCCGCCACCAGCCAACATCCATTTACTGTCCAACTTAACTCACAGAACCAACTTTTTATCTTCCTCGTTTATTCATTCAGCTGCTGTTTTCTGGAACAACCTTCCTTCATATGTATTTCCTGAAAATTACAATCTACAGAAGTTGAAGTCCAATGTCAACAAATATCTTCCTTTGTTTTCTCAACCTCCAACCCAAGCACGGTACTAAGTACTATAGGTTCTAATACCTCTTGTGTTTGGGGTTCACATAAAAAAAAAAAAAAAAGAGATTAAAGCTGTTTATCTGAACTGCATTGTATGTCCATATGTCCCAAAGCTATTAAGGTGCTTCAAGTGCTAGAGATATGGACATTCGCAAATGGCCTGGCATTGGTGCCCTTGCATGCATAAAATGTGGTGCAAAGGACCATGAGATTTTTTCATGGAAAGTGGGGGAACTCACCTGTATTAACTGCCAAGGCAAACACCCTACCTGTTCTTGAGCATGGCAGAGATGGAAGGAAGAAAAGGAAATACAACTAAAGGCAGAACTCGACATCTCTACCAGGAAGCCAGAAAAGCAGTTAAACCACTTAGTAGTAATAAGGCAGGCAACATATGCTGAAATGGTTGCCAAGAAATGTTCAATTGTGACCCAAATGGAAATGACTGATCTGCCGAAAGAGTCATTCATGCCCATCGCCTGCTATTTACTAAGCTTCGCAAAACCAGCACAGAAATCTCCGTCAGCTGCCACTCCAATATCTGTACTTCCAGTGCTCAGGTATTACAAAAATTGAGCATTAAAGAAAGAGTACTAAAAACTCAACTGCCAATGGTGGTACAAGAAAAAAAAAAGCTGTCGAAGCAAAGAAGGTACCCAATGATTCAGTCTTGAAACTCTTTGTGGAAGAGGAACAGCATCCATGTAGGAATCCAACCCCCATAGCATAGGTTCCATGCTAAGACCATAGGATTCAACAAAAAGGGTAAATCCAAGGTTGAGAAAAGTAAGCCCTCAGAACTTCGGAAGCCGACCTATAGATCCACCAAGCCAAAGTAATGGCCAAATTCCTACAGTGTAATTGCTGCGTCTTCCAGCAAAATGCCGAACACATCAAAGCACTTCTGTAAAGCATTAACCAACCTGCTTTTGCTTAAGGAGACTTATTAAAATGATGACCCCCACCATCATTTGTAAGGATAGAATTGTGGATGGTCTTGCTCGAGGAGTTGCAATCCTCGTGGGCCACTCCCCCTTTCAGCCTTTGCAACTTTCAGCCAACATAGAGGCTGTAGCAATTTGCCTTTCAGTGGAGTTTTTATTAACCATCTGTTCTATTTATTTGCCACATGGGATCAACATCTCCCAAAAAGATCTTGATGATCCTTTTATGTAGTTGCCTCCCCCTTCTTACTTGGGGATTTTAATGGACATAATACTCTCCTTCCATTGAGTGCTAACATCAGTGGAAGGAGAGCAGTCATAGAGCAATGCTTACTGATAATGCCTCTCCCTTATAAATGTGGGAATAAACACCTTCTTCTACATTCCTACCCATACCTTTTTTTTTTTGCTATTGATCTTTCTATCTGTTCCCCTTCTCTCCTCCCTTCACTCACTTTGGAGGTGGAGGAAAACCGGTATGGAAGATCTCTTCTCCATGATAACCACCTAATTGTGGTAGACAGTGTTTACTATTTTGTTTACCATGGTGGAAGATTGATCAGGCTGAGTTGTGAATACCTTTCAACATTTGGCAAATTTTGACATCAGTCATGACGCCATCAATGAGGCAGTCAAGTACATCACAGAATGTATTGTCCATGCAGCTGCAATTGCAATTCCAAAAACATCCACCTGGTTTCCACTATTTCCCAAACCCTGGTGGAATTCAGAATGCACAGCAGCAAAGGCACAAAACTAAGCCTGGATATTCCACAATTATACCATGACTGAGAACTTAATATCATTTAAACATGCACATGCCAATACACATAACATCTGATGTCAGAGCCAATGGAAACCTTGAATCCCATTTACTTCCTCCATAACTTAGGCTGCTAGCTCAAAAGTGGTCTGGGATAAAATTGGGAAAACGAAGGGAAAATATCCACTGTGCCCTTCAGATAGAACTGAAATTGCAAATACTATAGGGGAAACATTTGCAAAAATATCTGCATTAACATCATTTCCCTGAGAGTTCTTGGCTTGGAAAGAGAAAAGTGAGGAACATCCATTAAACTTCTCTTCAAAAGAGCTAGAACCATATAACAAGCCCTTTACACAGGAAAAGTTAAGTGCAGCACTGTTTTCTCATACAATCAAGTGTTGTTGGACCAGATGACATCCATTACAAAATGATAAAACACCTCTCGCCACAATCTAAGGATCACCTTTTAATTTTATTTAGTATATAATATTGGTGTGGATATACCGTAGCTTATCCATAAAATTAAACTATGTATGTATTTTATGGGTAAAGGCATCGTTTTAATTATATTTCATGTTGAGGCTACCTTCACAATGAGATACCAGGAATTGCACTACTTTGAATAAGTAATGCTTCACTAGTAGAGAAGACTATTATTGCTTATTCTCAGTGGTTACCACCACCCAGACGGCACCATTTCAAAGCTTGTTGGCCTTTCATCGGTGGGTGGCCTTAGAGCAACTCACAATTCAACTGTGAGTTGCTCTATTCCTATGAACGTGACGCCCCGAAAAGTTCTAGTCCGACTTAAAGAATGTAGAGAATAATCCCCCCATATCCATTAAACTTTTTAGACCCCTAAATTTAATTCTAATGTCAAGCTACAGGATTGAAGAAAATAATCAGTCCATATTTATTAAGCAGTTTAGACCTTCAAAATTTAATTTTATGTCAATCCACGTAATGGTTTCCTTGCTGCCAGAGGTATGGTGTTCGAAGACAGAAGTCTTTAGTGCTCAATGTTGAGACCAAGGGGTCTGAACACTACAGTTCTGACAGTGGGGAAGATGTCCCACTTGTTTTGTAAAATTGATATCGCCTTCCCAAAGAATTATTAGCGCGTTGGACTAGGAGATTGGTTGGAAAAGAAGCTTCCTATATCTAAAATAAAGGTAATCCCTGTTGTTTCATAATAAATTGTTAATGAAAGATAAATTATAAATTTTCTGATTTCTTTTAGGCTGTAGAACAATTAAATATAAAGCCAAAAAATTTCAAAGATCTTATTACTGATGAACCATTTACAAGGAAGAATATTTTATCTCTTCAGGTAATCATGTATTTTTAGTATATATATATATTTTTTTTTTTTTGTATGTGATTTTAGTAAAACTATTTAATTTCCTTTAATGATAATTTTACAGAATTGTGAATCCAAGATATTGAAAGGGTAGTTCACTTTCAGTTTTAAATTTTCTTTATATTTAAGACAATTAGTACTGAATGAATGATGAAATTTTATAACTGAACTTTTCTGGTTTTGTTTAAGGATTTACAGAACTTCTCTTTTTTATAGTTTTATGTAAAGGTTACTCATTTTTGGAATTTTGTGTGTTTTTAAAATAAGTAAATTTTTTTTCAAATGTGGATCAACCTGAATTTATTGATTATGGGTTTCAAATCTACTGCCAGGATACTATGCTATTCTGGTTTTGTTTTAGTCTAATGGCATATCCTGCGTCATTGCATCATCATCTCTTTTTCAAATAAATTTATATCAGAAAAAGAATTTTCTCTTTTCATAGAAAATGCTTTTTGTGGCATGTTTATTTATTTTCCTGATATTTATTTAAATATTTTATTTCATACAAAGGTGGCACCTGAAGAGCAATTCATATCTGCTGTTCACACAGTTTTTCTAATTGCGATAGTTTGCATTTATTGCATACAGTATATAAACAGCTATTGTCAGATGAGGAACTTTACAGTTATTCTTGTGTTGATTGCTATGTTTAAAAGTGTATAATTTGTTATCTGCTGTGTTTTGTGCTTAGGAACTGGGAAGCCTGTTTTCTGATTGCTAGATAAATATGAGATGTTTTGCTTTCTTCTTGTTGGTTAGCACTGCTGTGTTTTTGAAATATCTTTGCAATTCTTTGCTTTTACATTATTTTGCTTACTGGACATGTTAAATAATTAACTGCTTTCATACAAAGCAGTTTAATGGTTAGTGAGGTTTTCATATAATTTTGTTTCAATTGAGAATTATATTTGTTTATTGAATGCTCAGTTACATTACAGAAACTAGTAATGAAAGAAGATCAGATGTTTGTAGATATTTTGACAACGGAAAAGATGATAAAGACAACTATGTGTAAAACTATCTAAGTTTAATTATCTGCAAAGAATCAAGTGGCTTGCATAGACATCTAGACCTGTTATATACAAAATTGCCATTGAAAAGATAAATAAAAATTTAAAAATTTTCCAAATATTTCAAACAAAAAATTAAAATTATGAACCAAAATCTTCAGTTTTAAAAATATGAATGCAGTTGGCAGAGATTATTTCATGTCTTGCTGCCTTAGACAGCATATCCATCAAGCATTAATGAGAAGAAATTTGAATATATGAATTAATAACTAAATTTATTAACATCTTTATATTTAAATATATGTTTTCACTAGAGTAGAGCCTGTTCATCTCAGATAATGTGTTAGCTTCTCTTTCTCATAAACAACCCTTCCAGATACACAGTTGGGGTGAGTGGTCCTGTAGGCACTTCGGATCACAACTTGGTGATGGCCTCTTCTCCAGTGGAGCCTTTCTCTTGTGACCATTCTCAACCTCGTGTTGTTTGGCATTACAAGGATGCAAGAGCCGACCGGGCTAGCCGGGTGGGTAAAGTGCCTGCCTGGCAACCCAAAGGTCGCGGGTTCGATTCCCGCCTCGGGCTTGGATCAAAGTACTGAAAAAACCTTGGGAGGTGCATTATGGCCACAGAAGCCTATGCGTCAACAACTACCAAAAAAAAAAAAAAAAACAAGGATGCAAAATGGGATGGCCTGCGAGATTTCTTTTCTTTTGCTTGGTTGGATTATTGTTGCAAAACTTCTAATGTCAACGTTTGCTCAGATCGTGTCAGTGAAATTATTCTCATAGGAATGGAATCTTTTATTCCACACTCCACTTTAAAATCTCGTCCTTTATCTAAACTTTGGTTTTCCAATAAATGTGTTAAGGCTGTTCAAGAGAAGAATGTTGCATATCGTAATTGGCTTGTTTCAAATTCTTCGGTTTCATTTTCTGCCTACACCAAAGCTCGCAACAATTGTAAAGCAGTTATTAATCAGTCGAAACTAGATTTTGAACAGGTTAAGAGTAGAGGGATGCCTCCGTAGCCAGGTGGGCAGGAGCAGCAGTGCATAGCACACCTTCTTGATTAGACCGGGGTTCGAGCCTGTGACCACCAAATACAGAGGATGGGGAAAGGTCAGGGAATGACCACCACATATCACCGGAGCAATATGGCCTTAGTTGCTAATGCTCCTAAAAACCAAATAACAAACAAGCTAAGAGTAGAAAACTTGCTTCTTGTCCTAATGGTAGCCGAGCATTCTGGTCTCTTGCCAATGCTATTGCCTGCAACTTTTTCCCATCTCTGCTTTCACCTCTGTCAAAACCAGATGGTTCTATTGTCACTTCAGCCAAGGATAAAGCTGACCTGATAGCATCCCACTTTTCTTCCAACTAATGTACTAATGATCTTGGTAAAACACCTGCCACCATCCCAACATGCTCTGTTCGTTGCCTCCTGTGGTCTTCCGTGAAAAGGATATCAGAAGAATTTTGATGAATCTTGATGCTAAGAAAGCTCCAGATCCTGGTGGTATTTCTCCACTTGTTATCAAAACCTGTGTTCCTGAACTTACTCCTGTTCTTTGCTGCCTTTTTTCACTTTCTTATTTCAAAGGTGTTTTTCCTTCTGCTTGGAAATTTGCTCATATCCAGCCAGTTCCTAAAAAAGGGTGACAAATCCCTCCCATCCAATTATTGTCCCATCGCAATTAATTCTACTCTTTCTAAAGTAATGGAGAAATCAATTAATCACCAACTCTTAAACTACCTAAAAACCTTCCATCTGATCAATGATCGCCAGTATGGATTCCATCAGTGTCAATCCACTGGTGATATTCTGGCTTATTATTATTAATAATATTAATAGCCATATGATGCAAGGAAGCCTGAGGCTTATACTGCACCCGGAAAAAAAAGTTCCCGAGTTACCCTGAGAGAGAGAGAGAGAGAGAGAGAGAGAGAGAGAGAGAGAGAGAGAGAGAGAGAGAGTGTGTATTTAGTGTCAAGCGGCACCAGGGGTTTCCCCCATCTCCGCGTTGCTTTCATTGTAGGTGTGCCAGTTCACTGGAAAGGCCAGAGATTTAAGTGTGTGGATATTGTATATGTATAGTGCTATGTACTGTTGTTTTTCTGGCCATTTAGCCGCTGGACCCTTGCTGAGGCCCAACGTTGTCCACACTCAGCCCCGTGGAGGCAGACCAGGTATATCAGCATTATAATTAATTACTCTGGCAGGTCCTGCCACCTAATTTCCTGAGATTTCAGTGGCTAGGACCTAAAAAAAAAAAAAAAAAAAAAAAAATTGATCTTTCGCGTGGGGGGCTAAGAGTGCTAGGATTTGAAAGGCCGAAACTATTGGCAAACAGTAATTTGGACATGATTAAATTTGGACGTGTAGGGCAATCGCTTGTGTACAGATAGAGTAGGGGAGGGAGACTGAAGGCTGGGTGGGGAGACAGAAATATGGAGTCAATAGGGAAGGCGACCCCAATAGGTGTCAGTGGGGCATGCCCATGCTCCACCAGAAGGAAAAATGGGGGTGGCGAGATTTAAGTGTGTGGATATTGTATATGTATAGTGCTATGTACCGTTGTTTTTCTGGCCATTTAGCCGCTGGACCCTTGCTGAGGCCCAACGTTGTCCACACTCAGCCCTGTGGAGGCCAGCACCTTCCCCCCCTGCCAGGGAAGTGGAGTGGAAAGAAAGCCAGGAAAGAGTGCCCAGCTTGGTCACCAATTGGCGCACTGGCAGCAAATCTGCTGTTCAAGGTGGGGAAAAAGATATGGGTCCAACGAAGCAGTCGGAACCAGTTCCCCGATGTGTCCATCCAGGTAAGTTGAGGTCAGTCACATTTATGGGTTATATACACGACCAGGGTAGTCTCGTGGAGTGTCTCTTTTGCATCCCGGATGGGTCTGGTCCGTTGATCCTGTTTCCATCATCAGGAAGGGTGGTCTAGTGCTGCTTATAGTCCGGTGTTGTGGAAGTTTAATGTCTGCTACAAGGCATACTGTGCCCTTAGTTCCTGATCGCAGAACAGGTTCTTCTGGCAAAGAGTTCCTGTGCAAACTGGTGAGGTTCTTATATTCTTCGCTTGTGTCCAAGAGATGATGCTCCTGGCCTCGCGGCACGTAGGTCAATCTTGTTATTAGATTTCCACGTAGGTCCTCGTAGTTTGTACATTCGTGCATGAGGTGGGTCCAGCTTTCCAGTTCGCCACATGAACAGTTGGGGTCTTGAAGGAGGCCCAGAGATGTTAGTTTCTCGTTGAAGGGGCCGTGACCCGTCAATAAGTAGGTGGCATATAGGCCTGGGTGGAACCATACAGGTAGTTTTGGGAAAAACCTGTCTACATCAGGTATGAAGCGTCTTGTCACCTCTCCTTTGGTTGAGTCTGTCCACCTGTTTTGCCATTCCTGTTTTAAGTGTGCCAAGAGCTGAGCCTTTTCCATTTTTATATTGTGTGTGGGTTCAATCGTAAAGCCCGAGTAGGTCACAGAGATTCCTTTTGATATGTAGTATGCTAGTCCGCATCTGATCACTTCGAGATCCAGGGGTAAGGATCCAGTAAGAACCTGGAGTGCCTCCGTGCTCGCAGTATTGCAGGCTCGGGTTGTTTTGAGCAATATTGTTCGTTGTGTTGAGTCCAGTATTCTTTTGTTGGTTCTATGGTACCATATTGGTGCACCATATGTGATCGCTGGGAGAAAAGTAATCTTGTAGTATAGCAACATGGTTTGTTTACTCAGTCCCCAGTCCTTGCATGGGACTCGCGCAATCAGGCCTGAGTAGTTCCTAATCTTCGTCCTGAGTTGCCTGAGATGCGGTTGGAATGTGAGCTTGCTGTCAAAAATGATCCCGAGGTATTTCATTTGTTGGGCGAATTTGATTGTAGCGCGATTTATTTTAATTTGTGGTGGCCTCCTTATGTCCAATGTTCCCTTAAGCAAGATGGGTCGTTTTGGCAGGCGAGATCTGTAGAAAGTTCTCCGTAGCCCACCGCTGTAGAGTATACAGAGCTTGATTTGCTTGAGTCTCAAGTTGTGTCCTATTATCTGCCATCACAGTGAGAATTAAATCATCCGCAAATGCTTGGGTTACCACCTCCCCAAGGCTGGTGTTCAGAAAATCATCAAATACTATATTCCACAGCAGTGGACCGAGCACGGAACCCTGGGGGCACCCCCCGTGGATGTTCCTGCTGATCTGTTGGTACGGTACTTTCACTTCTATTTTTCGGTGTGAGAGGTAGCTTTTGATATTATTATAAAGGTTGCTTGGGACCTGTGCCATTCTGAGCCTGCCCAGGATACTCGGCCACCAAAGTGAGTCGAACGCCCCGGCAAAATCCACTGCAATAGCAAGAAAGTACTTCTGTTGGCAATCATTCACTGATATCAGTAGGTTTCTCATCGCATCGACAGTCGAGTGACCTGGCTTGAATCCGAATTGGTTTTTTGCCTCAAGGTTGGCAGTGGAGTAGTAGTGTTGTATCCGTCTATGAAGGAGCCATTCATATAGCTTACTTAAAACTGTTAGGAGTGCTATGGGTCGATATGATTCCGGGAATGCCAGATTTTTGCTTGGGGCTTTGAGAATTAATTTGACATTTGCTGTTCTCCACTCCATAGGGAAGTAGCCAGCCTCCAGGCAGCAATTGTACAGCCTTAAGAGAAGTTGGGGTTCTAGGACAGCAACCTTCTTTATGATTTCAGGTTCAAGCATATCTCCACTCCAGGGCATCTTTTGGGCCTAATCCGGGCAGTCGCTTCTTGGAGTTCCTCCATTGTAAATGGTTGTTCTATCTGTTCCGTGAGGTATTCTTCATTTTCTTTGCATAGCTTGAGTTGTTGTTCACTGGTTGGCTGTGCTGGTTCCTTCAGTATTGCGTTTAGGAGGTTGTTGACTGATTCCTCCCACGTTGTTGTTAGAGTGCCTTGTGGAGTTCGAGTCGTCATGAGGACTTCTCCCCTGGGGAGTTTATTCGTAGTTACTTTGTATATAACCCCCCCCAGGGATCCACATTTCCAGCTGTGGAGACAAGTAACTCCTAGGATTTTCTTTTACTCTTTTGGATTTTGTCTGTGTATAGATTTCTTGCCTCCCTATAGCGTTGTCTTAAGGCCTCCACCTCAGCCTGCGGCCAAGACCTGCGGGCTCTTTGGAATTGTTTCCTTCTATTTGTGACCTCCTTCCTAAGGGTCTGCATCTCCCGGGTCCACCATGGGACCATTCCTGGGGAGGGTCTCTTCTTCTTTATGGTTGCACTGCTGGACTCTGTGATTATGTTAGTCACTGTTCTTTGCAGGATGTCTGGATCAGTTTCCTTCTCTATTTGCTGTTGTCTAGCTTTGATAGCTATGGCTAGGTGAACAGCAAACTGATTCCAGTCCGCTTTGTGGATTGCAAATCTGTTGGTGAGATATCTGGTGATTGGGGTTCTGGTTAGCATTCTTGAGATTCGGTACGTCATCACCCGGTGATCGGATGTTGTCCAGGAATTTTCGACTGTCCATCTGTCGATGTGCGCGGCCATATTGGCTGTGGCTATTGTTATGTCTATGTCTGCTTCCCAAAGCAGGTTGCAGAATGTGGGCAAATGGTGTGGCTGGTTAAGGATCACAAACGGCGAGGTGGCTAGGAAGTCTTCAAGTAGCTGACCATTGTGCGTAGCTCTTCTGCTCTCCGTTTTGCTATGCCATGCAGGTGACCGACAGTTCACGTCTGCTCCCACAATGATCCGCTGGTTTGGTAGGATGTCAAGTAGCTGTTGCAAGTAATTTATGGCAGTTGTGATATCCCGTCACGGTCTAGAGTAGAGGGATATGGTGTAGAAGGCTCCTATTGGTGTGATGACATGGGCACAGGCTGCCCATGGTGTGCACAGCTGTGCGATCTTCGTTGCCGTGATGTCCGGGTTTCGGACCAGGACCGCGGCCCAGGGAGTGTCCTCATCAGATTGGATTAGTTTATATGCAAGTGGGTAGCCCCTTACTTGTTTGGAATGTGCATACGGTTCCTGAAGTAGCAGGATATCAGCGCTCTCTTGGTCGGCCTTAAGGTGTAGCTGGTCAGCCACAGCCCTGGCTCTCTGTGCATTATGCTGGAATATTTTCATCTCTGTGGTGTTGAATTTCTTAGTTGTAATCGCCATAATCAGTTCTAGTTTGGTGCATGCTCTTCGCTTTGATGTATGAGGGACAGTTGGGGTCCCTTATCGAGTGTTTGCAATCCATTTTTACCAACTTGCAATTAGTACAGATAGGGTCTTTGTCCTTATTTGGACAGTTTTTAAACTCTTGTCCCCGCTCTGTACAATGGCCACAGGCGAGCTGAGTCTGAGTGCAGGTGTGGGTAGTATGCCCGAATTTACAACACCGGAAGCATTTTGGGACAGGTACCGTACTCCCTGAAGCAGTGGCTGCCCCAGTTGATAAAGACTCTGTTTTGCTGGCATATAGTCTTCCAGGCTGCTGGTGAGAGCTCTACCACCCAGTTAGTGGCGTTTCCTGCTCTAGCTTTAGTCTGAAATCTCGGAATAACGATGGTTGATGGTGCCTTCCCAGGATAGTCTTGCTGTAGGTTTCTCATGTACAGCTCTGTTTGGATTTCATTCGGGGTTATGTCCTTGTCCAAGTCGTATATAATTACACAAGGTCCCTTTCTTTTCGGTAGTAGGGCCTCTAATCCAAGTGTGTGGATTCTTTGATTGTTTAGTATCAGGTTTGCATCCTCCTTTGTCTGGGTTTCAATGATAACATCCACATTTCGGGTTTTGCGAACCGATTTGATTTTTGCTGCTTTTAAGTCTTCGGTAAGGTTGTTTACTACTATGCTCTTTACCTCTTCGCTGGTGTGGACTTCATCTTTGGAGGTCGGTCTTACGATGACTAGGTGAGGGGTTGGCAAGAGGGTCTTGCGTTTAGTGGTAGATTCCTTAGTTACTGTTTGGTTGGTGGGTTGCTGTGCACTCAGCACTTCAGCAAAAGTGGGGGCTCGCTGTTGCACTTTGTTCGCCCCACTTTCAAGATAGGCATCAAGCCTGGCAGTTATTTTTTCATTTTCCAGGTGCATTTGGTCAAAATTGTTCCTGTGAACCAAACCACAAGGAAATGATTTCAGCTCTTAGTCCTGTAGTCACTCTGCTGCTCTGCTTCTTGAATAAGTTTTCAAGGGCTGTTCGCAGGATTAGTTTCTGTTCAGGGACGGTGCCCTTGGGCAAGGTTGAATCCAGTGGTGGTTCCTCTTGTTTCTCTTCGGTAGAATCCCGTTGGGAGGCATGAATCTCTTGTGATTCTCTCGTGTCGCTTTGTGAGCGGGTTTTCCTTTTAGCGGAGGGGGCTCCGGCACGGGGATCCACCGGCCCCTCGTCATGCTCGATGACTGTAATGTCATCCTTGTTGGTATGCTGCAACAAGGTTTGGGTTTTATTGGTTTTACCTTCCATGTTGGGATAATTTCAAATAATCGAAGTAGGTCCAGATTTCCGAGTCGGTAGGATGTTGCTTCAGTAGGACTTGATTTTGGTGCAGGAAGACACCCGCTATAAGTTCGTAGTCCAATTTGGTGAATTTTTTGTGCACTAAAGATTTTGCCTGTCCCCCACAAACAGGTGGGGGGAACAGTTATTCGCAAAAACACCGCTAGAAGACCAGAACAACTTTCTCTTAGGTGTTTTCAGGGGCAATGAGCATGAAGATGATATTTGTTTTTCCCGTAAGAGCAGTATTTGTGGAGTTCGTCTTCCATCAAGAATGTTTATGGAAAAGAGCTTAAGAGGAGATGAAGGGTATTGCTAGGTGGGCAGTAATCATGAAAGTGAGAAGGCAGGGCGAAAGAAACCGTCTTGATGCCAATTCGCCAACTTAGCAGCTTGAAGCGTAGTATAAATTCCCAGGAAGCTTACAATTAGTAGTCAAAGTAAAAGTAGTCAAAGTGGTCTGTTGAGAGTGTTGTCCAGGCAAAAGCTGACAATTTCCAAAACTTCATTGCCAGGCATATAGCAGACAAATAACCAAACGCTTGATTGCCAAGTTTCTTCCAACTTGTTGCCGAAGGCAGTCTCATAAGTAGAACGGGAGCATAAATAGGTCCGAGTTGTAAACGTCCTGCAGTACAGGGGGTCGACTGGCGAATAACTTCCAACACAATGCAACTGCTTGACCTTGTGATACAGTAGTGGGCAAGAGTTAGCGAGCAGTGAAGGCTAGTAACTAAGGAGTTAACATCCGGGCATTGACACAAGCAAAGGCGGCAAATATGAATACAGTACAGGCAAGAAACAAACCATGTAAAAAACAATAATTACCTAAAGTTTCATGGTATTCATTTTCACCAAGGATGCAGGATAACTTAGGAAGTCACTATACGAAAATATTACTGAGACTCGCTAAAAAAAAAAAAAAATACATTAAACACTGAAAACTTGAGGAGCTCAAGATTAGGCAGCAGTCACACCGACGTGCATGCACGATATCCCATATTAGCTTTCTTCATAAAATCACTCAGTTTGTTGAAACATTGGGACCCAGTCACTGTCCAAGGTTACAGTCGCTATAGCACCTCCCTAGTCAAGGTGTCAGGTTGAGACGTGGCCGCTGCATTATATCGGTAGCCTCTCTATAGCCCTGCCGTCAGCCACATGGTGACCATGCGGTCTGACAACAAAGGATACAGATAAATAATGCTTCAACCAGACGATGTTCCCAAGTAAATGACAAAAATATCTCACCAGCGTGATCCTCTGTTCTTTATAATCCTGTGTGCATACTTTTCTTGGGTTAAATAACACTTAAGACACATATTTAAAATCAAAAATTACGGAGCTGACTAAAACACGTCCGCACGGTAAGACGGCCAGTGCCTTCCCCCGAGAGAGAGAGAGAGAGAGAGTCAAAAGTAGAAGGGAATCACCAAGAAAGAGAAGAATGATGATATCCAGCTTGGGACCCTGGGTGTGTGTCAAGCCCATACTCCTCAGATACGAGCCCCCGGGGTTATATGTTACCCATTTATGGACAAATTCAATGGAAGAGTTTGGGGAAACTAAAGCAGTTGCTCTTGACCTTTCAAAGGCTTTTGATCATGTTTGGCACAAAGGTCTTCTAAATAAGCTTCCATTTTATGGTTTGCCAAATGTTTTTGTAATTGAGTATCCAGCTTTTTCTCTGACCGCTCACTGTGGGTGATGGTAGATGGCTCTCTGTCTTCTAACTTCTCCACTAATGCTTGTGTTCTGCAAGGTTCAGTTCTTTCTTCCACTCTTTTCCTCTTGAATATTAATGACCTTCTTCTATTGACCGGAAATCTTATCCATAGTTTAGCTGATGATAGCACATTTCATTCCACTTTCCAGTTTGAGAAACCTTGCCCTAACAACAACAGCTGCAACTTTTCGAATATCCATTACTAATTCCTTTAATGCTGAACTCTAGGTAATTCTCCAGTGGGGTATTGATAACTTAGTTGATTTCAATCCTTCTAAAACTCAGTCCTGTCATATCTTGCAAAAAGGATTTTCCTGCTTCTATGCTTCCCTTTGATGACACTATGATTTCTAGTCAAGATCACATATCTCTATTGGGGATTACCCTGACTTCTAATCTCTCTTGGCACAAGCACATTACAAATATTGCTTCCTTTTCATTTAAAAAAACATGGTTTTCTCTTTCACTCTTCGGCTTTACTTTTCTTCCAAACAGCTGTTCACTCTGTACAAATTACAAATCTGTCCTACTATGGAATATTGTTCCTACATCTGGGGCAGTGCCCCCCAAAACCTCTCTCAGGCTTCTAGATTCTTTCAGAAGAGGGCAGTTAGGTTAATTAATGACTCATCTGTGACAGTCTCACTCTGTGTCATAGATGTACTGTTCTCCTGAATTGGCTTCTATAATTCCCGCTCTCTCTTTCAAAGCAGTCCAAACACGTGCCACCACCAGCCAACATCAATTTATTATCTAACTTCAAACTCACTGAATCAACTTTTCATCTTCTTTGTTTATTCATTCAAATACTGTTTTCTGGAACAACCTTCCTTCATACGTATTTCCTGAAAATTACAGTCTGCAGAAGTTAAAGTCTAATGTCAACAAATATCTTCTTTCGTCTTCCCAACCTCCAACCCATGCATGGTACTAAGAACTATTGGCTGTAATATCTCTAATGTTTGGAGTTTTCATAAAAAAAAAAAAAAAAACTGTTGAGCTGAATGGCCAAGATGATAGTACAGTAGTTTCAGAAAGTTTAAGTAGTATGAGATGATAAATGAGGCAGGGCATTACATTGATAACAGAACTGTGTTCATGTGGTCAAGTTACAAATAGAAGAATATAAGGAAATAATCTATACGGATGTCTACAGGTCATGTTCAGGTTATATATTTATTTATTCATTTTTTTCTTTATATTTTTCAATTACTTTAAATATCTTTTACTGTTAATGTCTGTAAACTTTATTTTTTTTAATATACTTCACATTTATAAAACTAAATCTCTTTTACCTTATTCATATATAACTGCCATAAGTTGTATCAGCAATATATATATTGTGTTTTTTTTTTTTTTTTTTTTTAAATGAAAACCCCAAATACGAGAGGTATTAAAACCTATAGTACTTAGTACCATGCATGGGTTTGAGAGTGAGAAGGTGATGAAAGAAGATACTTGTTGACATTAGGCTTGAACTTCTGTTAATTGTAATTTTCAGGAAATATGTAAGGTGGAAGATTGTTCCAGAAAATGGAAGTTGAAGGAATAAATGAGGAAGAAGAAAAGTTGGTTTTGTGAGTTTCAAGATGGACAGTAAATGAATGTTGACTGGCTGTGGCACGTGTTCATTTAATACTTCTCTGTCCACCCATGTCAACTCTATGCACTTCCTTCAATTTTATATGTTTCTAAACTAACAGCATCACCTCTCTTCCCCTTTTATCCTTTCTGTACCAAATTCCAATTCTGCATTCCTTATCTCTGTGTGACACCAAGACTCTGATATCCCAATAATATCTGCCTTTGATGTCTTCACCAGTACCTCAAATTCATTAAATTTATTTACTATACTCCTAGCATTGGTGTACATGCAAGTATACATGCTCCTATTCCTACTATTAGTTACCTTAACAGAACCCATGTATTTACTTGTTCCATGATGACTCCCAATACTTCGCTTTCCATGCTGCTGCTCATTCCAATTGAAGCAGCGCAAGAATCACTTTCACCTCTGTCTGTGGCTACCGTTAATCTATTAGTCTGTGAATTCCCCTCCCCCAGCTAGCAGTTTTCCGACCCACCTAACATTTCCTCGATAGCATCAGCAAATATTTTTGCACCCTTTCTATTTAAATGTATCCCATCCCTGTAGAAATAGTCTCTCCTGTTATCTAGAAATACTTTGTGGATCTCAGAGAAAAAACATCTAGTGGATTCCACGAGGCTCTACAAACCACAAGTTGGGGAATGCTGGGTTTTGTAAACTGTTGTCATTTAACAATATTGCTGCTATTATGAAACATAAAAATTTATAAATTTTCTTATTTTTAGGATCCCTGCCATTTGGAAAAATTTAACTTTGTGAACTTTCATCACTTGAAGCACAATTTAAAAGTTATAGATGAAGGTAAGTAATTGAATAAAATATTTATTTTTTTTATCATAGAGGTTATCCGACTAGAACAGTGGATTTCTTCCTCTCTTCTGCAAAATGTTTTATAAAGTTTTATTTAATTTGTGCACACGTGAGTGCACAATTTGAGAAAAATTTGGATGTATAAATGTGTTCTGCTGCCACAAGCAGGGTTGTAAAGCACTGAACTATAACATCATCACACTGGAATTTCATTTAATGGACTTTTGAGTGCTCTACAGGGTATATCACTTTCTAGAATAATCTTGCTTTAATTTGTTTACATTTCAAGTTAGATAATAAAATTTGGAAGCTATTGGAAAGCATTTTTTTTATCATGACTCTTTCAATTAATTTAAACTTGCAATTCTAAGGACTATTTAGAGTTTCTTTTGTTTTTCATGTGCTGATACTAGCTATTGCAAGGCTCTCACATACACATTGTCTGGGGTGTGTGTGTGTGTGTGTATGTGGGGGGTTCTTGGTTGGTTAAGAAAGAAGAGCTGATATCTGTAGCGTGGAATGGTGACTTTGATGAGGAAATCTATTTCCATGCCCCTTTTTCAGAGACTGTGAAGCCTTGGAAGGGTTGTTTTTATGTTGAGTTAGTTTGTATTTATTTGTGTTGTGTTGTGTGTATTGTAAATAGTTTATTTTATTTTTTGAAATTTATTTATTTGAAGTTTAAATTTTTGAATTTGAAGAATTAACGTTTGCATTTTTGTACTAAAATTGTTAATTTGTGTAGGGAATTTTGCTCGATCTTTATCTGGCCACATATGCATGCCAGAAGAAAAAGAGGTGTCTTTTCCCAGTGATGACGCACTCTCTGCCTAAGTTAAATTCTGTATCAATTTGAGTAGAAAGGTTAAAAGGAGAAGTAGTAGGAAGAGAAAAAGGTACTTCTCATAGAGATATGGCACCTTCATGGGCAAGAGCAGCAGTGCATAGCACATGCTTCTTGATTAGACCGGGATTCGAGCCCACGACCACCAAATACGGAGGATGCGGAAAGGTCAGGGAATGACCACTGCATATCCCCAGAGCAATATGGCCTTAGTTGCTAATGCTCCTAAAAACCAAATAACAAACAAATGAACAATCATAGAGATACTCCTAGGCAAAGAGGTAAATATAAACCACTGTCATAGAGAACTAGAAGGGATAGTAGTGATATTGAGTTAACTGATGGTGTATCAGATGAAAATGAGACAGGTGAAGATAGCCAAGTCTTGGCTGAATTTAGAGACATTTGCAAAGTCAGAGTGGACTTAAAAATTTCTTATTTTATGATGCTAATAAAGTCACTAGAGCTACAATGAGTAGCATACTTAAAATGTGGGACTAACCAGAAACTATAGCTATAAAAATATTTGTCAAGAATCAAGTTTTAAAATCTTGAATTAAAGACTGTAAAATACTATATGAAATACAAGAGTCATCCTTCAGTGTTACAGAGTGAACTTCCTAGACTGTATGGAAGCTTCATGAATGTTTTCCCTGTGTTCATAAAGTTGATTACAGAGAGAGTTAAATGAAGAGTGGCAAGTGAAGAGGTTGAAGAGATAGTCGGGAAAAAGAAGCCAGTATTGACTAATGACTAAACTACAGCTATAAAGATATATAAGTTTAGAGTTATAATTTTGTACTGAAATTGAAATTTTATTGAAATTGAATCGAAATCATGACTCAGACCAGAGCAGCAAAGCAAAAGGCTCAAGTTAATGGGAGTGCTGTGACTCAGGGGAGAACTGAGGAGAAAAGTTGCCCTCTGAATCACAGCCTTTTAAAATGCACTGCATGTTTGATGTTTGTGAGCAATAAGGTATGGGACATGATATTGCCAAGGTGAATATCTTTGTGTGTGCGCGCAATGTAAGGAGTGTGAGAAAATCGGGCGACAGCTCAGGTTGTTATGGGCCTATATGAGAGCTTGAAGGACAGGGTGGATGCCCTCAAAGGATCTAAATTGATGGGCCCATCAAGCTCTCAGCTGCCTATATCAATGCCAGAGCTTGGAAACAATGGAAACCCCCAAGGCAGAATGCACTGGTTCCACAGGAACTAGTAGTTGTCAGTGACTCTATTGTCAGGGATATGGGGAACATAGTGTGTAAAAAGGATAGGTGGAACAGGACCAGGGTATGTCTGCCAGGGGCAAAGGTTGAGGACGTAGAGCAGATATCATCTTTTAAGGGCACAAAAGGTGATATTGTTGTACATGTTGGCACTAATGATATTAAGAGTAGGAGACCGGTAGAATTACTTAACAAGTACAGGTCATTGTTGAAAAAAAGCCGTGAATTAGGCTTGAATTTGAAAGTGTCTGCAATTCTGCCCAGACATGATAGGAGGGAGTATATGATGAGAGCCTTGTTGATCAATTCGGCCCTGGAAAGATTGTGCAAGGCTCAAGGGGTAGAATATTTTTTCAACCTAGTCTGTGCTTGTTAACAGAAGAGACTGCTTCTACAGAGATGGGATACACTTAAATAGAAAGGGTGCAAGAATATTTGCTGATGCTATCGAGGCAGTGTTAGGTGGGTCGGAAAACTGCTAGCTTCGGGGGATACACGGACTAATAGATTAACAGTAGCCACTGGCAGAGGTGAAAGTGATTCTTGCACTGCTTCTATTGGAATGAGCAGAAGCCTGGAAAACATGATGCAGGATAGTTCAGAGACTGCTGGGAGTCATTGCGGTACAAGTAAACACATGGGTTGTGTTGGGGTAGCTAAGAATAGGAACAGGTGCATGTATACTTGCGTGTACACCAATGCTAGGGGTTTGGTAAATAAATTTGATGAATTTGCGGTATTGCTCAAAACATCAAAGGCAGATATTGTTGGGATATCGGAGACGTGGTGTCACACAGATATAAGGAATGCAGAACTGGAATTTGGGGAGTACAATGTGTACAGAAAGGATAGACAGGATAGGAAGGGAGGAGGGGTTATGCTGTTAGTTAAGAAACACATAAAATCCAAGGAAGTGAAGCCAGTCGACATCTCTGGACAGTGCAGCGTCAAGTCAGTTTGGTGTGACATAAGCGCTGGAAGATGTGGGATTTACTTAAAGATGTAACTACCATCAAGGCTAATGGGAAGGGTTTTTGTTTTCGTAAAGGTGACAGTGGGCTGAGACAGTTTTTAAATTCTAGACAGTGGGATCAACTGATGATGTTTAAAACAGCGAATTCTAAATGGGAAGCCTTCAAGGAATTAATCTTGGAAGCTACCAGGGCTTTTCATTTCAACTAAGGCCCCGGGTGCCAAGTGATTATTAGTGTAGCCAAGCGATTTCCAAGCGATCTATATATTGTGTGTATTCAAAGCAAATAGTTTTCTTTAGGTTTTAAACACAATTTTCTTTATTTATTTGTATTGAGAAACTTTTGCACTACAAAAAGTAGGTAGAGTTCCAGGAAGGAAATTCACCTTTCTGTTTCTTGTTAATCTTACTAACCAAACTAACTCAGCCGCTTGGTTACCCTTGTGGAACTGCTCCTGTCTCCCCGTGGCGGGGCCGGTAACCTGGAAAGAAAAGCTATCTTTCCGGGGCTAAAAGACATAGGGATCCTAATATGGCTGCTCATGAGATAGAAGACTAACTCATGCAGTGCTAAACGTAAAAAAACTGACAGTGTACAAAGAAGGCATCCAATGCACCTTGTATTGCATTCGACTCAAGAACAGTTTCTTGGTAGTCTCTCGCCTTTTAAAATTCAGAAATACCTAGAAAATCTAATAGGATCTCTGAAAACAACTAAGCGTCTGAGATCGGGCGACTTGCTCGTTGAGGTCTCAGATGAACGGCAGTCACAATCGATTCCTTGGGTTAACTTTAGATAAAAAATTGACCTTTCTTGACCATATTAAACAACTTAGAACCACCTGTTTCAAGAAATTAAACATTTTGAGAGTATTATCAGCTACAACATGGGGTGCTGACTGTCAAACACTCCATTTATATCATGCTATTGTAAGATCAAGGTTAGACTATGCATCACCAGTTTACAACTCTTCTAGACCTATCATTTTGAGGGCTTTGGACCCTATTCACCATAGTGGCCTTCACATTGCTCTTGGAGCCTGTGCAGAGCCTGTATGCTGAAGCTCATGATCCCCCACTCTCTCTCTACGAAGACAAATTTTACTGCTAAATTATGCTATCAAAATAAAAAGCCAACCCCTGCATCCATCGTGGAAACATCTATTTACACCCGATTGGGAGAACTTGTATGCCGTTTATCCATCAATAAATCGACCTGCTGGCATACGTCTTTGCTCACTTCTTGATAATTGGTCCACTTAACATAGATGGTTCGACTGTTGATGATCCTGCACAGATAGCTGACAAACTGAATGAGTATTTTACATCTACATTCATATATGAGGAATTCTGTAAGGGAGGGGAGGACAGAAGATTACTAAACTCAAACAGGGAGCTAAATGATTTTGTAATAACAAGAGCAAAGTGAAGCAGAAATTGTTGAAGTTAAACATAAAAAAGGCACCTGGGGCAGATGAAATCTATCCAGTTATATTGAAAGAGGCAGCAAGGAAAGTTACCAGACCCTTAACCATAATTATGAGAGCATCCTTTGATTCAGGGGTGGTCCCCATGGACTGGAGATGTGCAAATATATCCCCAATTCACAAAGGGTGACACAAATAATTATAGACCTGTTAGTTTATCTTCTGTTCTGGGGAAAATAATGGAGTCGCTGGTTAAAGAGGCGATGCAGAATCACCTAGACAAGACTGCAGTAATAGTTCAGACACAGAATAGGTTTCTTAAGCAGAGGTCTTCTCTGACCAATTTCATTAGATACTATGATGTGGTCACAAAGGAACTTGGTGCAAAAAAAAATTTGATATCATATACTTGGATTTCAGGAAAGCTTTTGATACGGTTGCAAAGGGAAGACTGCTTTACATTCTAGTTTACTGTTTTAGCATTCAGTAGCTTCTTATTTAGAATTTAACTAGTGATTGTTGGAAGTTATGACTCTCGGTGTTGACAAAAATATTTTGAACTATCTGCCATATTGTAATCGATAAGAAATAGCATAACTTATATATATTTGAACTGATAGCGTAAGATGTAACACTTACATTCATACATGAGGAGTTAGTGATAATACTATACTAAGCTTACAGATTCTTAATACAGTGCTTCATAAAACTAGATAACATAATACGAAGCACTGTATTAGGAATCTGTTAACTTAGTCTAGTATTATCAATTAATCAAAAATATTTATTAATCTTATTAAATTTTATTGTTAATTAAACTATATTTAAACAGAAATGATGACCCAGAGCTGCGAAGCAAAGATCACATCCTAGCGAGAGTGCTGTGACTCAGGAGTGAAACGAAGAGGGTGATTCTTCAATGCATCACAGTCTCAAAAAATGTGCGAAATGTAAAATGTTTGCTGAACTTTTTAAAACAGGCCGTGATCTAGCCAAGAAGGGCGTCTTTGTCAACTGGCAGAGTTTACTCCTGTGCTAGATGCCTAGAGTGTAAAGAAATTAGGCGCTAACTCAGCATTCTGATGGGCATCTATGAGAGCTTGACGTGTAGGGTAAATGCCCTCGAAGGAATTAATATGAAGGGCCCAGCTCAACGGAAGAGCTCACTCCTGTGCATCAGGCAACACAGGCAATCTCCAAGACAGAATGCGCTGGTGTCCCACAGGAACTAGTTATTGTTGGTGACTCTGTTGTCAGGGAGATGGGAATATACTATGCAAAAAGGATAGGGGGAACAGGACCAGTGTATAATTGGGATAAAGATTGATGGTGTCGTAGAGCAGATATTGCCAGGGACAAAAGTTGATGATGTTGTAGAGCAGATATCATCTTTTAAGGGCACAAAAGGTGATATTGTTGTACACGTTGGAACTAATGACATTAAGAGTAAGAGATCTGCAGATTTACTCAATAAGTACAGATCAATGTTGAAAAAAAGTCGCGAGATAGGGTTGAATGTGAAAGTGTCTGCAATTCTTCCCAGGTACGATTGGAGAAAGTATATGATGAGAGCCTTGTCAATCAATTAGGCTGTAGAGAGATTGTGCAAGGTTCATGGGGCTGAATTTTTTTTCAGCATCGTCTGTGCTTGCTAACAGGAGAGAGAGAGAGAGAGAGAGAGAGAGAGAGAGAGAGAGAGAGAGAGAATGCCTCTATATGGATGGGGTACACTTAAATAGAAAGGGTGCAAGCATATTAGCCGATGCTATCGAGGCAGCATTAGGTGAGTCGGAAAACTGCTAGCTTGGGGGAATTCACAGACTGAAAGTGATTCTAGCTTCTTCTGTTGTAATGAGCAGCAGCCTAGAGAGAAGGTTGCTGGGGATTTCAAGAGTTGCGGGGAGTCATCATGGAACAAGTAAATACATGGGCTGTGTTAGGATAACTAAGAGTAAGAACAGGTGCATGTACACCAATGCTAGGAGTATAATAAATAAATTTGATGAACTTGAAGTGCTAATCAACACATCAAAGGCAGATATTTTGGGATATCAGCGACACACAGATATAAGCAGTGCAGAATTGGAATTTTGCGAGTACCATGTGTATAGAAAGGATAGACATGGTAGGAAGGGAGGAGGGGGTTATGCTGCTGTTAGTTAAAAAAACACATAAAATCTAAGGCATCCAGTTGATATGGGTGGACAGTGAAGTGTTGAGTCTGTTTGGGGTGACATAAGCACTGGGAAAGGAAAAATGAGAGTGGGTGTGTGTTATAGGCCTAATGAATTTGATGAGTATAATGAGCAATTGTGTAGAGAAATAGAGTGGGCCAGTAAATCAGAATGTCTTATAACAGGAGATTTTAACTTGAACTTGTGGGTTGGTAAGTCACACACTAGCAAGACCTTTTTTGGATGACTGTTTTCTACAGCAGCATGTTCAAGAGCCAACCAGAGGGAGTAATACTCTTGATCTGATTATCAGCAGTCATTATTCATGCATTAAGAATTTGTAGATAAAGGAACCACTGGGTGACAGTGATCACAATGTATTGATATCGGAATTACTTAAAGATGTAAGTACCATCAAGGCTAAAGGGAAGGGCTTTTGCTTTCGTAAATGTGACTACAGAGGGCTCAGGAAGTTTTTAAATTCTGTGCAGTGGGATCAACTGATGACGTTACCAACGTTGAATTCTAAATGGGATTTAATCTTGGAGTCTACTAGGCTTTTCATGGATGTCAGATGAATTAATGAGGCTCATGGCAGAGAAGAAAAATGTATGGGATGCATATAAATTATCAGGTGACACAGAAGCCTGTGGCAGATATAAGCTTGTCTGTAATGAAGTCACAAAGGAGGTTAGACAGGCGAAGGCAGATTACTAGAAATCTTTGGCAAAGGATGCAAAGAAAAACAGCAAGGAGCTCTTTACTTCTGTAAATTGTAGAAGGAAAGGGATGAATCAGATTGGATCATTTAACATAGATGGGTTGACTATTGATGATCATGCTCAGGTAGCTGATAAACTGAATGAGTATTTTCATCTACATTCACACATGAGGAGTTATTTAATGAGCGGAATGGAAGAAGTTTATCAAACTCTAACAGGGAGTTAAGTGATTTTGTAATAACTGAGAGCAAAGTGGAGGAGAAATTGTTGAAGAGTTAAATGACATAAGGAAGGCACCTGGGGTGGACAGGATCTATCCAGTTATATTAAAGAAGGCAGCAAAGGAAGCAGGCAAACCCTTAGCCATAATTGAGAGCTTTCTTGGACTCAGGGGAAGTCCCCATGGACTGGAGGTGTGGAAATGTATCACCAATTCACAAAGGGGGGTTCAAAAGGTGACAAAATTAACTATAGACCTGTTAGTTTAATCTGTGTTCTGTGGAAAATACTGGAGTCACTGGTTAAAGAGGCATTGCAGGATCATCCAGACAAGACTGCAGTAATAGTTAAGACACAGCATGGGTTTGTTAAAGGGAGGTCTTGTCTGACCAATTTGATTGAATACTATGATGTGGTCACAAAGGAACTGAATTTCAAAAATAATTTTGATATTATATACTTGGATTTCAGGAAAGCTTTTGATACTGTTGCACATGGAAGACTGCTGTACAAATTGGAGAGCTATAGCTTTAAGGATAAGTTGCTACAATGGATAAAGGGATGGTTGAGTGGGAGACAACACAGAGTAGTAATCAGTAGACACTGCTCTTCATAGACAGTTGTTATTAATTGTTGTTGTTGTTATTTGGTTTTTAGGAGCATTAGCAACTAAGGCCATATTGCTCCAGGGATATGCAGTGGACATTCCTGACCTTTCCACATCCTCCGTATTTGGTGGTCACGGGCTTGAACCCCAGTCTAATCAAGAAGCGTGTGCTTCTTGATTAGAGGATAGATTGTTAACAGGAGAGACTGCTTCTACAGGGATGGGATACACTTAAATAGAAAGGGTGCAAGAATATTTGCTGATGCTATCGAGGCAGTGTTATGTGGGTCGGAAAACTGCTAGCTTGGGGGGGGATATAAGGACTAATAGATTAACAGTAGCCACTGGCAGAGGTGAAAGTGATTCTTGCACTGCTTCGATTGGAATGAGCAGCAGCCTGGAAAACAAGATGCAGGATATTTCAGAGACTGCTGGGAGTCATTGCAGTACAAGTAAACACATGGGTTGTGTTAGGGTAGCTAAGAATAGGAACAGGTGCATGTATACTTGCGTGTACACCAATGCTAGGAGTTTGGTAAATAAATTTGATGAATTTGAGGTATTGCTCAAAGCATCAAAGGTGGATATTGTTGGGATATCAGAGACGTGTCACACAGATATAAGGAATGCAGAACTGGAATTTGGGAGTACAATGTCTACAGAAAGGATACACAGGATAGGAAGGGAGGAGGGGTTATGCTAGTAGTTTAGAAACACATAAAATCCAAGGAAGTGAAGCCAGTCAACATCGCTGGACAGTGCAGTGTCGAGTCAGTTTGGTGTGACATAAGCATTGGGAGATCAAAATTAAGAGTAGGGGGGTGCTATAGGCCTAATGACTCTGAATATAATAAGAAACTGTACAGGGAAATAGTGGGCCAGTAAATCAGAGAGTCTTATAATAGGGAATTTTAATTTCCCGGATATTGATTGGAAATTGGGGGCTGGTCACTCACACACTAGCAAGGCTTTTGTGGATTTATTGGATGATTGTTTTCTACATCAGCATATTCCGGAGACAACTAGAGGGAGTAATACTTTTGATTTGATTATCAATAGCGATTCTTTATGCATTACGAATCTGCAGATAAAGGAACGACTAGGTGGCAGTGATCACAGTGTGCTGCAGTGGGATTTACTCAAAGAGGTAACTACCATCAGAGGTAAAGGGAAGGGTTATTGCTTTTGTAAAGGCAACTACGATGGCCTGAGACAGTATTTAAATTCTATACAGTGGAACCAACTGATGATGTTACCAACAGAAAATTCAAAATGGGAAGCATTCAAAGAACTTATCTTGGAAGCTACTAGGCTTTACATTCCAACTAAGAAATATTGTTCAAGGTTTAGGCCTAAATGGATGTCTGATGAACTAATGAGACACATGGCAGAGAAGAAAAATGCATGGGATACATATAAATTAACACATGACACAGAAGCCAATGATAGATATAAGCTGGTCTGTAACCAAGTCACAAAGGAGGTTAGTCAGGCAAAGGCAGATTATGAGAAATCTTTAGCAAAGGATGTAAAGAAAAACAGCAGAGAGTTCTTTACTTATGTAAACTCTAGAAGGAAGGGGATGAATCAGATTGGTCCACTTGAGGTTGATGGTTCAACTGTTGACGATCCTGCTCAGGTAGCTAACAAACTAAATGAATATTTTGCATTGACATTCACACACGAGGAGTTATTCAGCGAGGGAAATGCCAGAGGTGTATTCAACTCTGGCAGTAAGCTAGATAATCTTGTAATAACTGAGAGTAAAGTGGAGGAGAAATTGTTCAAGATAAACACAAGAAAGGCACCTGGTGTGGATGGGATCTATCCAGTTATATTAAAAGAGGTAGCAAAGGAAGTAAGCAAACCCTTAGCCATAATTATGAGAGCTTCCTTGGACTCAGGGGAGGTACCCATAGACTGGAAATGTGCAAATGTGACCCAAATTCACAAATGAGGATCAAAGGCTGACACAAGTAATTATAGACCTGGGAGTTTAACTTCTCTTCCAGGAAAATTAAAGGAGCACCGCAGGATCATCTAGACAAGACTTCAGTTATAGCTCAGACACAGCATGGTTTTGTTAAGGGGAAGTCTTGCCTGGCCAATTTGATTGGATACTATGATGCACTCACAAAAGAACTGGATTTAGGGAATAACTTTGATATTATATACTTGGATCTTAGAAAGGCTTTTGATACTGTTGCATATGGAAGACTGCTGCACAAATTGGAGCAGTGTGGCATTGGAGGCAAATTGCTACTATGGATAAAGGGATGGTTGAGGGGGAGTAGACAGAGTGGTAATCAATGGACACTGCTCATCGTGGACTAATGTTATTAGTTGGAGTCCCTCAGGGTTCAGTGTTGTGTCCATTATTGTTTTCTGTATTTATAAATAATATTGATGATGGTATATCAAGCTTAATGTCCAAGTTTGCAGACGATACAAAGGTTGGCAGGGTTGTTAAGGACACTACTTACGCTATGCTGCTGCAACAGAATCTGGAAAGGGTGAGCAGATGGGCTGAGAGGTGGCAAATGAAGTTTAACATTGACAAATGTAAAGTACTACATATGGGAAACAGCAAGCACAGAGCAACATATCAACTCTGTGGTACTACACTGGTAGACAGTGGTAGAGAATTAAAAGGATCTGGGGGTAATTGTGCAGGCAGATATGAAGTTCTCTGAGCAGTGCAGACAGGCTGCAAGAGTAGCTCATTGTGTCTTGTCAATGATATACAGGAATTTTTCTAGCAGGGATAAGGAGGTGATTATTCCCTTGTGTAAGGCAATGGTCAGGCCACACCTTGAGTTCTGTATACAGGTCTGGAGGCCTCATTTCAAGAAGGATGTAGAGCTGCTGGAATGAGTACAGAGAAGGACAACAAGATTAGTGAATGGAATAAAGGGTTGCTCTTATGAAGAAAGGCTTAAGTTTTGCAAATTACAGTGTCTGGAGACTAGGCACTGGCAAGGTGATCTGATAGAGGTGTATAAAGGTTTGAATGGTTTGAGCATGCTCAATGCTGATGGGATTCTTCCTCTTGCTCAGAATAATAATCACCTGAGAGGGCATAAATTCAAATTGAGGAAAGACAGATGTAGGATAGATGTGCGGAAATTTGCTTTTATCCAGCGGGTAGTTGGTTGGTGGAACAGACTTCCATCCCTAGTTGTGGAAGTTTATAGCCTAAATAAATTTAAGGCTCAGATGGACAGGTATTTTTAAAGAATGGAGGGGTGAAGTGGAAGTTTTTTTTTTTTTTTTTTTTTGGCTGATGCTGCATAAGCTTGCTTTCTTGCATCATATGCTAATGCTTCGCACTGCTGCTCCTGCTCACCTTTGTTATTAGTAAAGTTCCCTAGGTTTCAGTGCTGGGCCCATTGTTGTGATCTGCATTCATCAATGATATTGATCAAGGTACATTAGGATTAATGTCCAAATTTGCAGATGATACAAAGATTGGCAGGTTTGTTAATGACAGTAAAGACAGTTTACTACTCCAACTGGATCTAAATAAGTTGGCCAAATGGGCTGAGAAGTCGCAACTGGAGTTTAACATTGACAATTGCAAAGTACTGCATATGGGTAACAATAACCCAAGAGAAATGTACCAGCTGTGTGGTACTACACCTAGGGAAATGGAAAGTGAAAAAAGACTTGGAGTACTGTCTACAGGCTTGGAGGCCTTACTCAAGAAGGATGTAGGGTTGCAAGAAAGAGTACAAAGGAAGGCAACAAGATTGGTGAGTGGGAACAAAGGGATCATCTTACCAAGAAAGGCTTTAAGTTCTGCAAATTGCAGTGCCTCGAGAGTAGTCACCTGTGAGGTGATCTGATTGAGGTGTATAAGGCCTTGAATGGGTTGAGCAAGCTGAATGCTGATGGGATTCTTCCTCTTGCTCAGGTCAAGAACCTGAGGGGGCATAGATTCAAATTGAGGAAATACAATTGTAGATTAGATGTGCAGAAATTTTCATTTTGCCAGCAGGTGGTTGATTGGTGGAACAGACTTCCATCTTTTATTGTGGAAGTCAGCCCAAATAAATTTAGGGTTGAGCTGGACAGGCATTTGGAACAAATGGAAGGGTGAAGTGGGAGGATTTGTGTTTTTTTTTTTTTTTTTTGTCTGATGCTGCATAAGCTTGTTTTCTTGCATCATATGCCTCTAACAATACTAATACAAATTGGAGCAGTATGTTATTAAGGGAAGTTACTGCAATGGATAAAGGAATGGTTGAGTGGGAGATGGCAAAGAGTGGTAATAAACGGACACTGCTCTACATGGACTAATGTTATTAGTGGAGTTCCCCCAGGGTTTTGTGCTGGGCCGGCCCATTGTTGTTTCGTGTATTTATCATTGATATTTATGAAGATATATCAAGCTTAAAGTCCAAGTTTGCAGATGATACAGAGGTTGGTAGTGTTGTTAATGACAGAAAAGATAGTATGCTATTGCAACAGGATCCACAAAAGTAAGGCAGATGGGTTGAGAAGTGGCAACTAAAGTTTACAAATGAAAAGTATTGCATATGGGTAGCAGTAACCCAAGAGAAATGTATCAACTATATGGTGGTACTACACTCAGGGAAGTGGAGAACACCTCCCTGATATTCATTTTGTTTTCAGTGCTCTCAATCTTCGCAGGCTTCAGATGACTATGTTCCTCCTAATGCCCCTCGACGTGGGCACCTGTACGTGGTGAGGGGACCTCCCAGTGACGCTGCTGGACTTCCAGACTAGCATCACTGGGATCCAACGCCCACAGCCCAGGTTCCAGGCTTACATCAATGGAATCCGGCGTGTTTGCCGTGCGCTGCGACCCGTGGAAATTCGGAAAGGGGGATCCTGGTGGTTGAGGGGCCCAGCTTCAATACACCACTTTGGCCCCTGCTTCGACAAGACGGGTGGTCCTGGAAGGCCCGGCTAGGATCAATCGGCTAGTAGGCTCGCCTGCGAGGGTCAACCGTGTCAATGCCACGCCCCTACCCTCATGGTCCGAGGGACAGGATTCAGGCTGGCGGCGGTGCGGGTATAGTGTCTGGGTAGCCCTGGCGTCCCACTCCCGAGCGCATTTATTGCATGCCGGGTAGTGGGCGTCCCTTTGGGCTCCGTGGTGGGTGGGGAGCCCGGGCACTGAACAATTTAAATAACTTCATGAATCCTGATAAACGTATTCCTTCAGGGGCCCCAACCCGGTCCCTATCTGAAAATAACGACGGAGAGGCAGATAGCATTATTGCTACAAAGAGGCAGCGAACCGAACTACCATCAGGGCCAGTCCCAAGGTTCTTAATAATGCATTCCACCAATGAAACACCAATTGGTAAAATGTCGCCCTTTTTTATACAAAAAGGGTTGGATGGGTTAGCAGGTACACCCAAGTCAGTTAAGAGGCTCCGTTCTGGGGACCTCTTGATTGAAACCAAAAATGACGGGCAGTCTGAACATCTACTCCGAGTAACATCAATCGGAGGTATACCCGTAACAGTGACACCACACCGAACACTAAATTCATCGAGAGGTGTCATTTCGGAGTGGGACCTTCTCGACGTCACCGAGGAGGAAATCTGCTCCGAACTAAAACCACAGGGAGTTACTGCCGTCAAGAGAATCACTGCGCGAAGGGATGGGAAAATTGTTAAAACCAGGAGTGTTATCCTGACTTTTAACTCTCCCAAACCTCCTGATGAGATCAAAGCTGGATACATCAACTGTCCAGTACGTCCATACATTCCGAACCCTTTACGGTGTTTTAAATGTCAGAAGTATGGACATTCTCAAATGGCCTGCCGTGGAGTCCTTGCATGCGCCCGGTGCGGTGCAAAGGACCACGAAACAACAGCATGTTCAGCCAGCAAACCCACCTGCATTAATTGTGAGGGAGAACATCCGGCCTATTCAAGGGCATGCCAGAGGTGGAAAGAAGAAAAAGAAATCCAACGGCTGAAGGCAGAGCTCAACATATCGTACCAGGAGGCAAGAAAAGCAGTGAAACCTCTTAACATCAAAAAACCTACCTACGCCCAGAAGGTAGCAGGGAAATGTTCGATTGGGACTCAGACGGACATGTCCGTCCCCCCAAAAGAATCATTTACTCCCATTGCACGTTATCTTTTAAGCTCCCAAAAACCTGCACAGAAGGACCAATCAGCTGCCACTCCTATATCGGTACCTCCTAATGCTCCACAAGTAACAAAAGCAAAAGAAAAGAATAAGAAAGGGGAAGTAACACCTAGTACCCAGGAAAACATGGATGTCGAGCAGAAGGAGGTACATGATGAGTCAGTTTTGGAACTCTTCGCTGAGGAAGAAATGGACACAGGACAGCGTCCATACTTCCCCAGGAAAGATAAATCCAAGACTGACAAAATTAAGCCCTCAGCACCTCGGAAGCCGCCTGATGGACCCACCAAGTCCAAATAATGGCTAAATTCCTACAGTGGAATTGTCGTGGATTCCGGCAAAATACTGACGACATCAAGGCACTCCTGCAAAAGCACAAACCAGCTTGCTTTTGCATACAGGAGACTTATTTAAAGGCAAATGATGACCCCACCATGCATAACATTACCATCATTCGTAAGGATAGAATTGTGGATGGTCCTGCCCACGGAGGAGTCGCAATCCTCGTCGGCAACCAGATCCCATTTCAGCCTTTGCAGCTTACAACTAGCATTGAAGCTGTAGCAATTCGCCTTACAGTGGGGTTCTTATTAACTGTCTGCTCTGTTTATTTGCCACCTGGGATTGATATCCCCCAGAAAGACCTTGATGATCTTATCATGCAATTGCCTTCCCCTTGTTTAATTCTTGGGGATTTCAATGGACATAACACTCTGTGGGGTAGTGCTGACATCAATGGAAGGGGACGAGTCATAGAGCATATGCTCACTGACAATGATCTCTCCCTCCTAAATGTGGGAACAAACACCTTCTTCCACATGCCTACCCGTACTTTCTCTGCCATTGATCTTTCTATCTGCACCCCTTCTCTCCTTCCTTCACTTGCTTGGGAGGTAGAGGAGAACCCATATGGAAGCGATCACTTCCCCGTGATAATCACATTAACTAGCGGTAGACCGTGTCTTCCATTTAATTTACCGCGGTGGAAGCTTGATCAGGCTGACTGGAATGCCTTTCAACATCTGGCAAATCTTGACATCGCTACAGTCAGTCAGGTGCCAATCAATGATGCAGTCATGTACGTCACAGAAACAATTGTCCAAGCAGCTGCAATTGCAATCCCAAAATCATCTAGCCGGTTCCCACTATTTCCGAAACCTTGGTGGAATTCCGAATGCACAGCAGCAAAAAAAGCACAAAACAAAGCGTGGGGGATATTCCGCCGATATCCCACCACTGAAAATTTAATATCATTCAAACGTGCACGTGCAAAAGCACGTTATGTACGACGTCAGAGCCAAAGGAAATCTTGGATTCGTTTTACATCTTCCATAACTCAGGCTGCTAGCTCAAAAGTAGTCTGGGATAAGATCCGGAAAATGAAGGGAAAATATCCACCATGCCCTTCTGTGATCCTCGAGCATAACGGATGTCCAATTGCAGATCGAACTGCAGTAGCAAATACTCTAGGGAAAACATTTGCAAAAATATCTGCAATAACATCTTTTCCCGCAGAGTTTTTGGCCCTGAAAGAGAAAAATGAGAAAAACCCCCTGAACTTCTATTCAAAAGGGCTTGAATCTTATAACAAGCCCTTTTCACAGGAGGAATTAAATGCTGCACTCTTTCTCAGGCACGCAAGTGCTGTGGGGCCAGATGACATCCACTATGAAATGGTAAAACACCTCACACCACAATGTAAGGATCACCTGTTAATTCTGTTTAACAGAATTTTTCTTAATAAACAATTTCCGGATTCCTGGCGGAAGGCAATCGTTCTTCCCTTCCCAAAACCAGGAAAGGATCCTAGAAATCCAAGTAACTACCGTCCTATTGCTCTGACAAGCTGTTTGTGCAAGATCCTGGAAAGAATGGTAAATTCTCGCCTGGTATGGTATTTAGAAACAAATGGTCTGCTTTCCAGGACACAGTGCGGCTTCCGAAGAAATAGATCCACTCTGGATCATTTAATCCGATTGGAAACGTCCATTCGTGATGCTTTTATTAAATCCGAGCATTTGGTAGCAGTTTTCTTTGATATTGAAAAAGCGTACGACACAGCCTGGCGATTTGGGATTTTAAAAGACCTCTATAACTTTGGTCTTAGAGGTAATCTTCCTCTTTTTATTAAAAACTTTCTTTCGAATCGCCAGTTTCAAATCCGTTTAGGATCCACCCTCTCTCGAGTTTTCTCTCAGGAAGAGGGAGTCCCACAAGGATCCGTTCTAAGTGTCACGTTTTTCGCAATCAAAATAAACTCTATCGCAGAACAACTTCCACCCACTGTAAACAATGCCCTCTATGTTGATGACTTTGCTATATTTTGTCATTCATGCAATATGAGGGTCATTGAAAGGCAACTGCAGAAAACCATTGACCATCTTACAGCTTGGTCTTTGGCTAATGGGTTCAGATTTTCATCACAGAAGACTGTTTGCGTACACTTTTGTCGCAAACGTAATCTTCATCCTGACCCAGAATTAAGGCTAGGGCAAAATAACATCCCAGTTGTAGCAGAATTCAAATTCCTTGGACTTATTTTCGACAAAAAGCTGACATTCTTACAACATATTCGTCAGCTGAGGACAAGATGTGTCAAAGGGCTTAACATCCTTCGTGCCCTTTCGTCAACCTCATGGGGCGCAGATCGTGCTACCCTTCTTCATCTCTACCGGGCACTTGTCCGTCCCAAACTCGACTATGGGTCTCAGGTCTATGGTTCTGCTAGAGATAGTTCCCTTCGGTGGTTAGATCCAATCCACCATCAAGCCATCCGGACAGCCACTGGAGCATTTCGCACATCTCCTGTCCAAAGCCTTTACGTCGAAGCAAATGAACCATCTCTGTCTCTTCGACGTAAGCAGTTGTCCTTACAGTATGCATTCAAATTAAAATCCCTGCCCGATCATCCCACGTGGCCATCCGTTTTTCAGCCGCGTTGGGAAAATCTCTACAACACCCGTCGGACTGCCAACAAACCATTTGGTATTCGCATTCAAGGGCTGCTGAATGAGCTGAACTTGACGGTAGACAATGTTGCCCAGTCACCAAGGCAATTCTTTCCACCCTGGCATGCTCATTTTCCAACTTGCGACTTCTCCCTTAAGATCTGGGAGAAGGCTACTACACCGCCATCTGTCTACCAGCAACTCTTTGCAGTACATCGACAGCAGTATTCTGACTTTCTGCCAATCTATACAGATGGCTCAAAGTTGGAATGTCATGTGGGATCTGATGTTGTGTTCCCTCACAAAACAATATCCTATAAGATCCCACAAGAAACTAGCATTTATACTGCAGAGTTGCATGCAATACAAACAGCCCTAGATCACATTAAAAATTGCGACTACCAGAGGTATATGATTTACTGCGATTCATCGAGCGTGTTACAGGCTCTGGTATCGGTGGGTTTTAACCCTCATCCGATCCTGTCCAGGATCCAGCAGATTCTTTTTTCTCTCAAGACATTAGAATTCGATATTCGCTTTTGCTGGATCCCAAGCCACATTGGGATCCGGGGAAATGAATCGGCTGATGCTGCTGCCAAATCAGCCATTTCCCTGGATAATCATTGCCTGTCAGTCCCCTATACAGACTACAGGCAAATAATACGTTCTAAACTGCTTTCCCAATGGCAAGATTCTTGGCACGGACAGACCACAAATAAATTACATCAAATCAAGCCTGTAATTTCGCAATGGCAGTCCAGTCTGCGCAGGGTCCGAAGAGAGGAAGTTGTTCTTGCTCGGCTCCGCATAGGTCATAGTCATCTAACTCATTCCTACTTGCTGAGGGCGGATGGCCCACCTATGTGCGAGATGTGTAATGTTATTTTAACCGTTCGTCATATTTTAATAGAATGTCCTGTTTTTATAGAAGCCCGACGCTTGTATTTTACCGCTTTTACTAATCTGACTGAGCCATTTACACTCAGTCAGATTATAGGTGACAGACACAATACGTCTGACGTCTTTAATTTTTTACAATTTGTTAATTTTTATACAAAGCTCTAAGTTTTATGCTTTTACTATTATACCTTTTTAACACAAATATTTGACGTGGTAGCCTTGGCTACCAAAATATTTAATAGCATTTTAAAATTTGACTTGGCGCATTATGGCCTTAGCTGCCAATGCGCCATAAAAAACCAAACCAAACCAAATCCTCCTAATGAGCTGTCAATTTCTTGTCATATTTTCTCCCATGTTGCATTCTTGGATTCAGCAATTTTCCTTTTAACTGCTCTATTGCACCTTTTGTATTCTTCTCAATTTTCTCAATTTTTATTCATTAATCATTTATAGGCTCTTTTCTTTTCTTTCATCAAACTTGCTATCTCCTCATTCCAACCATACTGTTGCTTATGTTTGTGATCAGTTAGGCCTAGTGCTTTGTTAGCATCCTTATCATGGCAGTTTTAACTTTTTTTTATTTTTTTTTTATGAAAACCCCAAACACGAAAGGTATCAAAACCTATAGTACTTAGTACAGTGCATGGGTTTGAAGAAGTATGGGGGGGTGCCGGAAACTTTGCTCTAGAGACTAAACATGGGTTTCACCACTTCAAGCCTCCAATAAGCAAAGTGGTGGTATTTCACCGGTTGATGAAAGTCATCTACCACCTGAAGCAATGCTGTTATACAAGATATTCACCTCTTCTATTTCTCCAGTGTGAGATTGGTGGTTCTGGAGTCTTTTCTGGTAAAGATCTTGAATTCTATCATGAGACAGTAGTTCCAGTTTATAAGCAATATTTTCTTGTACTACCCTATTGTCTTTACTGACTGTATTATGTCTCACTTGCCCCTTATTCTGGTATTTGAATAATATAACTGCAATAAGCAGGTAATGATCCGAAGTGCAGTTGGCACCTCTCATTACCCTGCAGTCTTTTGTTGTCCATACTGACTTCTGACGAGTAATTATAAAGTCAATAATTGATTTCTTCTGGAGTGATGGTTGCTTCCATGTATATCTATGGATGTTTTTATGGTGAAAAAAAGTGTTAAGAATTTTCAGATGGTAAGTAATTTCCCTGTTCACTGAAACTGATAAGTCTCTCACCGTTGTCATTCACAGCCTCTTCTCCAAAACAACCCACTACGTCGTCATTCCTTTTTGATCCAACCCATTCATTTAGATCTCTTGTCAAAACTATTTGTTGGTTCTTCTTAACCACATCCATTTGTTCATAAAGCATATGGTAAAACTTATCCTTTTTGGCATCAGGTGCATCATCTATAGGTGCATATACACCCAACATTTCCTGGCCGTGTATGTTGAAAATAACTTTAATGCATCTTGCATTAATTTGATCATAGCCCTTAACAAATCCTTTTAGTCTCTTACCCACTAGAACACCAACACCTGCTTTAGCTCTTTCTGATTTTTCAACCCCACTCCAGTAATGAGCATATTCTCCAATATTCTTCTTTCCCTTTTTCTTTGTTTTGGTCATGACAAGGATATCAAGTTACACCTCTTTTGCTTCTGTAACTATCTCTTGTGTCTTGTATGAGCGTCCACGAATGTTCCATGTACGAATATGAATAGTCCTTTTTCCGCGCCTAAGTCATTTCCCTTTTAGTCCATCCGGCTTCTTTGCAATAATGGTATTTTTAGTGGTAAAGTATTTTTCCAAGTGCTGGGGTGCTGGCCCAATGCCTCAACCGTCAACCTGAGGGACCAGGGATTTGATATTGTGGTTACCTTCCCCTAGCCTTTGTTGATCGAACAGCTCATCCTGCAAGGCAGCAAGTTGGCGATGCTTATAAGGTGGTGTATGCTTGCCTTGACACAGATGTGATTGAATTATTGTGGCATTTAAATTGGAATGGACCTGCCACAGTTCATCCCTCCACACACTGTTATCTCTGCCGCCTCGGTCCGAGACTGCTTATTAGTTATTCGCAGGTAACTCACATACTATGGGCCAATTGCTATCCGCCACCTGCAACCCATCTGGTGGCTGAGGCCCACCCCAGAGGCCACTAATCACAGTACTTAAATCAGTCTATTAATTTAAAGCAGTCTACTTGCCTTTTTTCAAGAATCTCAGATGGACCTGGGAAAGAAATGCTAGCATTTCTTTCTCCACACAACAGTTCCTGTTTAGTTTTTCAAGTTATTTTTTTCTTTATTCATTAAAATTCATTAAAAGTATTTTTGAACTGCAAGCAAGTTCTAGAAAGGAAAGCCACTCTCCCCCCACACACACACCAAGAAACAAATTTCAATGCTGCTTGGTCACTCTAGTGATTTTTCTCCTTTCCTGCCTCCCTTTGGCAGGACAGAAAACCTGGAAGAAAAAATATCCATTCTACCAGTGCTAAAAGGATTAAAAGAGAGGGACACATAAGCACTCAGCCATCCATGTCCCAACACAAAGATATTTTCAGCAGAGATTCTTGGTCTCACAGGAAGTAGCTATAGTTGGTGACTCAATTGCCAGATAAATGGGAAATATATTGTGCAAAAAGGACTGAAGTAGATGATGTAGAGCAGCTATTGTCTTTTTAGGTCACAAAAGGTGATATTGTTGTACATCTTGATACTAAGAAGAGATCAAAGGATTTAATTAACAATTAAATCCTTCGATCTCTTCTGAGCCTTTGATAAGAGTTTTGTCAATTTGACCCTGGAGAGACTTTTGCTTTGGGGGCAAAATTTTTTCAGTGCATGGCCTGTGCTTATTATTAGGAGAGATGGGTTTACAGGGATGGGATACACTTAAATAGAAGAGTTGTAAGAATATGCTGATGCTATTGAGGCAGTGTTAGGTGGGTCAGAAAAAGGGTAGTTTGAGGGGAAATACACAGACTAATAGATTAAATACAACTGCAGACAGAGGTGAAAATGAGCTTTTATTGGAGCATGCAGCAGCCTGGAAAGCATGTCGGGATTTCAAGTACTGCTGTAGGTCCTCACCAAACAAATAAATACATGAGCTATGTTAGGCTAACTATAAGTAAGAATAGGTGCTTGTATATCTGCATGTACACTAATGCTAGGAGCATAGTAAATAAATTAGATGAATTTGAAGTACTGATTAAGTCATTAAATGCAGACACTGGTAGGGAATATCGGAGACAAGGTGTCCTTCAGATATAAGGGATGCAGAATTTGAATATGGGAAGTACAATTTGTACAGAATGTGTTCATTCTGTACACATTGTACAATGTGTACAGAATGGACTGGCAGGCAGGAGGGGGATTATGTGCTTTAGTTAAGAAGCATATTAAACCTAAGGCAGCACATCCAGTTGACACAGGTGGCCAGTACAATGTTGAGTCAGTTTGGTGTGAAATAAGCACGGTTTCCGTAGCCCAGTGGTCAGGAGCAGGAGTGCAGTAGCACACGCTCCTTGAGTAGACCTGGGTTCAAGCCCCTGACTGCTAAATACGGTCGATCTGCCAACCCGCACTGGACCAGCGTGGCAGATTACATTTCCCTCAACGTGAATTGTTGAGGAGGCTTCCATCCTGCAGTGGGTTGATAATGGCTGCAGTTTACCTATTTTTTTAAGCACTGGAAAAACAAAAATGAGGGTAGGAATGATGAATATAACGAAGAACTCTACAGACATGTAGAATGAGCCAATAAATCAGAATGTCTTATAATGGGAAGGTTTAACATTCCAGATATTGACTGGACCTTGTAGGTTGATCACTCATACAATATTGAAACTTTTGTAGATTTATTGGGTAATTGTTTCCTACACTAGCTTGTTAAAGACAAAAAGAGCAAGTATTACTTGTGATCTGATTACACCACTCAGTGCACATTTTGTCACATGAATATTTCTAGTTAATTCTTATGTATTTTTATTTTATTAATTCTTATTATTTTTTTTTGTTTTTTGTTACTGAATTCAAAAATGCAAACAGAATTCTCTGTCACACAATTTTTATGTGACAAAGAAATTTTGATATAAATAATACAGTAATGAAATAGCAGTAGTGTGGTTTTACAAAATCAGTGAATGTGTAGAAAGGGTTCTATATGCTGTGTTGTTTGACAGGCTGAGGCATGTTCAAACCTTCCGTGAAACTATGTACATGTATAGAGTTCCAAACAAGTACAGACCTGACATAATATTGCTTACTTCCACAGAGTAAATGGTTCTCTCTGTTGTGTGCCAGATGTCACTTAGGTTTATTATTGTTTGTGATCATATTCTTCAAGTGTTATTTATACTTTTTAAATGTTTCTGTGCATTTACAGCCTAAGATACCTAGTAAATTTATCTGTCATCCTAATAGTTTTTGTTATATATGTGGTGAACTAACTTTTCAATCAGAGATGAAACTTCACTTCTAGTTTACAAAAAAAAAAAAAAGAAAAAAAAAAAAGAAAGCTTACAAGCTTTATTTCAGATGTAAAGTGGGTAATCAAGATAATTTTCGGGCCCTTCATTTCTGCTCTATTAATTGTGTTAAATTACTTACTGCCTGGATCTCACTACCATGTACCATGATCTCAGTGATGTGAAATGGATCTCACCATGTACTATTTGCAGTTTCAGTGATTTGCAGGGAACCAAAAGACAATTCTACACTTGTTTATTTTTGTTTCAGAAACATTTCAGGGATTACCTCTAAATCTAAGCTTACTGTAAAATATCCAAATATACCATCAGCTATAACATCTGTTTTATTGTAAAGAACTACATGTACCAAAACCAGTGGAAACTTACAGTTTGGATGAAAAAGAACCAGATGATTTTGAGGTTCTTGGTTGAGAATGACTATGGAGAAGACCAAGTTAGTGACCTGCATATGAAGTGACGTGTTCATTCTTGGAGCCACATTTAATATTTCAAGAGGAACTAAATGATTTTATTCATGATCTGAAGTTATCAAAAAATCAAACTGAACTTCCAGCTTCTAGGCTGAAAGGATGCAATCTCCTGAAAGAGGGTATCAAAATATATGTTATTTTTGTAAACATCAGCAATTTGGCAATTTAATTTACTGAAGCGATGTAAATTCTCTTAATGGAAACTCTAGGGCACTTGCACAATCCAGCTGAGTGGTAGTTATTCACTGATTCCTCAAAAGCAAGAGTGAAAGTAGTGTTTCTCTTTAACAGAAATACATTACCATCAGTACCCTTAACATATGCTGCACAAATGAAAGAAATCTTTGATAACATGAAATTTCTCTTGACAGACATCAAGTATGAGCAGTTTCCTTGGCATGTGTGGTGACCTTAAAGTGATTGTAGTAGTAGTAGTGGCACTTGATGCAAGAAAGCAAGTGTAGGAGCTTATGCAGCATCAGCCAAAAAAAAAAAAAAAAAAAAAAAATCACACCATACCCTCCAATTGCAGGTCCAGTTCCTCCTTAAATTTATTTAACCTATCAACTTCCACAACGACAGATGGAAGTTTGTTCCAGCAATTAACCACCCGCTGGCTAAAGGCAAATTTCCGCACATCTATTCTACATCTATCCTTTCTTAATTTGAACTTATGTCCCCGTAGGTTCGTATTCTGAACAAGTGGGAGGATCCCATCAGAATTCAGCGTGCTCAACCCATTCAAGGCCTTATAGACCTCAATCAGATCACCGCGCAGGTGCCTAGTCTCCAGCCACTGCAATTTGCAGAACTTAAGCCTCTCTTGGTAAGAGGATCCCTTCATTCCCCTCACCAATCGTGTTGCTCTTCTCTGTACACGCTCAAGCAAATCTACATCCTTCCTAAAATGAGGCCTCCAGACCTGTACGCAGTACTCAAGGCGTGGCCTGACCATTGCCTTATACAGAGGGACAATCACCTCCTTTTCCCTGCTAGCAAAATTCCTATATATCATTGACAAAACCCCATGACCTGCCCTAGCAGCCTGTCTACATTGCTCAGAAAACTTCATATCTGACTGCACAATTACTCCCAGGTCTTTTTCATTTTCTACCACCTTAAGTGTAGTACCACACAGTTGGTACGTTTCTCTGGGGTTACTTCTACCCATATGCAGTACTTTGCATTTGTCAAGGTTAAACTTCAGTTGCCACTTCTTAGCCCATCTGCCCAAATTATCTAGATCCTGTTGCAGTAGCACACTGCCATTACTGTCATTAACAACCCTGCCAACCTTCGTGTCATCTGCAAACTTCGACATTAAGCCTGATATACCTTCATCAATATCATTGATAAATATACAAAACAACAGTGGACCCAACACCGAACCCTGTGGGACTCCACTAATAACATTAGTCCACGAAGAGCAGCACCCATTGATTACCACCCTCTGTTTTCTCCCACTTAACCATCCTTTTATCCATTGTAGCAACTTACCCTTAATACCATTCTGCTCCAATTTGTACAGTAGGAGCAGAATGGTATTAAGGGTAAGTTGCTACAATGGATACCCTTAACATATGCTGCACAAATGAAAGAACATATGCTGCACATCAGTACCCTTAACATATGCTGCACAAATGAAAGAAATCTTTGATAACATGAAATTTCTCTTGACAGACATCAAGTATGAGCAGTTTCCTTGGCATGTGTGGTGACCTTAAAGTGATTGATCTTTTACTAGCCCTAAAACTTGGCCATACCAAATATTGCTGCTCTGTGACTAGCACAGTTTTCTTATTTCTATAAGAAACACCATTATGTTAAAAAAAACAATGGCTTCAAAGAAAAGAAAATAGCTGATTCCAGGAAATAAAAATATTGCAAACAAACCATTGGTTACTCCTGATAAAGTTTTATTACCACCATTGTATATTAAACTTGGTTTTGTGAAAAATTTTGTCAAACTAATGTATTGAAATGGAGCAAGTTTGCTTTACCTGAAAGAGGAATTTACTGGGGTCAGTGAGAAAAAAATCAGAGGACATTTGTGTAATCCCAAATAAGAAAACTGATGAAAGATAGAACATTTTGAAGAACAATTAATGAAACTCACTTAAAGTTACTGAAAATTTTTTTGAAGATTTCAAGGCCGAAAATTACCAAGAAATAGTCAATGAGCTTCTCAAAGCCAAAGTTATGGGTTGTAATATGTCCCTAAAGATTCATTGCTGGATTCACATTTGGATTTCTTCCCAGAAAACATAGGAGCTTTCAGTGATGAGTGTAGGGGAGCATTTTGAACTATCTTTAAATATTCCACAATGCAAAAGAGGTACCTGAGCAAGTGGAACCCAAACACATTAGCTCATTACTGTTGAAAGCTCAGGAGGGATGTTCCTCAAGCAAAATACAGGAAATCTTTAAAATAAAATAAAAATAAAATTCATCTTTAAGATAAAATAAAAAAAGTGTTTTGCTTGTCAACTATTTTAATGTTTCTATGAGACTGAAATCAAGCTAAAAGTGTGATTAGTGGGAAAAAACTGATTCAATATTTGAAATCAGCACAAAAAATACTTTCAAAATCACTTACTTTTATATGTGATAGAAAAAAAAACTATTCTTTTATTTATCAGCGTTATCAGCACTGATTCTTCTTGCCTTAAGAATCTGGTGATAAAAAGACCTGCTGTGCTGCAGTGATCACAATGTATTGATGTGAAATTTACTTAAAGATGTAACTGCTGTCAAAGGCAAGGAAAATTGCTTTTGATTTCATAAAGGTGACTACAGGAGTCTCACACAGTTGTTTAATTTTATGCAGTGGGACCAACTGATGAAGTTACTACCAGCAAGTTCTATATGCAAATATTTTAATACCAACTAACAGCTACAGTGAAGGCATGGAACAGTGTCAGATGAACTGATAAGACTTGTGGCAATGAAGAAAAATGCATGGGATGCATAAAAATTTTCAGGTGATACAAATGCCTGCACTAGATATAAACTAGTCTGCATTAAAATCACAAAAGAGGTTAGGTAAGCTAAGGCAGATTATAAGAATTCTCTAGCAAAGAATGCAAAGAAAAGCAGCAAAGATTTCTTTACTTATGTAAATAGAAGGAAGGGGTTGAATCATATTGGTCCACTAGATATGAATGGCTTATCATTGATGATGCTCATGTTTAGGTTGTTGACAATCGGAATGAGTATTTTGCATCTACATTCACACAGGAGGAATTTAGGAATTGGGATGTCAGAAGTGAGTCAAATTCTGGCAGGATGCTGAATGATTTTGTGATAACTGAGAAGAAAGTGGAGGAGAAATTGTTGAAGTTAAATGTAAATAAAAAAAAAAAAAAAAAAAAAAAAGCATCTGGAATGGATGGGATCTATCTGTTATATTAAAGGAGGCAGCAGAAGAGGTAGGCAAACTTTAGCCATGATTATGAAATCATCCCTGCATTCAGGGGATGTCTCTATGTGCTGGAGATGTGAAAATGTGTCCCCAATTCACAAAGGGGAATTGGAGGGAGACTAGTAATTCCTGAACTGTTAAGCTTGACTTCTGCTCCAGGAAAAATAAGGAAGTCGTTTTTTTAAAGATGTTATGCAGGACCATCTAGACAGAATGCAGTTATACTGCAGTCACAGCATGGATTTATTTAGGAGCATTCTTGTCTGACCAATCTTGGCTACTATAATAACAGTACAAAGGAACTGGATGCAAAAAATAATTTTGATATCATATACTTAGATTTCAGAAAAGCTTTTGATACTGTTGCACATAAAAGACTGCTATACAAATTAGAGAAGTGTGACATTAAGGGAAAGCTGCTGTTACACATAAATGGGTGGCTTAGTGGGGTTCACTGCTATTCTTCTATTAATGTTATTAGAGTAGTTGTCCTAGGGTTCAGTGCTAGGCCTATTGTTTGCTTTTTATATTTATTAATGGCAATGATGAAGGAATATCAGGCTTAATGTTTAAGTTAGCTGATGATACAAAAGTTGGCAGAGTGGTTAATGACAGTAACCAGAGTAGTAGTAGTAGTATGTGATGCAAGAAAGCAAGTGTATGAGTTTTGCAGCATCAGCCAAAAAAAAAAATCACGCCATTGCCTCCAAATGCCTGTCCAGTTCCTCCTTAAATTTATTCAACCTATCAACTTCCACAACCACAGATGGAAGTTTGTTCCAGCAATTAACCACCCACTGGCTAAAGGCAAATTTCTGCACATATATTCTACATCTGTCTTTTCTTAATTTGAATTTATGCCCCCTTAGGTTCATAATCTGAACAAGTGGAAGGATCCCATCAGAATTCAGTGTGCTCAACCCATTCAAGGACTTATATACCTCAATCAGATCACCGCGCAGGTGCCTAGTCTCCGGCCACTGCAATTTGCAGAACTTAAGCCTCTCTTGGTAAGAGGATCCCTTCATTCCCCTCACCAATCTTGTTGCCCTTCTCTGTACATGCTCAAGTAAATCTACATCCTTCCTAAAATGAGGCCTCCAGACCTGTACGCAGTACTCAAGGTGTGGCCTGACCATTGCCTTATACAGAGGGATAATCACCTCCTTTTCCTTGGGGCGCCTCCGTAGCCAGGTGGGAAGGAGCAGCAGTGCGCAGCATGCGCTTCTTGATTAGACCGGGGTTCGAGCCCGTCACCACCAAATACAGAGGATGCGGAAAGGTCAAGGAATGACCACCGCATATTCCTGGAGCAATATGGCCTTAGTTGCTAATGCTCCTAAAAACCAACCAAACAAACAAACCTCCTTTTTCCCTGCTAGCAAAATTCCTATATTTCATTGACAAAACCCCATGACCTGCCCTGGCAGCCTGTCTGCATTGTTCAGAAAACTTCATATCTGACTGCACAATTACTCCCAGGTCTTTTTCATTTTCTACCACCTTAAGTGTAGTACCACACAGTTGGTACGTTTCTCTGGGGTTACTTCTACCCATATGCAGTACTTTGCATTTGTCAAGGTTAAACTTCAGTTGCCACTTCTTAGCCCATCTGCCCAAATTATCTAGATCCTGTTGCAATAGCACACTGCCATTACTGTCATTAACAACCCTGCCAACCTTTGTATCATCTGCAAACTTCGACATTAAGCCTGATATACCTTCATCAATATCATTGATAAATATACAAAACAACAGTGGACCTAACACCGAACCCTGTGGGATTCCACTAATAACCTGTGAGTTTAACTTCTGTTCCAGGAAAATTAATGGAGGCACTAGTTAAAGAAGCACTGCAGGATCATTTAGACAAGACTTCAGCTATAGCTCGGATACAGCATGGTTTTGTTAAGGGGAAGTCTTGCCTGACCAATTTGATTGGATACTATGATGCAGTCACAAAGAAACTGGATGCAGGGAATAACTTTGATATTATATACTTGGATCTTAGAAAGGCTTTTGATACTGTTGCACATGGAAGACTGCTGCACAAATTGGAGCAGTGTGGCATTGGAGGCAAATTGCTGCTGTGGATAAAGGGGGTGGCTGAGGGGGAGAAGACAGAGAGTGGTAATCAATGGACACTGCTCGTCGTGGACTAATGTTATTAGTGGAGTCCCTCAGGGTTCAGTGTTGGGTCCATTATTGTTTTCTGTATTCATAAATGATATTGATGAGGGTATATCAAGCTTAATGTCGAAGTTTGCAGACGATACAAAGGTAGGCAGGGTTGTCAAGGTCACTACTGACACTATGCTGCTGCAACAGGATCTGGAAAGGTTGAGCAGATGGGCTGAGAGGTGGAAAATGAAGTTTAACATTGACAAATGTAAAGTACTACACATGGGAAACAGCAACCCCAGAGCAACGTATCAACTCTGTGGTACTACACTTAAGGTGGTAGAAAATGAAAAAGACCTGGGAGTAATTGTGCAGTCAGATATGAAGTTCTCTGAGCAGTGCAGACGGGCTGCAAGAGTAACTCATGGTGTATTGTCAATGATATATAGGAATTTTTCTAGCAGGGATAAGGAGGTGATTATTCCCTTGTATAAGGCAATGGTCAGGCCACACCTAGAGTACTGTGTACAGGTTTGGAGGCCTCATTTCAAGAAGGATGTAGAGCTGCTGGAATGAGTACAGAGAAGGGCAACAAGATTAGTGAATGGAACAAAGGGGTGCTCTTACGAAGAAAGGCTTAAATTTTGCAAATTACAGTGTCTGGAGACTAGGCAACAGTGAGGTGATCTGATAGAGGTATATAAGGCCTTGAATGGTTTGAGCATGCTCAATGCTGATGCGATTCTTCCTCTCGCTCAGAATAATCACCTGAGAGGGCATAAATTCAGATGTAGGATAGACGTGCGGAAATTTGCCTTTAGCCAGCGGGTGGTTGGTTGGTGGAACAGACTTCCATCCCTTGTTGTGGAAGTTGATAGCCTAAATAAGTTTAAGGCTCAGCTGGACAGGTATTTTGAACGAACAGAGGGGTGAAGTGGAAGTGGATTTTTATTTTTTTTATTTATTTATTTTTTTTTTTTTTTTTTGGCTGATGCTGCATAAGCTTGCTTTCTTGCATCAAATGCCTCTACTAATGCTAACATTAGTCCACGAAGAGCAGCACCCATTGATTACCACACTCTGTCTTCTCCCACTTAACCATCCTTTTATCCATTGTAGCAACTTACCCTTAATACCATTCTGCTCCAGTTTGTACAATAGTCTTCCATGCGCAACGGTATCAAAAGCTTTCCTGAAATCCAAATGTTTAAGTTTGCTGATGATACAAAAGTTGGCAGAGTGGTTAATGACAGTAACCAGAGTAGTAGTAGTAGTGGGGTTCACTGCTATTCTTCTATTAATGTTATTAGAGTAGTTCTCCTAGGGTTCAGTGCTAGGCCTATTGTTTGCTTTTTATATTTATTAATGGCATTGATGAAGGCATATCAGGCTTAATATTTTAGTTTGTTGACGATACAAAAGTTGGCAGAGTGGTTAAAGACAGTAACCAGAGTATGCTACTGTAACAAGGTCTAGACAAATTAGGCAGATTGGTTGGAAATGACAATTGAAGTTTATTGACAAATGCAAAGTACATCATATAGAGAGCAGTAATCCCAGATTAACGTACCAGTTGTGTGGTACCAAACTCAGAGACGGAGAATGAAAAAGACCTGAGGGTATTGTTCAGTCAGATATGAAGCAGTAAACAGTTCTAACACACAGGCCAATTGAAGCTTCTCTTATCCTCGTGTCAAAGGAATGCTATAACCAACAGAACCAATCCAAACCAATCGAAAAGATCAGGAAGGTTGTTTATGATCCAAAATACTTAAAAATTGAAACAGCAATGGACCTCTTTAGGCACTACTCCTGGCGAACTCTCAGTGAAATCAATATAGAGAAAGTTGCGTTTTAAATTCAGAGATGGTTGTCTTTCATTGCTAGAGTGGCCACGTCAAGGGTATACATTATCCGCCCACACTCGGAGCAGTGTTTGTCCAGCATTCTAATGCACCAATCTAAGGAAAAGCATGACTGCACGACTGACTACATGCTCAATTCAAAAGATTACTCTCAGAAAGATCATACTCAGCAAACTCAGTATCCAGAAGCACCTTCAAGAAATCCAAGAAACAGGCAATCAACTCATTCATGGAGAAGAGGGTAATCAACTCATTCATGGAGAAGAGGGTAATCAACTCATTCATGGAGAAGAGGGTAATCAACTCATTCATGGAGAAGAGAGATGTGATTGGCCGACCAGAATCACTGGCCTGTGGCCAGTGATCCTGGTCGGCCAATCACATCCAGTCGACAAAATCGTTAGACCTGGCCAAATGGTGTGATAATGTAACCTGGTTCTTAAACAACTAATCTCACTAACGTGATGCTTGGCAAAGAGGTGCTAATCAAGGCCACAAATGCCTTGTCCGATAATAAAATGATGGGAAGTGACTCTATTCCCACCTTTTGCCTTAAAGTCACCTCCTACTTCATCAGTGATGAGCTGATGAAGTTGTATAATAGAATTTTACAACAGGGAGTTGTTCCAACTGGTTTCTTTCTGGCAACTGCAGATTCCACACGATGCCAACAGTTCTCTATAGGATTCGGGTCTGAGCTGTTTCCTGGCCAGCTAAGAGTTATAATGGACTGTTCTTCCAACCATTTTTTCACCTATAACAAATGTAAACACAGTACTGTCTAAGCGAGTGAATGGGTGAAATGAGGGGGGGGGGTTGGCTGATGCTATATAAGTGCTCTCTTTTCAACTGCTTGGCTGAACTCCCAGTTCCAAAAGTGTGAAATCCAACCTCAGTGGCTGACTATAGGCCTATTTCCCTTTTCTCAAATGCCTAGAGAAGTGCATGTTCAAAGGTGTCACAAAGATCACTAATAACGTGCATACAGTTATTAGTGATCTCTGAATTTGAAAATCCTTCAAGCGTGGGAGCAAGGCTATGTTCTTCATACTGTTCTTCTGGATCTGGAAGTGGCATTTGACTCAGTGCGAGCCTCTGATGTGCCTCCTGGAGAACTACTATGGTTTCACAAGTAATGTCTCGAAGCTCCTCAGAAAGCTACTAACCGAGAGGTTTCTTACCTTCCTGCAAGAGACTAACTGCGTCACAAAACAGGTGAACGTCGGTATACCCCAAGGCAGATTGTTGTTTGCATTGCTGTTTTCAGTGATATTTATTCTGCTACTGAATGAGATACATGTGTTTATGGTCTACAATATTGTATGTTATCTCTCAAGCCTTTCTAACACGTCACCAGACCAGGCAAAGGAATTATTTTAGTCTGTTATCTTGGACAGATATCTGTCCTCTATCGGCTTCTCAACTAGAACACAAGCAGACCTCAATCCAGCAGCCCTCCATTGCAGAGTATATTCTTGTCGCCACTCATTCCATAAAATTCTTAGGGGTGGCAATGGACAAAAACCTAACGTATAAGGAACAAATCTAGCAACTGCATTCTAGAGCATTATGGGCTTTTTGGGATGGTTATAAAACTCTATCTCTGTAGAGCACACAACAAGGAAACAGTCAGAAAATTTCTCCTCTACTACTTTAGTTCTATCATCAGTTATGGTATTGAATTTGGTCTGCTGCTCCTATATCCAATCTGAAGGTGCTCTGGAGTCTAGGATTCTGAGTCCTAAAGTGTGCCAACAATTGTACTCACCTGCCCCATACAACATCAAAATCACAACTCTGCATAAATCTTAGATAACCCCAGCATAGAACTTGGCATATGTGAGGAAGCTCACAGTGGTGCTTAATATGTGCTCTGCTGTTCTCGACTTCATCAACATCTAGCCTACAGAGGAGAAAAGCACAAATCCATATTCTTGTGCCGTCAACATTCCTGCAATTGTCAGCAGAATGATACAATGTGTTGTATCATGATATATAATAACTATATAATACAATATAAGCCCTGTATAATCACTATTTCAGAAGAACCAGCTAAAATTGTAAATTAGCTTTAATTCAAATATGATCAAATGTATCTATGTAGTTACATAGGTACATTTGCTAGTTACCTATGTAACTACATAGGTACATAGCAAAAACGAGGTATTTGCTATGTACCTATGTAGTTTTGTATGTACTTAATGTAATGTGTCATTAATTGTTAGATTCCTCTGTTTGCCTATAGCGGGAATCGTGTCCCTGTACATTTCTATTAATAAAGAATTTTATTATTATATGAAGTTCTCTGAGCAGTCCAGACAGGCTACTAGGATAGCTGATGGGGTTTTGTCGGTGATATACAAGAGCTTTGCCAGTATGGATAAGGAGATGATTATCCCTTTTCTTTTAAGGCCATGGTTAGGCCAAATCTTGAATACTGTATACAGGTCTGAAAGGTATTAAAGTGTAGTTGTTGTGGACTTCAGGATTCCCCCCATTAACTGCTTTTATACTTCTTTTGGTGAGGCTTGCACCAAATGCAGTCATGTGCGTGTAGTGTTTTGTACTCTATTTTGGCACCTGGCATCTTACCAAAAATCCCATCCTGGTATCAGGATCAGCAGACAAAGAAAGCTCATCAGGGACATTTCTGTCTTCTTTGAGGAAAGAGTCCAAACATCATGGGCCAAATTTCACCCTATCACATTCCATTAATAGGGCAAGATTCATTATTAACAAATATATATACTATATACAATCAGTAGGACCCTTGGACTTGTCCAAGCTGGTTTCAGCAGATCACCAGAGAATACAAGTCCAAAAGGAAAATCCACTGGAGTAGCTTTCCCAACAATCAAATAGAAGACTCTCCAGAGGAAGTAGAAATCCAAAAGTAGTTCTAATATATAACAAGACATTGTTACCATCTAATAGAAGTAGTCACTGTGAGAAGTCATAGTTAGAAGTAACTTTTCAGTACACCTGAGGTAGAAAGAATCACAAGAACAGCAGTCTATCTTGAGTTAACTGATCGAAGTTATTCCTTCTTTGGAAGACATGTAGCAAATGTATTAAGAGCATTAAATGCAACCTCAGATTGAACAAGCAAGGATTTATTTTCAATAGTGAAGAGTCCTACAATAAGTTGAAGTTCTTGTCTATAGTCTGAATAGTAGTGACAATCAAGTAAGATATGATTCACGTTTTCTTCACTCCCACACAGACAAAGTGCATTTGTTTTAAAAAATTTATTTTATTTATTTTATTTTTTTTGTTCATGTCAGATGGCACCTGGGATTTCTCCCATCTCCACGTGTGTTTCACTGTATCGAGGACAGTACACTGTCAAGCCAGAGACTTGAAAGTGTGTGGGCCGTGGTTGTACAGTGTGATATGTTGTGCCCATTGTTTGTCCGGCTTATTGGCCGCCAGGCCCGACGTTGCCCATACCTTCCCACATGGAGGCTAGCCGGGTGTATCCAGTATCACAACAAATTGCTCTGGCAGGTCCTGCCACCTAGTTTCCTGGGATTTCAGTGGCTAGGACCTATAAAAAAAAAAAAAAAAAATTTGATGCGTTTGACATTAATGCTTAATGGGATTGCTGTTAGGAAATCGCTGGTTGCGGTTGAACTTTAACACAACTCTAAAGAGATGTGTTAAAGGCCTAATAGGTCGGGCAAAATTTTGATGTTATTAAATTTAGACATGTGAGGCTATACACTAGATAAAAGCTAATAGTGTTAGTTGTCTTAAGAGATTTACACGAAGCCGGTAGAATTTAGATGTTGATTAGAATTTGGCGGCATTGTTAAGGGTATACTCGGTCGATTTAGTGAGAGAGGGGGAGACTGAAGACTGGGGGGAAAAATAGATAGAAGAATAGGGACGATAGAGTAGGCATCCCCAAAGAAGTCAGTGGAGATGAGCCCCACCAGGCAAAGTATGGGGGGGGTAGGTAGGGAGGAGAGGAGACAGATCCTTCTCCCCCCCTCCCCTGCCTGGAGATGGAGTTTTAAAGGGAACTAGGTTAGAGTACCCAGTTCAGATTGCCAATGGCGTGTTGGCAGCAAAGCTGCAGAATGTCTTCGTCGGTGTCATGTCCAAGCAGTGTCGAATCCGGTATGAAGGTCAAGCTGCCCATCCCGCTCTGGGGGTGGGATATGTTAGCTGGCAGTGGGGAACCCACCAGGCGAGGGGGGGTGGGGGAGAGACACATTTACTTCATTCATAATCTGCATTCTCACTCTACTTGCATTCTTTTTTTTTTTTTTTCATGATTATTTTTTTTATTTAATGTATTTTTTTTAATACTTTTTTCTTATTTTATAATTTTTTTTCCAAGTTTTATGTATGTATATATATATATATATATATATTTTTTTTTTTTTTTTTTCACTCAACTCATTCATCTTTTTCTCACACACCAGGAGGGGATGCAATGATGTGTAGTGTAAATTTAAATACTAATTAAAACTAGGGTTAGTGTGTACTTAACTGTAGCATTTATGGTTTGTGTTCTTTTTCTCACATGCTTACACTTATTCATTCTTCTAGCTCTCATCTCATTTATTCGACTCTTACTTTCTGCACTGCACTCTCTGGGCACCTCAACTTACTGTTATTCTTCAGTTTGGCCTAGCTGCAAGTTTTTTTTTTTTTTTTTTGCAGGGGAGAATGCAGTGATAGTGTTTATGTGGTTAGTAAATGTTTGTTGGTACAGTATATATAAAGTAATGTAAGTTATTTTTAACTTTGTATACAGACAAAGTGCAGTAGGAGACGGTCCCAATTTAAACAGTTTACTATTAATGCTGCCATGATGCGACAGCAGGCATGTGTCGTGCAATCCTGGAGAAAACCATAAAAATTCTTAATTCTTAAACTCTCTAACTAAAGGTAAAAATTCTCTCGTTACACTATCAAGATCTGAGGTATTCCAATCTCTTTGCCACTTTTCAATGTAGATGGAATGCAGTCTTTTCCTTTCAAAAGCCAAAGAAACACTCAAATCAAGCTGCACATCTTCCAAGGAAACAGGGTGTACTTTTTTCAGATGATAATTCATGTATCTATACTGGATCTCATAATGTACTGGAAGTTTTCCCAACAGAATCTCTACTGGCACAGTAGATGTAGTCCTACATGCTCTAGACATCAGGAGGGCAGCACATTGGGCCTGTAACACTGTTTATTACAGAAGACTTAGTAGCTCTATAGTCCCAAGCACCAGCACCATAGGTAATAATAGACAAAAGGATACATTTGTAATATAGTGTGAGAGAGAGAGTGACCTCTCAGACTCCACTCCTTTCTGGTTACTAGTTGCAACCTTGTTATAATTGATTTACACTTTTCTTTTATGTACCTTACATGAGGCAGAAAGCTTAAGGGGTCATCAAGATAGATGCCTAAATACTTAGTTGTAGAATTATACTTAATGGACTGCCCTCGATAATTGATCAATGGGGGATGCCCCCTGTCTAGTTTACCCTTCAACAACATCTGTGATGTTTTAGATGAGACCTGAAGATTATGTATTTCAGACCAAGTGGAAAGTTCCTGCAGTACGTGGTTGGCCGTAACCTTCAAAAATGTCCTTGAGTTTCCCTGCACAAGAATTGTAAGGTCATCTGCATATATGATCACAGTGATAGCTTCAAATCTTCTGTTAAGCCAAGAGTCAAATACAAGATTCCAACATGGTTCCCAATATTGACCCCTGTGGACATCCTCGTGAAACATTTCTGGAGACTTGTACCGATCCACTCGACATTTATGGAATGATGTGAGAAATAACTTGACAAAAGATTGTATATTGGTCTTGACACTTCAGCCTCTGGAACCTCTCCGCGGCACTTTGCCACCAAAGGGTATCAAAGGTCCCCTTTGAAGTTCACAAAGAGGCCAAGCAAGTATTTACTTAGTGTCCATCTGTGATGCTAGAAGAGAAGCAATTTCATCCCCCCATATCCTTGCCACATGTAAATACATATTGCACTGGAGACGAAAGTCCTTTGCAATGTGTAGGCAATCAAAACACGTCCAGCAATGACCTCAAGTGCCTTGCCAAAAACAGGGAGCAAGGCAATAGGCCTATAAGAGGATGGATAAGAATCAGGCTTCTCTGGATTTTAAGTAAGATTTTCAAATTAGCAATCTTCTGTGTCCTAAGAAAAACACCCAGTAAAAGACAAGAACTAATTAAACAAAGCAAAGATAACAGCAGGAGCAATCTTTCAGATCCGTTTAATCACATCAATCTCCAAACCATCATTACCCGGGCATTTTCCAGCACACATTTATCTGATAGCAGAGTCAATCTCCTCCATTGAGAAAGAGGGTTCATCAGGAGAACCAGTATAGGCAGAGTTTTTCCATTTTGATTTTTGCTTGCATGGGGTGAACACAATCCTCATTATCCTGATGGTTAATGAGATCAAGGATCCTATCAATGCATGGGTGCCTAAGACAGTATCCTGATCATCTGCTGCTCTGACTGAAGCAAACACATCTACAGGTGGAATTTTATTGTTCAATAGCTTACAGATAAGTCCTCAGGGATCAGCATTTCCCTGAGTACTCACCAAGTTTTCCCAAGATGCATTCTTTTCTTTAGAAATTTCCTGATGATATTTCCTTTTTGCCTGTTTATACTTCAGTAACACAGTTATTTCCAGGGAAGGGTGTGATCTATCTCTTTTTGCTCTCTGATATTCTCGCCTTGCTTGCCTGATCATCGATTTCAACTGAGATAGAACAGGGGACCACCAGGGTACATAAGTTTTTCATTCTCTATAATTCATTGACATTTTACAAGCCGTTAAGATTTTTGGTATTTTTAGGATGATAAATGGCGAAATTATGAATTTTTGAATTGGTTAGGCTTAACAACCAGCCCAATCAATATTTTAGAGTCATCAAAAATTTAAAAGCAATTTTGAGAAAGCCCAAAGGTGTGGGGATGCTACTGGTCCTGCTTATAATCATTTACTTGCTCACCTTTGAGGTAAAGAGGATGTAAGTTCTTTCTGTTTTTCTGGCAGAGGTGAGTTGTTTTGCCAGTTTGCCACAAGTCAAGCGGTTTTTCTCATTCTCAGTGTGCTATGGTTTTAACATTTCACCATAACTAGAGCAATTGTAGCCCTGGGCAGGGATTAACTCAGAGGGAGTCTGAGCTTTGGTCTGAGATGACACTTCTGGGAGAGTGTTGACGATGGGATTGAGGGATTGCCTACACCTGAGTGTCCTCAAGTAATGAAGGACCTTGCTTGTACAAGAGGGAAATGGAGATGTGTTTGTTCTTCTGTGCTTATGTCCAAAATAGCAAAAGTAAAATCAGAAAATAATTCATTACCTGAGTAAGGATGGAGGCTACAGAATTACGGGGTGGAGCGTGAGGTCAGGAACATGATTCAACAGTCAGGTGCACACTTATTATTGAACATGCTATTAAGTTTATTGTTATTTGCAGAGCTCACAAAACCAAGTTCCAATCTGGCTCGCACACATGTGCTCTACAGGTCTGAAAGCTACATTTTAGGAAGGACGCAGATCTATTGGAATGGGTACAAAGAAGAGCAACAATTGGCAAGAGGAGCAAAAGCATGCTCTTACCAGAAAATGCTTTGGTTTTGCAGATTGCAGCTTCTGAATTATAAGCATCTGAGAGATCTGATTGAGCTGTTTAAGGCCTTGAATGATTATACTCACTGCTGATTCAAATTATGGAAAGATGATTGTGGGTTACATGTATGGTGTTTGAATAAATTCAAGGAAGGGGGGGTTGGATAGATGAAATTTGAAGGTTTTTTTTTTTTTTTTTCTTAATGCTGCTTAAACTTGCTTTCTTGCATTATTTGCCACTACTGGACAAACATCATGAGAGTACTCAGTCTAAGAGAATGATAATGGATATTATCCAGCAAAACTTCTCCTTCCTCATAATAAATTCCTAATGACTCAAATATATCCTGTAATGCAAATGCTCTCCATTTTCCATCCAAAAATGTTTTAAAATGCTGCTGGAGTTCCCAAAATGCTAAAAAGATTGTAGTCTGAGGCTTATTTTGGTGACCAAAGGTTTTAAATGGGATGATCACATGATCATCCGATTTAGAATCTTGAACTGACCTCCTTCAGAGACTTCAGAGAAATTTTTGTTAAATTCACTTCACATTCTATGTTAAGCACTTCCAAGGGAGTCTTTGCAAGAGTGGGACCTGATGGATTTAACTGAACCTGAAATAGGCCAAAAATTAAAAGATCAGAAAGTCATGTATGCAAAAAGAGGTGTGATCTGATAAGATGGATCGTATCTCATATCATAACATCATACTTATCTTTATCACCCAAAATTTGCCTAATATGGTGAAATATGGTTATTTAAATTTTCATATTTACCCTTTTATTTCTAATTCTGTATGATGTTGTAGGTATCAACATCATACATGTTTGGCCACTCAACAAAATAAGCCATCTCAACATTATGTTGAGATGGCTCATTTTGCCATAATATTTTGCTAAAACTGTGTCTAAAGAACACATACAAACAAATTATTGTAGGAAAAGGAATGTTATATAAAAGTAATGCTGAAACTTATCCATGAAAGTAACTCTTGGCTGGATGGTGGCCAATGACTGAAATATGATTCTATTGGAATTTGCAAGTGCTGTTGTTTCCTGAGGAGGTAGTGCTTGTAGGTTCCTTGTCTTTATTTAATTACATTTATTGTGGAAGTGGTACTCTTCCTCTGGTAGGTAGGACCATGTGCCTCCTTGAATGGGGGGTTGTGCATTTGCACTACTGGGGTTTGTTTTATTTAGCTGCTGTTGAATCGTTTTTAGTCACCACTCAACAACAGCCAAAACACTTAGCAAATATATAGCAATCCTAAACATATGCTTGAATGTATCTGACGGATTATGATCTTAGCTGTTGACACAAGGACAAAATTATTTATCTGACCAAGCTGACCAATGCTCTGGTTTCCACATAGTTCATCTTCTACTCTTCGAAATATGTCTAACCCAAAGTTCAGAACCTACTGAGAAGAAGCTGCAACATACATCGTAAATGGTCGCATATGACATAAGTAACTGGTACTAACCACTTCTAAAGACCTCCACAGAGGACGCACTGGTCCATAGATGCTGTGCATCCCATCTTTCCGGAAAGATGACCTGATTACGTGTTATGAACCTGGAGACATTTATTTGCAAGAAGCAATTTGACACTGCAGATGTCTCCTTTAATTAAAAACTATATTTGTTATAGGCAGGATAGAAACACTACATCTTATGCCGATAGAGATGGATATGTAGCCATTCTAGTGGGTAACAGACTTCCTTGTAGACATCCCTGGAAGCTATAGTCATAAGGATTTTAATAACCCTCATTTCAGTATACCTTTCACCAAATCTGATATATTCCTACAGAACTTGATGCACTTATTACATTTATCAACTCCTTATATTTCTTAGCTAGGCACAACTTTACTTGTTAAATATTGGCTTCACTACTGCATTTTTCCACAGGAACTATTTCAGCCATAGGTCTTTCCATCTGTTTGTTTGTTTGTTATTTGGTTTTTAGGAGCATTAGTAACTAAGGCCATATTGCTCTGGGGATATGCGGTGGTCATTCCCTGATCTTTCCGCATCCTCCATACTTGGTGGGCACGGTTTCCATCTGTTTCCTCCCACTCTGTATGGAAGTTTAGAGTGGGCACTACTTAAAGATTCACATAACAGCAATCATCTTTCAATTATGTATAAACTCCAAACAAAGTCTTATGGCAATCAGGGCATGAATAGCACAGTTTTCCAAGGCAGACTGGGGTAATTATTCCTCTTCCGACTCTTTTGATGATCGGATTATGTTCTTTCTTTCTGCTGATGATGATTCTATAGAACATATCAGAAGCCAAATATTAACAACAGCCCTTGTTCTTATATCACAATCTTCTCATGGTGCATGTACATAGACTAATCACTGGTGAAATTGGGCTTGCAATAAAACTAAACATGAAAAGAACTCAACTTTGTCAACCATAGCATCCTTCCTCAGATTCCAGGCTCCGCCTCTGGTGTATGATCACCTATGTCTTATGTCGTCTTAATGAAATTTCACATGTTAGTTATTGAGTATGTAGACAACTTATATTAAAAACGTCATCTTCCTACTGATGTTTTATCTAGGTCAGGGTACAAACTTTTTGATACCTCCTCATAATACCGTATGTGACTGAAAGTCATGAGGCTTTGAGTCACATGCAGTATTAAGAGGTATTACGTGTAACCATCTTCCCCACGATGAGGGTCAACTTGCTCCCCGTTGATGCATTCCAATTCTGAATTGGATGTTGTTGCACCTGATGTGAAAAGTTTGCAAATACAGATTAACACGTAATCCAGATTAGCAAGTGAATAGCTACACAGTCCTGTGGTACTTCTCTAGTAAATTAAAATCACGTGTCTTTCCATTCTATATGTCAATTATTGGCCAAGAAAGGGCCGGGTGGTGTTTTGGGCTGTTTAAGTGGGGAAGGAAGCAGAAAATTGCCTTATCTTAAAAACTGTCCTTGCAGAGCAGTTCAACCTCCTGTAGAGGATTTTTGTTGGAGCAGCAAACATGATAAGGTTGTTAGTTTTGAGGTACACAGCACAGGAGGAAAGTTCCAAGGCAGATAAGTGATAAGTCTATGGGAAACCATGATGATATCAGAAATCTTGACCTTGCACAGTACCATCAAAATAATGGCTTGGATGGATTCACTGCTCAAAGCTACTTTAGGGGGGAACCCATCCCCAGTCAAGGAACAAAATTCTAGTTGTGGCAAGCTGGCAATGATTTTGTATAGCTGCCTCCCTTATTCTATATGTATGGTGGCCACTACAGCCTGACCCATACACAATAGTGTAAAGTATTAACACTCAGAACTAAGTTGAAACCCTTAAAATTCAAAGAAAACTCATCAGAAGAGAGTTCCTCATGTTGTAGTATCCATTGGTACCAAATTTGTGAAATAAACATAAGTTATTATGGCTGTTTGAAAATGATTATACATGGAGCAGAAATTCACATTTGCATGCTAAGAGACTGCCAAAATGGGGGACACTGTATATATACGTAGTGTTAGGGTAAGGTGCCACTGGTGCCAATTGTGGCACAGTCCTTCAACTGTGCCAGTGATACTCTTGTGGGGAAAACACAACTCTGTAAAAGCCAGAAGTGTGTATAGTTATTTATGTACAGTAGTGTTCTGTTCTGTTTTTCTGGTTCTTGGTGGTAGTAGTAGTAGTAGTAGTGGCATGTGATGCAAGAAAGCAAGTATATGAGCTTATGCACATCAGCCAAAAAAAAAAAAAAAAAAAAAATCACACAAAAAACATTCCCTCCAAATGCCTGTCCAGTTCCTCCTTAAATTTATTTAACCTATCAACTTCCACAACGACAGAGGGAAGTTTGTTCCAGCAGTTAACCACCCGCTGGCTAAAGGCAAATTTCCGCACATCTATTCTACATCTGTCTTTTCTTAATTTGAATTTATGCCCCCTTAGGTTCGTAATCTGAACAAGTGGAAGAATCCCATCAGAATTCAGCGTGCTCAACCCATTAAAGGCCTTAACACCTCAATCAGATGACCTAGTCTCCACGCAGGTGCCTAGTCTCCAGCCACTGCAATTTGCAGAACTTAAGCCTCTCTTGGTAAGATGATCCCTTCATTCCGCTCACCAATCTTGTTGCCCTTCTCTGTACACGCTCAAGTAAATCTACATCCTTCCTAAAATGAGGCCTCCAGACCTGTACGCAGTACGCAAGGCGTGGCCTGACCATTGCCTTTTACAGAGGGACAATCACCTCCTTCTCCCTGCTAGCAAAATTCCTATATATGATTGACAAAACCTCATGACTTGCCCTGGCAGCCTGTCTGCATTGCTCAGAAAACTTCATATCTGCCTGCACAATTACTCCCAGGTCTTTTTCATTTAGTGTAGTACCACTACACTTTTTCTTAAGTGTAGTACCACACAGTTGGTACGTTTCTCTGGGGTTACTTCTACCCATATGCAGTACTTTGCATTTGTCAAGGTTAAACTTCAGTTGCCACTTCTTAGCCCATCTGCCCAAATTATCTAGATCCTGTTGCAGTAGCACACTGCCATTACTGTCATTAACAACCCTGCCAACTTTGTATCATCTGCAAACTTCGACATTAAGCCTGATATACCTTCATCAATATCATTGATAAATATACAAAACAACAGTGGACCTAACACCGAACCCTGTGGGACTCCACTAATAACATTAGCCCAGGAAGAGCAGCACCCATTGATTATCACCCTCTGTCTTCTCACCATCTTAACCATCCTTTTATCCATTATAGCAACTTACCCTTAATACCATTCTGCTCCAATTTGTACAATACTCTTCCATGCATAACAGTGTCAAAAGCTTTCCTGAAATCCAAATATATGATATCAAAATTATTTTTCACATCCAGTTCCTTTGTAACCACATCATAATATCCTATCAAATTTGTCAGACAAGACTTTCCCTTAACAAACCCATGCTGTGTCTGAATTATTGCTGCAGTCTTGTCTATATGATCCTTCAATGCATCTTTAACCAGTGACTCCATTATTTTACCCGGAACAGAAGTTAAACTAACTGGTCTGTAATTACTTGTGTCACCCTTCGATCCCTCTTTGTGAATTGGGGATACATTTGCACATTTCCAGTCCGTGGCAACCTCCCCTGAGTCCAAGGATGCTCTCATAATTAAATATTTGCTTAGTTAGTTGCTTTGCTGCCTCCTTTAATATAACTGGATAGATCCCATCCACCCTAGGTGCTTTTCTTATGTTTAACTTCAACAATTTCTCCTCCACTTTGCTTTCAGTTATTACAAAATCATTAAGTATCCTGCTACAATTTGATAACCTTCTGCCATTTTCAAACCTTAATAATTCCTCATGTGTGAATGTAGATGAAAAATACTCATTCAGTTTGTTTGCTATCTGAGCAGGATCATCAATACTCGAACCATCGATGTCAAGTGGACCAATCAGATTCATCCCCTTCCTTTTAGAGTTTATATAAGTAAAGAAATCCTTGCTGTTTTTCTTAGCATCTTTTGCCAAAGATTTCTCGTAATCTGCCTTACCTCCTTTGTGACCTGATTATAGACTAGCTTATATCTGCCATAGGCTTCTGAGTCGCTTGAAAATTTATATGCATCCCATGCATTTTTCTTCTCTGTTACGAGTCTCATTAGTTCATTAAATAACCATTTAGGCCTAAACCTTGAACAATATTTCTTAATAGGTATGAAACTTTTAGTAGCATCCACGATTAATTCCTTGAATACTTCCCACTTAGAATTTACTGTTGGTAACATCGTCAGTTTATCCCACTGTACAGAATTTAAAAACTGTCGGAGACCACTGTACGAGGGCCTTTATCGGGACCTGATGTTGCCTGTGCTCACCACTGGTGAGCCAGCCTGTCCTTCATTCTCTGGCTAATCTCTGCCAGGGTTGCCTGAGTTTCCCAGTGGAGATCAAGTAATAAAAATATAGTTTTTATTAAGAAAAGAGCACTGGGAAATATGTAAGAGGACAGGTTTAAATGGTGTGTTAAAGTAGTGGGCTGCAGAGAAAACACCCACTAGAAGAAATAGATGAATGGAGGGAGAAAGCCATAGGAACAGCTGTTCCCATGTGATCACCATTCGGGCCCAATGACTGCTGGAATCCCTCAATACAGAAGCAGTGTCAGCATTTATCCTACTGCAGTAGGGGTTTTCATGACCGAGATAAGATCCCACACTGTTATTGTGCCTGCATTGTATTTCTACCACACATGAGGATAGCATTTAGATGTAAGTGTTCCTGATTAGAGACTTAACAGTGGCAGCATCTAACCTACCTCGAACGGGTTTGCAAGAAGGAAGATCCCACACTAGCGTATAGTGCCAGTGTAGAAATCCTATCTCAGATGAGATATGCATTTAGGAGTCAGTGTTCGGAGTTAGTAGTTAAATCTGGTGGTTGTTAAGACTGGTGTTGTTGAGAGTCCATTAGCTAGTAGTTGGATGGATGTCTCTAGTTCAGAAAATATATGCAGTCTAAGTGGCTCTACTTTGCCTCATATGCCTGAGTTTAATCACTGAGTTGGCAAACCCTGGGAAGGCAGTGTAATTATGTTCATCTTGCAGATAAAAGTATTCATGGTGATGAGGTCAGTCCTGGACCTTTATTATAAGACTAACCTGGAAGTCATCATAGAGTGGATATTCATATATAACATGGTCTCTTTTCAAAATAATGAGAGGAATTACCTCAATATATGCATGTAGGACATTTCTTCACTAATTCTCACCTTGAATTTAAATGAATATTAAAATAACAAAATATCCGTGGTCTGAGAGCTCTAAACCTGTCCCAAAATACATCAGAATGACAACGAGTGGCAGAAAACATTGTCTATAAATTAAAAATTAATACAAATAACTTTTGAAAATCCAAAAAACTTTAAATGAATATTAAAATAGTCCGACTTATTAAGGGTTTCATGACAGAGATAACATCCCACACTGTTAATGTGCCAACAATGTATTCCTACCTCACATGAGGATAGCATTTAGATGTCAGTGTTCCTGATTAGAGGCCTAACAGTGGTGGGATCCACAATATTAAAATAGACCTTAGTTGTGATCACAGGATAGTAAACTTAAAATGAATTGTTGAATTTATATATGAGAGATTATTTGCTGTCATGGATCATGCGTGTAAAAGACCAGGAATCAGGAATGGGGTAGGAGCATTGTACCTTAATCGAATTATGAATTAATTTGATTGCCAGTGTTTTAGCTATTAATAATTTTGTATAGTTACAAAATTATTAATAATGTATGGTATTCACTAATAGCATGGAAAGCCAATTCTGAGGCTGCGGACCGTGAAGCACGTACTGAAGTGTGTTGTTTTATTCTTGTATGCAGGGTATACAGTTTTTAGATCCCTGATAGGAAAAGTCGCAATCTTTCATGCATGAAATGTGATAAACTAAATCGTTTGTTTGAAATGTGGTAGCACATTCGATAGAATGATTGTGTAGTATAGTCTGTAATTTCCACGTAGTTTTAGAAATAATTTTAAATTCTATGTCTTTAAAAAGTTGATTAAGCTGCTTATGCCATTGTTCAGTGTAATGTACAGAAATAAAATATTTTGTCTTATTACTGTTGTTATTCAGAGCAATTTGGTTCAACCTATTTTCTGCTTGTTCTTTGATATGTCTAATTACAGACAGGGACAGCCACGATTTCAAAATCTGCTTGTCAGTATTTCTATTTCAGTGTTTAAGGCCGATTTGGATGAAAAATATTTAAATGCAGTAAGGAATTGATTTAAATTTAACACAGTCCATCTTTTATATATGTTAGCTGTCATAGTGCAAAAACATGCCCATATTTGTAGGTTTCCTATATATTTTGACAATGCCAGTCATGTTATAAGGGTAAAATTTTAAAAATTTAATCTTCTATTGTCCATGTTCTCAGTTTCTTAGGTTAACTGTAATCTAGGGTGGATATTATTGAAAATATGTAAGATTTCTTGTATTGTAGTTGAGTCTGTGGTGTACAAAGATCGTTGTGTAGATATCTACCATAATATGTGATCTTTGGAATTCAAGGTGATAAATATAACTGTTCAATTCTTGACAGGTAAATTTCCACCGTGAGGCCACTGAGATTTATATCCATCGGTATTCCAAAAATCTGTTTGTAAACCTTGTTTTGGAATGTGATGTAGTTCGCTTTGATTAAAAATTTGATAAAATCAAAAACTACTTTAATAGGAAATTTTGTTTGGTTTATTGGGAAGGAATTTTGCTCAACATTTCCCATATGATATCTAGCTTGTACTCTACATTCACATTGGTGTATAGTAAGGTAACATCAATCCCTTCATGTATAAAAGATTGATCAAATTAAATCAATTCCTTACCACATTTAAATATTCTTCATCTGAATCAGCCTTAAACACCGAAATAGAAATATTGACAAGCAGAATTCAAAATTGTGGCTGTCTCTGTCTGTAATTAGACATATCAAAGAACAAGCAGAAAATAGGTTGAACCAAATTGCTCCAAATAACAACAGTAATAAGAAAAAATACTTTATTTCTGTACCTTACATTGCATAAACAGCTCAATCAACTTTTTAAAGACACAGAATTTAAAATTATTTCTAAGCCTATGCGTAAATTATAGATTGTACTACACAATCATTGTATCGAATGTTCTACTACGTTTCAAACAAATGATTTAGTTTATCACATTTCATGTAAAGATTGTGACATGTCCTATCAGGGATCTACATGCTGTATCCTGCATACAAAAATAAAACAACACACTGCTTCGGTACATGCTTCATGCTCTGCAGCCTCAGAATTGTTACTGCTATTAGTGAAGACCATACGTTTTTATTTAATGATGCTAAAATTTTTAATGTTGAACATAACTACACAAAATTATTAATAGCTGAAACACTGACATAAATTAACTCGTAATTCAATTAATGTATGACGCTCCTACCCCGTTCCTGGTCTTTTACATGCATGATCCATGACAGCAAATCATCTCTCGTATATATAAATTCAACAATTCATTTTATATTTACTATCCTGCAATCACAACTAAGGTTGAAAAGTACCATCCACTTAAGGAAACTAAATAAGATTTTAGGATTTTCGAAAGTTATTTGTATTAATTTTTAATTTATAGATGCAATGTTTTCTCCCACTCGTTGTTCTGATGTATTTTGGTGATGGGTTTAGAGCTCTCAGACCATGGATACAGAGTACATTGGATTGCTAATGGTTTGCCTCTGAGGGTAGAATTAATTTTGTTATTTTAATATTCATTTCAATTCAAGGAGAGATTTAGTGAAGAAACATCCTACATGCATATATTGAGGTAATTCCTTTCATTATTTTAAAATTGATCAATAATGCAGGACATATTGAGTCTTGTTTCTCTTTCATATACTAACTGTAACATGGTCTCATGTTTCCTGCTTGCCACACTCACAGAGTGGGTTTTCCTGATTTTGAGTGTTAATTTGTAGTTGAAGGGGCCGTGGCCCATCAGAAGAAAGGTCACTTGAAGGCCAAGTGAGAACCAGGAAGGAGGCTTTGGGTATATTATAGGCAACTGCTGGTATAAACGTTTTGGTATAAACCTGGAACACTACCACCTTCGTGGTAGTGTTCCAGGTTTCTTGCCAGGTGGTCTGAATGTTGTCCATAATATGCTTTTGTTTCCTCTTAGGGTCATTATTCATGTCCAATTGTATATATATATCAAGGATCTCTGTAGGGGGTACCTTTCTTTAACCGTCGGAACAGACCACTCTTTACAATCTCCAAGCAAAGAGAGATAGGCAGCCGGCCAGGACTTGTAAGGCTAGTGTGCTTATGGTTCGACAGGCTCTGGTTACTGTAAGAAGCACTGCTCTTTTTTTCTGTTTATTGCGGTATAAGGTAACTCTGGGACACCACACAGCACAACCATAACATACAATTGGTAAGAAGATTGCCTTATATATGTGTACCAGTGCCCTTCCCACGAGGCTCCACACCAAATGGCTGATTCTTGATATCTGTGCAATGTATTTACGGATTTTAGTGGAGAGGTAAGCAAGATTAGGAAAGAATGTTAGCTTTGCTAACATTCTATCCAGGATGATACCCAAATACTTTATTTCTGAGTACAGTAATACCCCGACTTACGCGAACTCGGAGTTACACGGTTCTTGATTTTTTCGTTTGGCAACGCTGCCGCACACTATCTTCAAGGTCGTTTTTCATATGTTATCGATATACGGTGCGACGGCAGAGAATGAGAGCGAAAGATGAACAAAATTCAACTTTGCTGCTTTTATGTTTTTTATATCAGTGAAGGGGAAACACATTTCACCATAATAACATAAAAAATAACACAATTCCAGCTATCGGTATAATCGCAAATGCAATTAGATCGAGTTTACTACCAGTTTATAACAGATTTCACTAGCAGAAACGCAACTGGATTTTTATTGTTTTATGGTAGTAACCCCTAGAAATGTGAGGTGTTAATAGTGTATCTCTGCCTTTATGGTGTTGTTTATTCAGTTGCTACATGCGCGCAGCTTTGTTTATGCATATCAAAGTGCCTCCTCGTTTTGTAATTGCGCTTTATTCCCTAAAAATGAGTAAAATACTTAATTAAAAGTTGTGAAAAGGAAGCGTCCTGGTGAAGACACTGCAGATTCAGAGAGAAAAAGAAAAGCAATTATCGATAAACAGAGGCGGACTGGGTCAAAAATTCTTACCAGGGAAAATTTATAGTGGCCTCATACTATGGTTTATGGCCAAAATCACACCGGCCACCGGGGTTTCCCCGGTAAGGCTTATGGCCAGTCCGCCTCTGTCGATAGAGAAAAAATATGAAATTGTGAAACGCTTTGAGCGAAATGAAAGACCATGTGATATTGCACGTGCTACAGGCCTAAATGAAGCAACAGCGAAAAGCACATGACAATTGCAAACTTGACAGGTTGAAAATTGAAAAGGGCTCAATTGTAAAGGGCTTAAAAATTTTAGAAAACATAGACTCCAACGAAGAACGCGTTATAGCTACAAAGCAAGGAATAAAAAAATTATTAGCTTGCTACGAAGAAATTCTGCGTGAAAAAAAGGCGCTGTGTCGTCAGACGAATTTGTTAGATTTTATGAAGCCATCGACATCGAAATAACTTTTTTACGTAAGTCATTTGTTTTTTTAACACATATTTTGTATTAATATGTATAAAGAACTGCAATTTTATTAATATTTTTCTTCTAAACTAGTGTTTTTGTTAGTCCTTGGTCCCAATTAAGCAAAATTTATATTATGTATATAAAGTGCTTAGCATCATAATACACAGCCATTTCTGAATAAACAGAAAATTTTTAAGGTGGCATCGTTTTAGGTTATATCTCATATTGTGAATACCTTCACAACGAGTTGCCATGATATTGCACTACTTCGAATAAGTAACGCTTCACCTAAGGAGAAGACTAATGTTACTTATTCTCAGATAGGTACCACCACCCAGACAGCACTGTTTCAGGACTATTTGGTTCTTCTTCAGTGAGTGGGTAGGTACCCAAGTGATGCAATGATGGCAGAAACAGTTATGAAGTATAACTCCACAATATGAGAGATGCCCGATGGTGTATGATATATTTAGACTAAGGCGCATTTAGGGCTAGAGCCTCGAGCTGCGAACAAATTTAGACTATGTATATAAAGTGCTTAGCATCATAATACACAGCCATTTCTGAATAAACAGAAAATTTTTAAGGTGGCATCGTTTTAGGTTATATCTCATATTGTGAATACCTTCACAACGAGTTGCCATGATATTGCACTACTTCGAATAAGTAACGCTTCACCTAAGGAGAAGACTAATGTTACTTATTCTCAGATAGGTACCACCACCCAGACAGCACTGTTTCAGGACTATTTGGTTCTTCTTCAGTGAGTGGGTAGGTACCCAAGTGATGCAATGATGGCAGAAACAGTTATGAAGTATAACTCCACAATATGAGAGATGCCCGATGGTGTATGATATATTTAGACTAAGGCGCATTTAGGGCTAGAGCCTCAAGCTGCGAACAAATTTAGACTATGTATATAAAGTGCTTAGCATCATAATACACAGCCATTTCTGAATAAACAGAAAATTTTTAAGGTGGCATCGTTTTAGGTTATATCTCATATTGTGAATACCTTCACAACGAGTTGCCATGATATTGCACTACTTCGAATAAGTAACGCTTCACCTAAGCGTTACTTATTCGAAGTAGTGCAATATCATGGCAACTCGTTGTGAAGGTATTCACAATATGAGATATAACCTAAAACGATGCCACCTTAAAAATTTTCTGTTTATTCAGAAATGGCTGTGTATTATGATGCTAAGCACTTTATATACATAGTCTAAATTTGTTCGCAGCTTGAGGCTCTAGCCCTAAATGCGCCTTAGCAAAATTTATATGTATTTATATGCAAAGTTTTACCCCGACTTACGCGAATTCGACTTACGCGATTTTCGTCGGACCCACCTATCGCGTAACTTCGGGGTATTACTGTATAGCTTGATGGAAATGCCTGCTATTTTGATGACTGGCAGTCTGGTTATTTGCAGAGTGCCTTTAAGTATAATCGATTTTATTTTTCTCCAGAATTTGAAGCATATGAGTGGAGGCCCAGTCTTGGAGTTCTCTGAGAGTCTGGTTCGCCCAAGTTTCTATTTGGGCTCTGGAATCGGTATGAATGACCAGGTAGCAAGGATTTTGCGCATTTGAGGTCTGTCCCAAAAAACTCGCCCAAAACAATGGACCGAAAGAATGGCCCAAGAAATTGATCAAGGGCAACCCCAAGTGACAGCCTGATAACATGCTGGTACTTGGTCGTAATCAAGATCTTTTGGTGATTAAGGTAGGAGCATAAACATCTGTATAGATTTTGAGGTACACTAAAGTGTCTAAGTCTTCTCAGAATACTAGGCCACCACAGCTTATCAAATGCACCTGAAAAGTCGACTGTAATGGCTAAGGAATATTTAGATAGTGATTCTGTGGCAGTGGATATAAGATATCCGTGCTTGAAGCTGTATTGATGTGATTAGACTAGGTTGGAGTCTGCATAATGTTCTCTCTCTCTCTCTCTCTCTCTCTCTCTCTCTCTCTCTCTCTCTCTCTCTCTCCTAATTTCAAGCAACCTTTCTAGAAATTTGCCAAGGTCAGGGAGCAAAAGCTATAGGAATTCAGATCACCTACCTAATACCATGATGGGCCACCAACATTTGCACCTATAACAGCCATTATTTGTCAGAATAGGTAATGAAGTTTATTATTATTATTAGTTACATGGTGCAAGAAAGCCTGAGGCTTATGCTGCACCAGCCAAAAAAAAAAAAAGAAAAGAAAAAAAAATTTCCCGAGTTATCCTGAGAGAGAGAGAGAGAGAGTCAAAAGTACAAGGGAATCGCCAAGAAAGAGAAGAATGATGATATCCAGCTCAGGACCCTGGGTGTGCCAAGCCCATATACTCACCTGATGTGAACCCCCTGAGGTTTAATCCATATACCTCATTTCCTGTTCAAAAACATCCCACAAGTGTTCAATTGGATTCAGATTAGGCAAATTTAGAGGCCAATCAAGATGGGTGGTATGCTGCTCCTCAAACCATTTGTGTACTCTGTGTGACCCTGATTACACGACACATTATCATTTTGGAAGATCCTCGGGGAAAAATGCAACGTGGCCTCCTAAGAGCTGCTGGTAGACCTTACCTGTGAAACATTGGTCCATATGCACCAAGGGTCCTAGCTCTTGTCAGCAAAATATGGCCCACATTAAGCAACCATCACAACCTACCTAGATAGTGGACACTATGTATGATGGATCCATGGACTCGTGTTGCTTGCCACACAAAGGCATCTGTCGGTATGTTGCACAAGGTATTTGAACTCATCCAACCAGTGCACTTGTTTCCAGTCCTCCAATGTCCAACCAGCATGTTGCTGACACTATAGCATTCACTGTGGGCGCCTCTGTAGCCAGGTGGGCAGGAGCAGCAGTGCGTAGCACATGCTTCTTGATTAGACCGGAGTTCAAGCCCGTGCCCACCAAATACGGAGGATGCGGAAAGATCAGTGAATGACCACCGCATATCCCCAGAGCAATATGGCCTTAGTTGCTAATGCTCCTAAAATCCAAATAACAAACAAACAGCATTCACTGTCAGTAACAATCAGCAGTGAGGATTGTTATTTGTTTTTTTTTTTTAGGAACATTAGCAACTGAGACCATATTGCTCCAGGGATATGCAGTGGTCATTCCCTGACCTTTCCGCATCCTCCGTATTTGGTGGTCATGGGCTCGTACCCCGGTCTAATCAAAAAGCGTGTGCTATGCACCAGCAGTGAGAAGAGGGTGTCTCTAAGATCATCTGCTGTGGGATTTCATATGTCTGAGTGTGCAGTGCATTGCCATTTGGGGTATTTTTCTTACATTCCTCAATTTTATTTGCAACATCAGCTGTCACACAGGGACCTGCCATTGAGCCTGTACAACGTACTACATCCTTTGCTCACCATGAACATCCAACTTGCATATTCCTTTACCAGAGACATGCCATTTTCAGTATGGAAGCATATGATGCACGGATCCCACAATCATGCCCTTTTGAAACTACATGATATCTTTGTTATATTCCATAATTGCTACTTTATCACTTTGACTTGCATGACCAGATGCAAATTACTACTGCTCTAGATTAAGAAACTGTTCTGCTCTTTATACTGTGAACTATGTGGCATAGTCCATTACGGATGGGGTGGGCATAATTCAGTAATTGTTGAGTGTATATATGCAAGGTACTACATTTGGGTTGCAGTAACCCCAGTGGCGCTCTACCTATTTAGGTAAAGGGCCACTCAGAATAAAAACTCATGGAGAATAAATGTACAGTATGTCGAGAAGTTCTGAGCAGTACAGTACAAACATTGTTAGAGCAGTTCATGGGGTTCTATCAGTGAAATGCAGGAATTTTTTCAGCAAAATTTCTGTGTAGGTGATTATCATATTGTATGAGGCAGTGGCAGTTAGCCTGCATCTTGATTACTGCATACACTTTTGGAATCCTCATTTTAGGAAGGATGTTGATCTGTTGGAATAGGTACAGAAAAGAGCAGCAAGATCAGTTGGGTGCAAAAAGATACCTTTAACAAAGAAAGATATCAGTTCTGTAAATTGCAATACCTGAAAACCTGGAGAACAGGTTTTCAGGTATTGCAATTTGTCAATATGTGCAATATTTCAGGTATTGCAATTTACTGAACAAGTTATCAGTAAATCCTTTGTATATCTCAGTTGTTCATATTTTTACATGTTTTGTTTTTGTTTGGATTGCTGATTTATTGCTGGTATATATTTAAAATAAAAACATGATAATATTATTTACTACAACTCATGTGTATTGGAATTATTTATTTTTGTATGAGGAGATTTCCCCCCCTTCTCTTCCATGGGAAATGTAAGCAGAGAAGCTTCTCCCATGTACAGACAGAACTGTTCTTTCTTGCCAAAACTCTTCTTTCTTGAACTAACAACATATTTTATATGCTTTAGACTAAGTTTAAAATATCTTTTTAAAAAAATGTAAATATTTTCAGATAAAGAAAAAACCAAAAATGACACATCATATACATTAAGAAGTGTTAGTTCTGAAACAAAGGAAATTTTAAATGAACTTCAGAAAGAGTACAGAGCTCCGGTAAGTGAAGAATTATTTAAATGGAGAAAAGGACTAATATACTGCATGTTTATTGCTCTTATTTAGTGCATATATGAAAAATAAATAATTATGTTTTATACTTTATATATTTACTGCATACAAACTGAAGACCTACATCTACACATAAAATATGAAAATCTTAGAGCAGAAGTCAGAAAACTAACCAGAAGAGTCTGATGAGATTAGCATTTTAGCATTAGCATTAGTAGAGGCATTTGATGCAAGAAAGCAAGCTTATGCAGCATCAGCCAAAAAAAAAAAAAAAAAAAAAAAAAACACCACTCCCACTTCAAAATACCTGTCCAGCTGAGCCTTAAACTTATTTAGGCTATCAACTTCCACGACAAGGGATGGAAGTCTGTTCCACCGACCAACCACTCGCTGGCTAAAGGCAAATTTCCGCACGTCTATCCTACATCTGTCTTTCCTCAATTTGAATTTATGCCCTCTCAGGTGATTATTCTGAGCGAGAGGAAGAATCCCATCAGCACTGAGCATGCTCAAACCATTCAATGCTTTATACACCTCTATCAGATCACCTCGCTGGTGCCTAGTCTCCAGACACTGTAATTTGCAAAACTTAAGCCTTTCTTCGTAAGAGCATCCCTTTGTTCCATTCACTAATCTTGTTGCCCTTCTCTGTACTCGTTCCAGCAGCTCTACATCCTTTTTGAAATGAGGCCTCCAGGCCTGTATACAGTACTCTAGGTGTGGCCTGACCATTGCCTTATACAAGGGAATAATCACCTCCTTCTCCCTGCTAGAAAAATTCCTATATATCATTGACAATACACCATGAGCTACTCTTGCAGCCCATCTGCACTGCTCAGAGAACTTCATATCTGCCTGCACAACCACCCCCAGGTCCCTTTCATTCTCTACCACTGTCAGTGTAGTACCACAGAGTTGATACGTTGCTCTGGGGTTGCTGTTTCCCATGTGTAGTACTTTACATTTGTCAATGTTAAACTTCATTTGCCACCTCTCAGCCCATCTGCTCAACCTTTCCAGATCCTGTTGCAGCAGCATAGTGTCAGTAGTGTCCTTGACAACCCTGCCTACCTTTGTATCGTCTGCAAACTTCGACATTAAGCTTGATATACCATCATCAATATCATTTATGAATACAGAAAACAATAATGGACCCAACACTGAGCCCTGAGGGACTCCACTAATAACATTAGTCCACGACGAGCAGTGTCCATTGATTACCACTCTGTCTTCTCCCCCTCAGCCACCCCTTTATCCACAGCAGCAATTTGCCTCCAATGTCACACTGCTCCAATTTGTGCAGCAGTCTTCCATGTGCAACAGTATCAAAAGCCTTTCTAAGATCCAAGTATATAATATCAAAGTTATTCCCTGCATCCAGTTCCTTTGTGACTGCATCATAGTATCCAATCAAATTGGTCAGGCAAGACTTCCCCTTAACAAAACCATGCTGTGTCCGAGCTATAACTGAAGTCTTGTCTAAATGATCCTGCAGTGCTTCTTTAACTAGTGCCTCCATTAATTTTCCTGGAACAGAAGTTAAACTCACAGGTCTATAATTGCTTGTGTCAGCTTTTGATCCTCCTTTGTGAATTGGGGTCACATTTGCACATCTCCAGTCTGTGGGTACCTCCCCTGAGTCCAAGGAAGCTCTCATAATTATGGCTAAGGGTTTGCTTACTTCCTCTGCTGCCTCCTTTAATATAACTGGATAGATCCCATCCACCCCTGGTGCCTTTCTTGTGTTTATCTTCAACAATTTCTCCCCCACTTTACTCTCAGTTATTACAAGATTCTCTAGCTTACTGCTAGAGTTGAATACACCTCTGGCTTTCCCCTCGCTAAATAACTCCTCATGTGTGAATGTCGATGCAAAATATTCATTTAGTTTGTTAGCTACCTGAGCAGGATCATCAACAGTTGACCCATCAATATCAAGTGGACCAATCTGATTCATCCCCTTCCTTCTAGAGTTGACATAAGTAAAGAACTCTTTGCTGTTTTTCTTTGCATCCCTTGCCAAAGATTTCTCGTAATCTGCCTTCGCCTGCCTAACCTCCTTTGTAACTTGGTTACAGATCAACTTGTATCTATCATAGGCTTCTGTGTCATGTGTTAATTTGTATGTATCCCATGCATGTTTCTTCTCTGCCATATGCCTCATCAGTTCATCTGACATCCATTTAGGCCTAAACCTTGAACTATATTTCTTAGTTGGTATGTAAAGTCTAGTAGCTTCCAAGATAAGTTCTTTGAATGCTTCCCATTTTGCATTTGCTGTTGGTAACATCATCAGTTGGTCCCACTGTATAGAATTTAAATACTGTCTCAGTCCATCGTAGTCGCCTTTACGAAAGCAATAACCCTTCCCTTTACCCCTAATGGTAGTTACCTTTTTGAGTAAATCCCACTTCAGCACACTGTGATCACTGCCACCTAGTGGTTCATTTATCTGCAGATTCTTAATGCATGAAGAATCACTGCTGATAATCAAATCAAGAGTATTCCTCCCTCTAGTTGCCTCCCGAACATGCTGATGTAGAAAACAATCATCCAATAAATCCACAAAAGCCTTGCTAGTGTGTGAGTGACCAGCCCCCAAATTCCAGTCAATATCTGGGAAATTAAAATCCCCCATTATAAGACTCTCTGATTTACTGGCCCACTCTATTTCCCTGTACAGTTTCTTATTATACTCATCAGAGTCATTAGGCCTATAGCACACTCCTACTCTCAATTTTGATCTCCCAATGCTTATGTCACACCAAACTGACTCGACACTGCACTGTCCAGCGATGTCCACTGGCTTCACTTCCTTGGATTTTATGTATTTCTTAACTAATAGCATAACCCCTCCTCCCTTCCTATCCAGTCAATCTTTTCTGTAGACGTTGTACTCCCCAAATTCCAGTTCTGCATTCCTTATATCTGTGTGACACCAAGTCTCTGATATCCCAACAATATCTGCCTTTGATGTTTTGAGCAATACCTCAAATTCATCAACTTTATTTACTAAACTCCTAGCATTGGTGTACATGCAAGTATACATGCACCTATTTCTACTCTTAGCTACCCTAACACAACCCATGTGTTTACTTGTACCACAATGACTCCCAGCAGTCTCTGAAATATCCTGAATCTTGTTTTTCAGGCTTCTGCTCATTCCAATAGAAGCAGTGCAAGAATCTCTTTCACCTCTGCCAGTGGCTACTGTTAATCTATTCGTCTTTGTATCCCCCCAAGCTAGCAGTTTTCCGACCCACCTAACACTGCCTCGATAGCATCAGCAAATATTCTTGCACCCTTTCTATTTAAGTGTATCCCATCCCTGTAGAAGCAATCTCTCCTGTTAACAAGTACAGTCCAGGCTGAAAAAAATTCTACCCCTTGAGCCTTGCACAATCTTTCCAGGGCCGAATTGATCGACAAGGCTCTCATCATATACTCTCTCCTATCGTGTCTGGTCAGAATTGCAGACACTTTCAAATTCAACCCTATTTCACGGCTTTTTTTCAACAGTGACCTGTACTTGTTAAGCAATTCTGCAGGTCTCCTACTCTTGATATCGTTAGTGCGAACGTGTACAACTATATCACCTTTTGTGCCCTTAAAAGATGATATCTGCTCTACAACGTCATCAACCTTTGCCCCTGGCAGATGACTGGGATAAATTGGTTAAATCTTAGAACGTGATATCACAGGCCTACAGAGAAGAGATTTCAAAATTTTTAAGAAATTACAACTAGACACAAATGATCAAATAAAAACCAACTCCATCTCTCAAGCAGAATGGAAGCAACACTATTGGAATAGCCCTGGCACTATGCAATGGGAAGATGAATCTGTGGTAACTGAAGGTGAAGAAAATATAACAATGGAAGAACTAGAGTTAATATTACAAAAATCAAAAAACTGAAAAAGCCCATGCATAGACAATTTGAATATAGAACTGTTTAAATATGGTGGCACCTTATTAAAAAAAATGCACTACTAAAATTATTTAACATTGTGTGGCATGAGCAACAAATACCCAAAGTTTGGGAAACAGGAATAGTAATCAATTTACACAAAAAAAGCTCCAGAAATAACCCTAACAACTACAGAGGGATAACACTGCTATCAACTGCTTAAAAGCTATACTCTAATATACTAAAGAATAAACTTAATAAATATAGTGAACGATTCTTAGAAGAAGAACAATCTAGGTTCAGAAAAGGAAGAAGCACAATAAATGCCATTTTCTCATTACAACAAATTTTGGAGAAAAGAAGAGAATTTAACCTACCAATATTTCTGCTGTTTATTGATTATGAAAAAGCATAATGAACTGGGAGATAATGAACTGTAAACTGGGAAAAACTTTGGCAGATTTTACATGAAGAAAATATCCCAACCCAACTCCGGAAAGTGATACAAAGCCTATATAAAAACTCAAAAGTCTGCATAAAATATTCTAATGGCCAACTATCAGACCCAATTAACACCAATAAAGGAGTCAAACAATTATGTGAACTATCACCAAATTTATTTACTACATCAATAAAATTATTAAAGAATGGAAACAAACAATTAACAGCTGAATACAGTTGAACAACAGGAATTAAATCCAAACTATATTATATGCTGATCAGTGTTCTCCCCAGAAAATTTTGCCAGCCGGGTGGCATTATGATGTAGCAGGTGGGGAAGTGTAATACTTCGCAATATTATAAAATTTCTGTTATTTCTAAATGTGATCCAGAGAAAAAATTAATTGCATAATTTAACATTATATGCTGCTGTCGCATTGACCTCGATCACATAGTATGTTCGAATTAACATTGATCGAGATCAGTAAGCAGTGCTGTATGGTGCCACGAGAATCACTTAAATTTTAGCTGGGTGGTCAGTTAAATTCACCGGGCAGTGCACCCATTCGATGGGTCCTGCGGAGAACACTGCTGTGATGAAGTTTAATTGCAAAATCGTAAGATGAACTATAGATAGCAGTTATGTAACTTTCACCTTGTAGCTACAAGATGAAAATCTCAACCTCAAAAACAAAATCAATGAGATTATGTGGAAAAAACATACAAAGAGCCAAAATTGTTATTGATGACTAAATAATAGAATAAATATCTGATTTCACCTATTTGGTAAATTTAATATCAAATGAAGGGAAAGATATCCACACTAAACTACAAAAATATAATAAAATGAACGGAACGATTAAATGCCACTTCGGAAAACAAATGACAACTGAAACAAAATTTTGACTGCACAACATTGCTTCAAAATCAGCCCTCTTCTACAGCTGTGAGACTTGGGTAGTAAATAAGAAAGATGCATAAAAACTAAAGCAGCACAAATGAGATTAAGACCATTATTAGGCTTTACAAGACTAGATAATCAAAGAAATTCAGATATTCGTGAGAAATTAAAAGTAGATAATATAGTAAATGACATAAAATGGTATCAGAAAAAACAGATCAGCAACATAGAAAGAATGAGCCCAAATCAGATCCCAAAATTAGCTTTTAACTACAATTCTACAGGCAAGAAAGATGTGGGACAACAATGACAAGATCAAGACCACCTCCAAGAACTACAATGGAACAGGTCTTAAAAAACCTAAGCCAGATCAAGTTCGTGATGATGAAGTTGATATAGCAAAATGTTTATATTACTTCTTTTTGACCTTTTGATGAGCCGAATTATTTCTGCTCTATTAAGGTTAATAATGTTAATGAGTGTTTTTTTGGAGTTGTTGAGGAGGAAGGCTGGTCAGGTCTTGGGTTATCTGCAGCAGACTCAAGGTCTTAACTGAATGACTTGTGCCATTTAAATATGGCTATCCTACCAAGACACTTAATACCATAGCTTCATTCATCTCTGTAACTGTTTCCAATGCATTTAAGCCCACTCTGACACAACAACGAATCACATATTGCTGTTCAGTCTGTATGTCCAACATGATACTTGCTTCAAAACTATCATCAGTGGCATGTGACTAAAAAAACCTCTAAAATAGTCTGCTCAATAGTGATCAGGGATCACTATTGAGATCAGGAGTGCCTCTAGCAGCAATTATGGAAAGTTCGTACAGTAAGCATAAAATCTTGCTTTTATGCAAGATTCCATGCTTGCATAAAAGCAAGCATGGAATTAAATGAATTAAATTTAATTCATTTAATTCCATGAATTAAATGATCACCCCTCGTATTTAAAAATCCTCCATAGCCGAGTATATTTTATTCTAATCCCATTGATCCTTCATGACTGTTTATTTTTGTTCATAGATTTGTTCATATTTTGAAGTATATTTGCACTAGTTGGTTAAACCAACTTACTCTGTTAAAAGTTTATTATCCATTCTTTGAAGATGATGAACAACTTCTTCATACACCTTCATTGTTTTGCCTTAAGGTGCTACATTCCATGGAAGCTGAAAAATCTGTGAAATATGGTTACAGATTAACATTGAATGATTTGAATCCCTCAAGTTTAGAGTGACAAAGTATAAAATTTGTATTGCAGATTTCCAATGGAAATCTGCAATACAAATAGCCTTAATAGCCTTATTCTTTTAGATCCAAAAAGAAATTTATCCTTTCATAAAGATATCCGTGATTTCATTAGAATTAGCATTAGTAGAGACATATGATGCAAGAAAGCAAGCTTACATAGCATCAGCCAAAAAATAAAAATAAAATAAAATAAAAACCTCCCATTTCACCCATCCATTCACTCCAAATGTTTGTCTTGAACTTATTGAAGCCTTGAACTTATTTAAGTTGTTGACCTCCACTACAGCAGATGGAAGTTTGCTCCAATTATCAACCACTTGCTGGCTAAAGGCGAACTTCTGCACATCTATTGTCTTTCCCCAATATGAATTTGATTTGATTGGACATAAATATGAATTTATGTCCAATGAAATGAGTAATCTGACAAGTGGTAGAATCCCATTAGCATTGAGCTTGCTCAAACTATTCAAGGCTTTATACACCTCGATGAAGATCACCTCGCAGGTGCCTAGTCTCCAGAAGCGACAATTTGCAGAACTTAAGCCTTTCTTGGTAACACTAACCCTTTGTTTCACTCACCAATCTCATTACCCTTTTCTGTACTCATTTCAGCAGCTCTACATCTTTCCTAAAATGAGGCCTCCAGACCTGTATACAGTACTCAAGGTGTGGCCTGACCATTGCCTTATAGAAGGGGACAGTCACCCCCCTTATCCCTGCTAGCAAAATTCCTGTTATCATTGACAAGACACCATGAGCTACTCTTGCAACCTGTCTGCACTGCTTAGAAAACTTAATGTGACTGCACAATTACCCCCAGGTCCTTTTCATTCTCTACTACCGTGAGTATAGTACTACCCAGTTGATATATAATTCTGGGGGTTACTGCTACCCCATATGCGGTACTTAACATTTGTCAATGTTAAACTTCAGTTGCCACCTCTCAGCCCATCTGCTCAACTTTTCAAGATGCTGTTTCAGTAGTGTACTATCATTACTGTCATTAACAACCCTACCAACCTTCGTATCATCTGAAACTTAGACATGAACCATGATATAGCTTCATCAATATCATTGATAAATATCGAAAACAACAATGGGCCTAACACCAAACCCTAGGGGAATCCACTAATAACATTAGTCCAGTGTCCATTGATAACCACTCTCTGTATTCTGCCATTCAACCATCCTTTTATCCATTGTAGCAACTTTCCCTTAATGCCATACTGCTCCAATTTGTATGGTAGTCTTCCTTGTGCCACAGTATCAAAAGCTTTCCTAATATCCATGTACAGGTGACTCCCGCTTAACACTGATAATTTGTTCCAGAAAAACCAAGCGCTAAGTGAATCAGCACTAAGCAAGCACCATAGCATCATTAATTTCTTCACGAACATGGTCGCTTCTAACACTGTTCAGCAGTATTTCATCTTCATTTGGATGTTCTGTTTATTGCAGATCTTGATCTACATAAACATAACTATCCAGTGTTATTTCATTTTCAATGTTTCCAGCCGTTTCTAATAATGTCCAAAAGTTTTTCAGTTGTGAAAGTGGCAATTCATCTTGTTCGTCCAGTTGTTGTTCGACTTCTGTATTCAATGCAAATCCCGCTTTCGAAAAACAATTTTGAATAGTGTATTCAGTGACATCGTTTGTCCAAACTTTTGCCAGTTCAGAGATGCAATCTCTAAGGTTAATTGTAACCTCAAAGTTCCTATTTTCTGATAACGTATTGACAATCTTCATTATTATTCTCTTTCGATAATGAAATTTAAAATTTTAATAATGCCTTGGTCCACTGGCTGGAGTTTTGACGTCATATTTGGTGGTAAAAACAAAAACTTCACACTTAAGTTTGGCAGAAATACTGGCAGGATGTGCAGGACAGTTGTCAGTTAACAACACGATTTTCCTTTTTTTCTTTTGTTTTACGCATGTCTAATTTTAATATCCAGTCTTCAGAGATATCACTTGTGATCCATGCTTTTTTGTTAAAGGTGTAGTCAACTTCCAAAGATTTTGTGCCTCTAAAACATATTGGGTTTTTTGATTTTCCGGTCTTAATTTTTCCCTTCCTGTCATATTTGCTCCAACTAGCACAGTGATTCTTTCTTTGCTTTGTTTTCCGCCAAAATATTTATCATCCTTAAAAGCAAGTATTCTATTCGGTAAACATTTAAAGAATAAACCCATTTTGTCAGCATTAAAAACATCCTTAGGTTCATATTCTTCCAAAATCTTCTTTAAGGTATTGTTCCTCCAACTGTTGAAATCTTCTTCGGTTACATTAACACTTTCTCCACAAATAACTGTTTCCACAATTCTGTGGCACTTCTTAAATTTATCTAGCCACCCAGTGCTCGCATTAAATTCTGTATGTCCAAGGGACTGTGCAAATTTCAGAGCTTGTTGCTTAATTATTGGACCCGATATTGGTATATTCTTTTCACGTATCATTTGCATCCATTTTAGTACAGCTTTATCAACATCTTCGTATATAGACAACTTAATTCGCTTCTTGTTTGCTCCTCCTTCAATTGCATTTAAAATTGATTCTCGATTTTTTAAAATCGTAGATAAGCTGCTTGCAGGTATGCCATATTCCTCCGCAACATCTTTTTTCTTAAAACCCTGGTCAATATCATGAAGAATCTTTACTTTTTTTTTATTATTAATACTTAACACTTTCTCTTCGACATTGTTTCTGCAACTGTAAAAATTACTCTACTGCAGCTCTTGCCGATGCACACACCGCAAACTTCGCTGCACTGGCCATATAGTGAATTGTTAGTACTACCTACTCAATGACACTCACTTGCCAATTCAACAGTATCACGTGACCTTTCCTATCAATCACTTTGAAGAAATATACGACTTTGTGAATTTCTTTTATTCTGCTTTCATTCATATATACACGAAAGAAAATTTATGGTTTATGTATGCTGTATGTTACTTTTCAGAAAAAAAAAAAAAAAAAAAAAAAAAATATATATATATATATATATATATATATATATATATATATACAAGAGCATATAGTCTATGTAATAGATGACAAATTGTTCTAAAAGAAAGAAATTAAAAAAAAAAAAAAAAATCATGAAAATCATCTACTGGAAGTCCAGTTAGATGAGAACAGACATATATAATGATTGAAAGGAAGGTCACATGGTACGGTTGAGGTGAGAAGCGAATGTCACTCAGTAGGCGTTACTAAAATCGGACTATGGTAGCATTCTATGTATTGCCGCCGCAGCACACTAAAGGTTTACCACAGCGAATTTCGTTTCCCCTGGGCCAACATCAATTTACAAACCTACCCTATTTATTGTAAAGTTTATGACCATTTTTAAGAAAACCCATTTGGTTTTATAACTGTAACAAAAATGAAATAAAGACCCTCCTATGGGTGTCAATGGACACAAGTATTCACTAAAAGGATGATTAATTCCAGATGCTAATGCGTAATTCAGAGGGAAGGGGCCGTATATTTGAGCAGCTGTTTAGCAGCTGCTCAAATATACGGCCCCTTATATATAAATGCTTGATCCTTATATATAAATGAATATACATAAATGAATACATAAATGAATCCTTATATATAAATAAAAGTAAAAAAAAAGTAAAGTGCAGCCATTATCAACCCACTGCAGGATGGAAGCCTCCTCAACAATTCATGCTGAGGGAAATGGACCATAATCTGCCACGCTGGTCCAGTGCGGGTTGGCAGATCGACCGTATTCAGCAGTCAGGGGCTTGAACCCCAGTCTACTCAAAGAGCGTGTGCTACTGCACTCCCGCTCCTGCCCACTCGGCTACGGAGGCTACGGCCCTTTATATATAAATGCTTGAAAATCTTCAAAAATGCTTTTACTAATTTTTTTAAAAATTCGTTGTAGAGACTAACACTTCGCTATATGGGATTAATTTTACATGTAATTTTGTTTCAAGGTGCAATGTTTTGCGAAAAAATTCGTAATATAGAGAAATTCGTTAAATAGCAGTTCGTAATAGAGAAGTTCCACTGTATATATATATTTTTCATGAATTGTAAAATTTGCCGTAGGAGGTAAGCAAACCCTTAGCCATAATTATCAGAGCAACCTTGGATCAGGGAGGTTCCTATGGACTAGAGATGTGCAAATATATCCCTAATTCACAAAGGGGATCAAAAGGTAACATGAGTAATTAGAGACCTGTAACTTTATGTTGGTTCCTAGCAAAATAATGGAGTCACTGGTTAAAGAAGTAATGCAGGATTAAGCCTTGGGTTTGAGCATGCTCAATGCTGATGGGATTCTTCCTCTTGCTCAGAATATATCACCTTAGAGGGCATATATTCAAATTGAAGAAAGACAGTTGTAGAATAGATGTGCAGAAGTTTGCCTTTAGCCTTTAGGTGGTTGATTGCTGGAACAAACTTCTATCTGTCATTGTAGAAGTTGAAAGCTTAAATAGATTCAAGGCAGAACTAGACAAACATTTGGAGCGAGTGGATGGGTGAAATGAGAATGTTTTTTTTTTTTTTTGGCTGATGCTATATAAGCTTGCTTTCTTGCATCATGTGCCTTTACTAATGCTAATACTGCAGTCACAGCATGGATTTGTTAAGGGTGGTCTTGTCTAGCCAATCTGATTGTTGGATACTGTAATATAGTGACCAGGGAACTGGGTGAAAAAAATAATTTTAATTTCATACACTGATTTCAGGAAGGCTTTTGATACTGTTGCACATCTGGTGAATATGGGCTTGGCACACCCAGGGTTCTGAGCTGTGTATCATCGTTCTTCTCTTTTGTGGTGATTCCCTTCTATTTCTGACTTTTTTGCTCTCTCTCTCTCTCTCTCTCTCTCTCTCTTTTAGGGTAACTCAAATTTTTTTTTTTTTTGCTGGTGCAGCAAAAGGCTCAGGCTTTCTTGCACTATATGGCTAATAATAATAATATAAAAGACTGTTATGCAAACTGGCATAAGGGCATGTTACTGCTATGGATAAAGGGATGATGGTTAAGTGGGTGAAGACAGAGAGTGATTAACACTGGGCATTGCTTTACATGGAACAATTTTTTTTAGTGTAGTCCCCCAATGTTTAGTGCTGGTCCCATTATTGTTTTCAATATTTATTGATGATATTGATAAAGGTATATTAGCAGAATGTGTAATTTTGCAGATGATACAAAGATTGGCTGGGTGGCTAATGACAGTAATCAAGGTAAGCTAATGAAACAAGATCTAGAAAAATTAGGCTAATGGGCTGAGAAATGACAGTTGAAGTTTAACATTGACAAATGCAAGGTACTGCATATGGATAGCTGTAATCCCATAATGCATCAATTCTGTGATACTAACTTAGGTTAGTGGAAAGTGAAAAAGACCTAGTGATAATTGCACTGTCAGATATGAAGCTCTCAGAGAAGTACAGACAGACTACCAGGAAGCTCATGGAGTTTTGTCAGTGATTAAAAGGCCATGATGAGGCCACCTCTTGAGTGGTGTATACATGGCCTGGGTCCTCATTTCAGATAGGATATAGATCTGTTGGAACAGGTGCAGAGAAGGGCAATGATGTTGGTGAAGGGAGGTAATGGATGCTCTTATCAAGAAAGGCTTCAGTTCTGCAAATTACATTGTCTGGAGACTAGGCACCTGTGAGGAGATCTCAATGAGGTGTTTAAGGCTTTGAGTGGATTGAGGCATCCTTCCTCTTGCCGAGACTACACACATGAGACATAAATCAAGTTTAGGAAGGATGGTTGCAGGCTAGATGTTGCAGACTTTGCCTTAGCCAGTGGGTGGTTGATTGTTGGAACAAACTTCCATCTGTTGTTGTGGAAGTGAAATGGAGGTTTGAATAAATTCAAGGTAGAGCTAGATAAATTCTTGGAGTGTATGGACGTGTGAAGTGTGGTTTTTTTTTTTTTGCTGTATTATGAGCATCACTTTTTTTTTTTTTAATGAAAACCCCAAACACAAGAGGTATTAGAACTTATAGTACTTAGTACCGTGCTTAGGTTTGAGGTGAAGAAGACGAAAGAAGATATTTGTTGACATTAGACTTGAACTTCTGTAGACTGTAATTTTCAGGAAATACGTATGAAGAAAGGCTGTTCCAGAAAATGACAGTTATATGAATAAACGAGGAAGATGAAAAGTTGGTCCTGTGAGTTTGAAGTTGGACAGTAAATGGATGTTGGTTGGTGGCGGCACGTGTTCGGACTGTTTTGAAAGAGAGAGAGAGAGAGAGAGAGAGAGAGAGAGAGAGCGGGAATTATAGAAGCCAATTCAGAAGAACAGTGCCCATGGAAGTATCTGTAGAAAAGGCATGCAGCAAAAACAGTATGTCTATGAGACAGTGAGTGGAGAGACTGTTAGAGAGGAGTCATTAATTAACCTAACTGCCCTCTTCTGAACGGAGTCTAGAAGCCTGAGAGAGGTTTTGGAAGCACCGCCCCAGATGTGGGAACAGAATTTCATGGTAGGGTGGATTTGCGATTTGTACCGGGTTGAACAGCTGTTTGGAAGAAAAGTAACACCGAGAGCGAAAGAGAAAACCAAGTTTTTTAGATGCAGAGGAAAATATTTGTAATGTACTTGTGCCAAGAGAGATTAGAAGTCAGGGTAATCCCCAAAAGAGATATATCATTTTGCCTAGAAATCGGAGTGTCACCAAAGATAAGCAGAGGAGCAGAAGAATCCTTTTTGCAAGATATAAGACAAGACTGAGTTTTAGGATTGAAATAAACTAAGTTGTCTTTGCCCCACTGGAGAATTACCTGGAGCTTGAAACAGGCCTATGGGGCTGGGAATTTCCATACTATAATAATTAATGATAGACACCAGCCAGGAATTAAACTAAAAATTTACTATACAATGAAATAATATACAATGAAATATGATGCAAATAAAATAAAACACTGATTAAATTATAGTTAAAATATAGTTAAAAACAATAAAATTAATTAAAATAAACTAGGTTAAAAGCGATAAAACATACAATCTGGAGCTTTCGGAGAACTGCCGTCTCCTTCTTCAGCATACTACCAGTGCTACAACACATCCTTAAGTAGCCGGTCCATGGCACTCATGCACGTGATCATCAGACACATGATCTACATTCTCCATGCGCGTATCGGAAATGGAAGTGGCTCGGGAGCGTGTCAAACAGAAACGGTCATCCCTTCTGAGGACAACTGCCTCAAACAGGGGGTGTAAACGGATCCCCCTGTCCCTATTAATAGTATTGTGACTGGATGAACCGATTCGCAAGCTCTCGAGCCACTTGCGTTCCCAAAATCCATGGGCGCGGTCGGTAATGACCGCGTCTTCAGGGGAGATCCGATGCTGCTTTTCCCAGAAATGCTCTGCCACAGCAGACCTCGCATAGTTAGCAGTCTTGATAGCGGTCGTGTGAAACGGGCCGACGTTTAAAGGACCGTCTGGGGGAACACACGACCGCTATCAAGACTGCTAACTATGCGAGGTCTGCTGTGGCAGAGCATTTCTGGGAAAAGCAGCATCGGATCTCCCCTGAAGACGCGGTCATTACCGACCGCGCCCATGGATTTTGGGAACGCAAGTGGCTCGAGAGCTTGCGAATCGGTTCATCCAGTCACAATACTATTAATAGGGACAGGGGGATCCGTTTACACCCCCTGTTTGAGGCAGTTGTCCTCAGAAGGGATGACCGTTTCTGTTTGACACGCTCCCGAGCCACTTCCATTTCCGATACGCGCATGGAGAATGTAGATCATGTGTCTGATGATCACGTGCATGAGTGCCATGGACCGGCTACTTAAGGATGTGTTGTAGCACTGGTAGTATGCTGAAGAAGGAGACGGCAGTTCTCCGAAAGCTCCAGATTATGTTTTATCGCTTTTAACCTAGTTTATTTTAATTAATTTTATTGTTTTTAACTATATTTTAACTATAATTTAATCAGTGTTTTATTTTATTTGCATCATATTTCATTGTATATTATTTCATTGTATAGTAAATTTTTAGTTTAATTCCTGGCTGGTGTCTATCATTAATTATTATAGAATTACCTGGAGATCAGCATTTAAGGAATTGGTAGTGTATATTCGAGAAGTTGAAGCTGATTGAGCAGGGCAAGTTTTCTCAAAATGGAAAATGAAATGCGATGTGCTATCATCTGCAAAACTATCGATAGGATTTCCAGTCAATGGAAGAAGGTCATTAATATACAAAAGGGAAAGAACTGAACCTTGGGGTTCACCAGCATTAGTGGAGAAGTTAGAAGACAGAGAGCCATCTACCATCTACCATCACCCTCAGTGAGCGATCAGAGAGAAAACTGGAAAACCAATTACAAAAAACAGTTGGCAAACCATAAGATGGAAGCTTGTTTAGAAGGCCTTCGTGCCAAACACGATCGAAAGCCTTTGAAATATCAAGGGCAACTGCTTGTGTTTCACCGAACTTTTCCATTGAATTTGTCTATAAATGGGTAACAGTAGCTAGAATTTCACCAGTGGATCGACACTGATGGAAACCATACTGGCGATCATTGATCAGATGAAAGGTTTCTAGGTAGTTTAAGCGTTGGCAGTTAATTGATTTCTCCATTACCTTAGAAAGAGTAGAAGTAATTGCAATGGGACGATAATTGGATAGGATTGATTTGTCACCCTTTTTAGGAACTGGCTGGATATGAGCAAATTTCCAAGCAGAAGGAAAAACACCTTTGGAATAAGAAAGTGAAACAAGGCGGCAAGGAACAGGAGTAACTTCAGGAGCACAGGTTTTGAGAACAAGTGGAGAAATACCATCAGGACCTGGAGCTTTCTTAGCATCAAGATTCATCAGAATCCTTCTGACATCCTTTTGACAGAAGACCACAGGAGGCATTGAATGGAGTGTGTTGGAAATGGTGGGAGGTGTTTTACCAAGATCATTAATACATGAGTTGGAAGAAAAATGAGATGCTCGCTGGTCAGCTTTATCCTTGGCTGAACCATGTGGTTTTGACAGAGGTGGGAGCAGTGATGGGCAAAAGTTGCAGCCAATAGCTTTGGCAAGAGACCAGAATGCTCGGCTACCATTAGGGCAAGAAGCAAGTTTTCTACTCTTAGCCTGTTCAAATTCTAGTTTGGATTGATTAATAACTGCTTTACAATTGTTGAGAGCTTTGGTTTACGCAGAAAATGAAACTGAGAATTAGAAACAAGCCAATTACGATATGCAACATTCTTCTCTTGAACAGCCTTAGAACATTTATTAGAAAGGTTTAGATAAAGGACGAGATTTTAAAGTGGAGTGTGGGATAAAGGATTCCATTCCTGCAAGAATAATTTCACTGACACGATCTGAGCAAACGTTGACATCAGAAGTTTTGAAAGAGTAATCCGACCAAGGAAAAGAAGTCTCTCAGGTCATCCCATTTTGCATTCTTGTAATGCCAAACAACATGAGGTTCGAAATAGCCATGAGATAAAGGTTCCATTGGAGAAGAGACGATCACCAAGTTGTGATCTGAAGTGCCTAAAGGACCTCTCACTTCAACCATGTACTTAGAAGGGTTGTTTGCGAGAAAAAGATCAAGCGAATTGGCTGTATGATTAGGACTGTCTGGTATTCTTGTAGGTAAATGAACAATCTGTGCAAGGTCATTAGTAATTGCAAAATTACTAATGACCTTGCACATTCGTAATTTAGTAATTACGAGGTTGGGAATAGCCATGAGATAAAAGCTTCATTGGAGAAGAGACAGTCATCAAGTTGTGATCTGAAGTGCCTAAAGGACCACTCACTTCGACACTGTACTTAGAAGGGTTGTTTGTGAGAAAAAGATTAAGCATATTGGCTGTATGATTAGGATTGTCCAGTATTCTTGTAGGTAAATGAGTAATTGCAAAAGCCTCAGCATCTCGACCAGCTGGGTCAGTGTGACTAGAAAACGGAAGCCTGCTGGAGTTGTGAACATTAAAATCACCAAGGAAAATTACCTCACTGTTAGGAAAGTTGAACTGGAGAAAGTCAAGTTGCAAAGAGAGAAAGTCAAAGAGCTCCAAGTGATTAGTGGAATTGGGAGAACGGTAGAGAAAACAGATGAATTTGACACAATGAGGTAGAGAGATTTTAAGCCAGAGAAAATCGAAAAGAGGAGATTCCAAATTACCAAGTCTCTGACAGGGAATATCGGAACGGACATATGCACGAGTACCACCTTTGAGACGAAAGGGATCATACAGCAAATAGTTTGGGCAACTGAGATGAGCAGTAGGTGTATCAACCGATAACTGAGATTCTGTCAGGAAAAGTACATGGGGTTTGGCAGACTGCAAGTGGAAATGGACATCGTTGAGATTTGAATCGAGACCACATATATTTGTGAAATGAACTAGGAAGTGTTTGGGAGGTTTAGATCTTTTTGCAGATAAGCGTACTCTGTTAGTTTGAAAATTCATGGTGCATTTAAGAGTAAGAAAAAGTGGGAGGGGGCATGCTTTATGAATTAATGAAATTTTTGGATATGGCGTACACATGGTAAGAATATACCCAGATCCTTGACATAATGTGGCCTCGACAATGCCCCCGCATACACACTACTCGGACTCCCTCCAGTCACTATCTTGCAGAGTAGAGGTAGCAAGATTATACACTAGCTGATCCGGGAGCCTCCTAAAGAGTTACCAATTGGTTCGGTCCAGTGTACTAACTAGCGGCCGGCCTGCGAACACCGTTTTAGAGCTGTACCCTTGAAATGTAAGGAAGATTGGATCTCGCCATGATGTTCATCATAACCTCAAAAGTCATCAGTCATACAGCATGATGGAAGAGATGAGGGAAGGGGTGACTGGAACTTAGCTCTGGAGACTAAACATGGGTTCCACCACTTCAAGCCTCCAATAAGCAAAGTGGTGGTATTGCACTGGTTGATGAGAGTCATCTACCACCTAGTGACTACTAAATGGTAAATGCCTCTACTAATACTAATCTAAATTATGATTTCTCTGTGCAGCATTGTCAATTTCTATTTCTTATAATTCATCTTCGCTATCATCTGTTGGACATCTTTTCACTGTAGAACTTGAGCAGCAGTTTCAGAATCTACTAACATTGGGGGGATAACAAACAAGTTGTCAACTGCAATATAGAAATCCTTCTCTCTCTCCCTGTATTGTGTGGAGGATGACATTGTCCTACAGTTGTTCTGTGCCCATGATGTCAAAGATTATTTCATTAAAATTCACAAAAAAAGTAGCTTTCAAAATGTAGTTTTGCACTGTAGACACCATTGGTACAAAAACTTGGTGTGCCACATGAACTTAACGGTCATATCAGTATTTAGTTGCAAGTCTTTATCCAAATTTAGAAATAAGTGCCATTTACCCATCTTTGGTAATATCATTTAAAGCTTGTTGTTATACTTGATATTATGCAAATATACTGGACAATTTTTTTTAAGTATTGTACAATGGAAAAATATATAATATATTATATATATATAATATATATAAAATACTCATTCAGTTTGTTTGCTATCCGAGCAGGATCATCAACAGTCGAACCATCGATATCAAGTGGACCAATCAGATTCATCCCCTTCCTTTTAGAGTTTATATAAGTAAAGAAATCCTTACTGTTTTTCTTAGCGTCCTTTGCCAAATATTTCTCATAATCTGCCTTTGCCTGCCTAACCTCCTTTGTGACTTGATTACAGATTAGCTTATATCTGCCATAGGCTTCTGTGTCACCTGATAATTTATATGGATCCCATGCATTTTTCTTCTCTGTCACGAGTCTCATTAGTTCATTTGATAACAGAGGTGAAGGTGAGTCTTGCACAACTTCTATTAGAATAAGTAGTTGTTATTTGGTTTTCAGGAGCATTAGCAACTAAGGCCATATTGCTCCACGATATGCGGTGGTCATTCCCTGACCTTTCCGCATCCTTCGTATTTGGTGGTGACGGGCTCGAACCCCGGTCTAATCAAGAAGCGTGTGCTACGCACTGCTGCTCCTTCCCACCTGGCTACGTAGGTGCCCAGAGAAGAATAAGTAGTAACCTGGAGCGAGAGGTTTCAGGGACTGATGGCAGTCATCGTGAAACAGGTGGGTATATGGGATGTGTTAGGGTAACTAATAATAAGGATAGGTACATGTATACTTGCATGTATACCAATGCTAGAAGTATAGTAAATAAATTTGATGAATTTGAAGTGTTGGTCAAGACATCAAAGGCGTATATTGTTGGGATAGCAGAGACGTGATGTAACACAGATATAAGGAATGCAGAACTGGAATTTGGGGAGTACAATGTGTATAGACAGGATAGGAAGGGAGGAGGTGTTATGCTGTTAATTAAGAAAAACGTAAAATCAAAAGAAGTGCATCCAGTTGGTATAGATGAGCAGTGCACTGTTGAGTCACTGTTAAGAAAAACAGCAAGGATTTCTTTACTTACGTAAACTCTAAAAGGAAGGGGATGAATCTGATTGGTCCACTTGATATCGATGGTTCGACTGTTGATGATCCTGCTCAGATAGCAAGCAAACTGAATGAGCATTTTGCATCTACATTCACACATGAGGAGTTATTAAGGTTTGAAAATGCCAGAAGGCTATCAAATTGTTGCAGGGTGCTTAATAATTTTGTAATAACTGAGAGCAAAGTGGAGGAGAAATTGGTGAAGTTAAACATAAGAAATCCCCTGGGGTGGATGGGATCTATCCAGTTATATTAAAGGAGGCGGCAAAGCAACTAAGCAAACCCTTAGCCATAATTATGAGAGTATCCTTGGAATCAGGAGAGGTCCCCACGGACTGGAGATGTGAAAATGTATCCCCAATTCACAAAGGGGGATTGAAGGGTGACACAAGTAATTAAAGACCAGTTAGTTTAACTTCTGTTCTGGTAGTAGTAGTAGTAGTAGTAGTAATAGTGGCACTTGATGCAAGAAAGCAGTGTAGGAGCTTATGCAGCATCAGCCAAAAAAAAAAAAAAAAAAAAAAAAAAAAAATCACACCATACCCTCCAATTGCCTGTCCAGTTCCTCCTTAAATTTATTTAACCTATCAACTTCCACAACGACAGATGGAAGTTTGTTCCAGCAATTAACAACCCGCTGGCTAAAGGCAAATTTCCGCACATCTATTCTACATCTATCCTTTCTTAATTTGAACTTATGTCCCCGTAGGTTCGTATTCTGAACAAGTGGGAGGATCCCATCAGAATTCAGCGTGCTCAACCCATTCAAGGCCTTATAGACCTCAATCAGATCACCGCGCAGGTGCCTAGTCTCCAGCCACTGCAATTTGCAGAACTTAAGCCTCTCTTGGTAAGAGGATCCCTTCATTCCCCTCACCAATCGTGTTGCTCTTCTCTGTACACGCTCAAGCAAATCTACATCCTTCCTAAAATGAGGCCTCCAGACCTGTACGCAGTACTCAAGACGTGGCCTGACCATTGCCTTATACAGAGGGACAATCACCTCCTTTTCCCTGCTAGCAAAATTCCTATATATCATTGACAAAACCCCATGACCTGCCCTAGCAGCCTGTCTACATTGCTCAGAAAACTTCATATCTGACTGCACAATTACTCCCAGGTCTTTTTCATTTTCTACCACCTTAAGTGTAGTACCACACAGTTGGTACGTTTCTCTGGGGTTACTTCTACCCATATGCAGTACTTTGCATTTGTCAAGGTTAAACTTCAGTTGCCACTTCTTAGCCCATCTGCCCAAATTATCTAGATCCTGTTGCAGTAGCACACTGCCATTACTGTCATTAACAACCCTGCCAACCTTCGTGTCATCTGCAAACTTCGACATTAAGCCTGATATACCTTCATCAATATCATTGATAAATATACAAAACAACAGTGGCCCCAACACCGAACCCTGTGGGACTCCACTAATAACATTAGTCCACGAAGAGCAGCACCCATTGATTACCACCCTCTGTCTTCTCCCACTTAACCATCCTTTTATCCATTGCAGCAACTTACCCTTAATACCATTCTGCTCCAATTTGTACAGTAGTCTTCCATGCGCAACAGTGTCAAAAGCTTTCCTGAAATCCAAGTATATGATATCAAAATTATTTTTTGCATCCAGTTCCTTTGTGACCACATCATAATAACCAATCAAATTTGTCAGACAAGACTTTCCCTTAACAAACCCATGCTGTGTCTGAATTATTGCTGCAGTCTTGTCTAGATGATCCTGCAATGCATCTTTAACCAGTGACTCCATTATTTTACCCGGAACAGAAGTTAAACTAACTGGTCTGTAATTATTCGTGTCACCCTTCGAACCTCCTTTGTGAATTGGGGATACATTTGCACATCTCCAGTCCGTGGGAACCTCTCCTGAGTCCAAGGATGCTCTCATAATTATGGCTAAGGGTTTGCTTAGTTGCTTTGCCGCCTCCTTTAATATAACTGGATAGATCCCATCCGCCCCAGGTGCCTTTCTTATGTTTAACTTCAACAATTTCTCCTCCACTTTGCTCTCAGTTATTACAAAATCATTAAGCACACTGCTACAATTTGATAACCTTCTTCCATTTTCAAACTGTAATGATTCCTCACGTGTGAATGTAGATGCAAAATACTCATTCAGTTTGTTTGCTATCTGAGCAGGATCATCAACAGTCGAACCATCGATGTCAAAATAATGGAGTCACTGGTTAAAGATGCATTGCAGGATCATCTAGCTAAAACTGCAGCAATAATTCAGACACAGCATGGGTTTGTTAAGGGGAAGTCTTGTCTGACAAATTTGATAGGATATTATGATGTGGTTACAAAGGAACTGGATGCAAAAAATAATTTTGATATCATATATTTGTATTTCAGGAAAGCTTTTGACACTGTTGCGCATGGAAGACTATTGTACAAATTGGACCAGAATGGTATTAAGGGTAAGTTGCTACAATGGATAAAAGGATGGTTGAGTGGGAGAAGACAGAGGGTGGTAATTAATGGGTGCTGCTCTTTGCTGACTAATGTTATTAGTGGAGTTCCACAGAGTTCGGTGTTGGGTCCTCTGTTGTTTTTTATATTTATCAATGATATTGATGAAGGTATATCAGGCTTAATGTCGAAGTTTGCAGATGATACAAAGGTTGGCAGGGTTGTTAATGACAGTAATGGCAGTGTGTTACTGCAACAGGATCTAGATAATTTCGTCAGATGGGCTCAGAAGTGACAACTGAAGTTTAACCTTGACAAATGCAAAGTACTGCATATGGGTAGAAGTAACCCCAGAGAAATGTACCAACTGTAAAGTTGGTACACTTAAGGTGGTAGAAAATGAAAAAGACCTGGGAGTAATTGTGCAGTCAGATATGAAGTTTTCTGAGCAATGCAAGACAGGCTGCCAGGGCAAGTCATGTGGTTTTGTTAATTATATATAAAATTTTTGTTAGCAGGTCAAAGGAGGTGATTGTCCCTCTGTATAAAGCCTTGAGTACTGCATACAGGTCTGGAGGCCTCATTTTAGGAAGGATGTAGATTTGCTTGAACGTGTACAGAGAAGGGCAACAAGATTGGTGAGGGAATGAAGGGATCCTCTTATCAAGAGAGGCTTAAGTTCTGCAACTTGCAGTGGCTGGAGACTAGGTCCCTGCATGGTGATCTGATTGAGGTGTATAAGGCCTTGAACGGGTTGAGCATGCTGAATTCTGATGGGATCCTTCCACTTGTTCAGATTACGAACCTAAGGGGGCATAAATTCAAATTAAGAAAAGACAGATGTAGAATAGATGTGTGGGATTTTGCTTTTAGCGGCAGGTGGTTAATTGCTGGAACAAACTTCCATCTGTCGTTGTGGAAGTTGATAGGTTAAATAAATTTAAGGAGGAACTGGACAGGCATTTGGAGGGAATGGTGTGTTTTTTTTTTTTTTTTTTTGGCTGATGCTGCATAAGCTCATACACTTGCTTTCTTGCATCACATGCCACTACTACTATAACCATTTAAGCCTAAACCTTAAACAATATTTCTTAATAGGTGTGAAACTTCTAGTAGCTGCCACGATTAATTCCTTGAATGCTTCCCACTTAGAATTTCCTGTTTGTAACATCATCAGTTGATCCCACTGTGCAGAATTTAAAAACTGTCTGAGACCACTGTACTCACCTTTACAGAAACAAAAACTCCTTTCTTTACCCCTGATGTAAAGGAAAGGGTTTTTGTTTCTTTTTATATTATATCTTTAAGTAAATCCCAAAACACTAGGAACCACTAGGCAGCAGTGATCACTGCTGCCTAGTGGTTCCTTTATCTGCAAATTCTTAATACACACATTATCACTGCTGATAACCAGATCAAGAGTATTACCTTCTCTGGTTGCCTCTTGAACATGTTGCTGCAGAAACAATCTTCCAGTAAATCCACAAAAATCTTTGTGGAACTATGAGAAAGTGTTTTTAATGTATGTTATGGTGTGATTGATTAGGGAAAGCTGGTGAGGCTCAGGCTCTAAAAACCAAATTTATGTACTGTAATTATTTGCTTTAATCTCTGAGCTACTAGAGAAACAATATTTATATATCATTATGGATGTGTGTTTGTAATATTGTAAATTCTGTTCAGTGTATGTAGATTTTTCTATAAATAGTAAGATTCGTTTGTATGGAATGTATTATTCTTTGTTAGGAGACTGTCTATTATATATTTATTGATTATAATTAAAATATTTTTTACTGAACATTAGAGATTAATTTCAGCCATTCCGTTAGGACTCAATATGTTAGTTTTGACAAATGAAAAATTAATATCTGTGAGAGGGGCTGATATGCCTAAGCCCATAAGCAGTTCAAAAATCTGCTGAAATGTGTGAGAATTCTGCTTAGCATTTTGCTAGTAGCAGAAAAGAGGTGTTTAACCCTTTCCATCGAGTGGTCTAAAAACATGTGTTCATGTCTTCTCTTTCCCTTCCCTTCAAAAATCTGATTTTTTCTCTAACAGCCATCTATGTTGGGTGTTTTTTCATAGTTTTAAATGTTAATTTATTCTGGCAATGTTTTCTTGGGGAGAGGGAGTGCATCTTATGATTTTAGTTTTTTTTCCTTTTTTTTTTTTTTTTTTTTTTTGAGAGTATTTGGCATGGCAGTCCTGCTATTAGTATTACAAAAAAAATTGAAAATACAACTGCCATACAAGTTAATGACACAGAAATTAAAAAAAGTTAAATTATATCAGTATGCATTGTATTATATTGTTATGGTCATATAATATACCTTAGGGCTTAAAGATATCACCATGTGATGGGCAGTGGAACAGGGTCTGAATAAGTTCTATAATTCTGAAAAAGATTAGAATCAGATATACATTTATAATGAAGTTTATTTTTTTTATAGGGGGAACTAGAGTAAAGCTGTGTATTTAAGATTGGGCCTAAAACTTCCCTAGAGAGGTTTTAGCTCAGTTCTTAATCTGACTTTTTTTTCCTTGAATAATATCTGAACATCCAAAACTGTATATAGATATTTTATGCTTCTCCCCCCCCCCCAACTTCTGGAGGGCGCCTCCATAGCCAGGTGGGCAGGAGCAGCAGTGCATAGCACACGCTTCTTGATTAGACAGGGGTTAGAGCCCGTGACCACCAAATACGGAGGATGTGGAAAGGTCAAGGAATGACCACTGCATATCCTAGGAGCAATATGGCCTTAGTTGCTAATGCTCCTAAAAACCAAATAACAACAACAACAACAGCCAACTTCTGGAATTGATTATAATTATGTACCACATTGGTTACACATTGATTACTTACACACTAACACTCCACCCTCCTGGGTAAGAGGGTGGAGTGCCAGTGGATTTACACCAATGAATGATAGAATGCAGCCGTTATAGTCCTCCATTCTTCCCGCAGAACAGTGACCAGTTGAACTACACAATGCCCTTACCTGACATTCCAGTGCTCCATAGGATTCCATTCAGGACTCTTTGTTGGCTATTCCAACTTTTTTACATTCGTATCCTTGAAACATTCCTAAATGGCACTGGCGATATGGCGTGGGGCATTGTCCTGTTGAAGCAAACATGAGTCTGTACCAAACAACTGCCATATTGTAGAGAGCATGAAATTATCCAAAATGTTAAGGTAGGTGTTGGCATTCATTGTTCCCCATACAACCACCAAAGGTGATGCCAACGTTATCTTTGGTGATTGTCTGGGGCTATACCATAACCCTACTTCTTCTGAACTTCATTGTTCATACTGCACTCTGGCAGCAGATATTCTGCAGGCATCTTTCACACTTGTACCTACCCCATCCAATTGAAGTAGTGTATCAAGATTTGTCACTCCATAGGACAGGTTTCCACTGCACTAGACCATTTATGGCATTCATTTCTGCAGAACGAGTGCTGATTGTATTTGACGTTTGGCTTATGTATCACTGCTCTCCCATGAAAACTGAGGACAAATGCACTATATATGGTGCTCCATATATAATGCATTTGTACAGAGATCGACTTTTGATGTGTTTTTTTCCTAGTTAACATTTTGCAGGGGTATCTGAATTTGTTTTGCAATCTATTACCCTCTGGTCATGTGGAGAATGAGCTTCCGTGGTTTTCCTTTGGGAGGATGGTGGTACCATCTCATTTCCATTTCTTTATAACATCATGCACAGATGGTGTAGGCTATCAGAAATTTCCAAATTGACAAGTCAGCAATGTGACATCTGATAATATCCATTGAAATCAGTTAGCTCAGCTCTACATGCCATGGGAAGAACAACTAACCTGTTGTTCATATACCTTCCTTTTACCAATCTGACTCACTTTTTTAGCCAGGAAGTTCCAGTGGACTATGAAAATTGAAATTGGTGTCTGGATACTTTTTTAGAGGATAATTAATGTACTTTTTTATTTATTTTAGAGAACCCAGTTTGTGGATAAATAAATTTCAGAATTTGTATTAGTAATTTTAATAAAATGAATGACTAATATAAAATTCCATCCACTTTGAGTCAATTTGGTATATTCAGACAGATATAATCAGCTGCTTACAGGACTCAAATATCATCATCATTCTTTCATATGCCTGTGGTTGTATAGATTACTGTGGTGGTGCAAATGATTTTGGGCTCTCAGCTTTCTCTTCTCTGTTTTCTTCCATGAATTTTGTTTTCTTCCATCTATTTTGTGCTAGATGCTTTGTCCTGGTTTGAGTAAGTCCTCTGTCTTCTGATGCTTGCTTAACACTATCAGTCTGCCTTTTTGGTTTTTGTAGGCACATTACTATTTATTTTTTGCTTCAGATATCTGTTTAACTAACTTCCCATCCTTCTTACATTCCCGTATCATCTTAAGTTTGCTTCACTTCAGCTGGATAATAGTTGCCAAGATATTGGTGACTCTCTTGGTTTCTATTACATCTGCTTTACCAGTATTGTATTGACCAAATTCTTTTGCTAGGTTGATACGCTATCAGATTAATAGGTAATTCACCTTTTCATGTGGAGAATGAGCAGTTGAACTCAGTACTACATTGTATATGCTGTGGTTTGTACTGACTGATTAACAATCCCATTTTAAATTTTTTTGCTGTATTGGCAATTCATAAGATTAGCATTAATATATTCCTTATATGGAATGTAAAATTTTATTCTGATGCATGTAAACTCTGTACTGAATTTTGGAACAGTAAATGGTATTTATATATTTTAATTTTAGGAAAAAAAGGAATGCATTAAAATGAAAGCAGATAAATTTAATGCTGCGCATTATTCAACGGGTGCAGTTGCTGCTGGATTTACTTCCACTGTCATGGAACCTACTACTACCCATGAAGCAGGTAAAAATATTTTATTGATATCTTTGTGTTTCTTGACACTTTCTTTCAGAGAATGGAGGAACTCTTGCCACTAGCATGCATGACCTTGGAAATATACACTATTGTATGACTCCAATCTATGACTTAACCTATGAATGAGCAGTGTTGTGCATATTGTATTAGCCCATTGCCTTCAGTGTTTACTTTAGATACTTATAGCTGTAAGTAGTAGTATTAGTTGTTTTTTCCCAGTTGTTTTATATACTTTTTAACAAAAAAAACCCTCAAATTTTTATAATAAATTTAGAACAAACCTGCCTTTTGTTGAGATGATCCTCCTGCACACTTTATATATTGCACACTTTAGTTTCTTTGAGGTGGTGGGAAGGCTGGGACTATTCTCTTGATTTGTTGGAATCCCTTGCTAACCAAGGGTGATGTATTCTTAAGTTTGCCTCGCTTCAACTGGTTATACAATCAGTTATTTACGATAAATAAGAAAAACAAGTTAAGAAAAAGATAAGCATGCATGCACATTTGCTTTCAGCACCTATTGAACATTTAGAAACACAATAAAAGATAAATAAATGTTAATTTACATTCCTTATAACAAACATGATAATCTAAAATGCTACTCAAATTCAAAACAAGCAAATTATCTAAGGAGCAACATGACCTCTTGACCCACAGCATGAAGTTTGCAGTCCTTCCTTGTAAACCTCCCATTACACATTTGGCTATGGGTGTGGAAACATCTCTTGGCAAGCTACCTGAAAAGACTGCTAACTTAATTCGCTTTAAAACAGCTTCTATTTTGCAACACATCTGGCCTATCACTAATAACCTCAGACGATGTCAACGGGAAGCTCTTTCTTCTTTGTGCAAAGATGGCACTATTTTAATCTTGCCTGCAGATAAGGGGCGGCGCACAGTTGTCCTGGACAAGTCAGTGTATATTCATAAAGCCCTCACTCTTTTACAGGATCGGGAGGTTTATGAAACTGTGCAAGACACTTCTCCAACACTTTCCCTGTGAAAGTGTTGGAGAAGCTGGAATCTAAAGTTAATAAACTTGTGCATTCTTTATTTTTAGCTAATAAGATTACCAAGAACATCCACTGGAAGCTCATGCAACAGGTTATTGACTCCTGCAGTATTACGGACTTCCAAAGATCCATAAACTTGATATTCCTTTATGACCCATTGTTTCTTGTTGTCATATACCTGTGTATGAACTTTCTAAACATGTTGCCAAGTTATTAGCACCCCTTGTTGGGAAAACTGTTTACACTGTTTCCAGTAGTAGGCATTTTCTGCGTATTAAGGATTTTACTATTTCTGAGAGCAAGGTTATGGTCTCCTTTGATGTGGTTTCTCTGTTCACTTCTGTTCCTGTACAACCGGCTATTGCCTGTGCAAGATGCTTTTGAGCAGGGATACCGCACTGGGAGACAGAACCACGCTCTCTACAGATGATATTTGTGCTGCTCTCAATCTGTGTTTAATGGGGGGCATGATCATGTTCAATGACTCTCTGTTTTGCCAAATACAGGGCACAGCTATGGATGCCCCTGTTAGTCCTATTGTGGCCAATATCGCCATGGAGGAACTTGAGAGTCAGATTTTCTTGAACTTACCTATTCCTATCACTCTGTGGTGTCATTTTGTTGACGATATCTTTGCAATTGTCCCCTGGGGATTGGAATCTCTACTGCTGCAATATCTCAATTCCCTGTGGCCTGTCATTCAGTTTATGATTGAACTAGAGGTTGATAATACTCTTCTTTTTTGGATGTTAGTCCAACGCATGGATTTGCGTTTAGTAACTTCTGTTTTTAGGAAGCTAATGTGCGCAGGCCAGTTTACCAAATATGGGTCTGCGCATGCCCCTGGTCATTTGCAATCACTGCTCGCACTTTATTTTCCTGTGCTTGGATGCACTCTAGTTCTACTGGTGACAGGAAATTGGAGATTTCTAATAGGGCAGAGCTTTCAAATTGCAGCTATCCACCTCACGTTCTAGATAGATATGAGCTTCAAGCTCATGAATTTGTTGTGCAATCTAATCCTCCTTGCATCGATGAATTTATCTCTACTGCCTACATCCTCTATTATCCGGACGTATCAGAACGTCTTGTTAGGATTTTGCATCTCCATCATATTCGATGCGTGCAACTTCCGGGGAGGAAATTACAATCTATTATTTCTAAGGTGAAAACACCCGTTCCTCCTTTCCTATGGAGTGGTTCCGTATACTTCATTACGTGTCCGGATTGTGGAAAGGGGGTGTTATGTACAAAGTATGTTGAGGGTCAAACGGCACCAGGAATTTCTAGCATCTCCGCGAGTGTTCGCCGTATCGAGGGACAGTACTCTGTCAAGACCAGAGATTTAAAAGTGTGTGAATCATGTGTTGTGTAGTATGTTGTGCCCATTGTTCTTCTGGCCTATTGGCCATCGAGCCCATGGGACCCAATGTTGTCCGTACTATGCCAACGATGAGGCTGGCCAGGTGTACCTTGAAGTTTATTATACTCTGGCAGGTCCCGCAGCCTAATTTCCTGAGATTTCAGTGGCTGGGTCCTATTTAAAAAAAAAAAAAAAAAAAAAAAAAGATAATCATGGTGGTGTAATTGCAAAATCGCTATTACGAGATAGCCTGTGGGGTTTGTTCCCCGAAATTACCATGGGGTTGTACGCTAAAATGACAAGTTCTAGAAGCCTAATGGGGCAGGCAATAATTTTGGTGCTAATTTAAATTTGGATGCGTGGGGCTTTCGCGGTGTATAGTCAAAGAGAAGGGTAGGGAGACTGAAGGCTGGGGGAAGAAAGAGAAGTAAGGGGGCCGATAGGGTAGTTGGCCCTTGCAGTCAGTGGGGCATGCCCATGCCCCACCAGAGGGAAAGGGGATGGCAGGAGGAGGAGAAGACAGCAAGCCATCTCCCCCCCCCCCACCGCCAAGGAATAGGAGTGAAAGCAAGCTGGTCAAGGTTACCAGCCCAGATCACCATATGGCTAGGTGGCAGCAATGTGCTGCAGTCATTTCTCGGAGTACTTGCATGGTAGTCTTGTTGTCTTGATCAGGTTGTCAAATGCCTGTGCTGGATGAGGTTGTCTAATCGGGTTGTCACTGTGATTTCTTTTTTATTATTTTTATTTATTTATTTGTTTATTTTATTATTATTATTATTATTATTTTTTTAGTCGGTCACTGTCAGGTCAGGTCCAGTTACCTTATTCATGTCATGTTCATGTATTGAATGAGATTGTCACGTCAGGTGGATACATCTGTCGGTAGTCATAGAGATTGTGACTTCAGGTAGACTCAGTTGTGAGGTTTAATTCCTTGGTTGTTTCACCCTGGTGTCAGTTCATCATCTGGGAAGGTTTCCGTGGTTGTGTAGACATTCTGCTGGTCTGCACGGCATGGTTGTTTACTGCAGTGGTTGAGGCTGTGGGAGCATCCTTCTCCTTGTGAAGAGGTCCTGGGCCAGCTGCGCAAATGCCTTGTATGTGTCAACTTCAGTTATGGCGAGGTCTTCTTGATTACGGAGGTTAAGCTGGGTTCTAGTAATGAACCTGCAATAGAGGTCCTCATATAGTGGGTAACTGTACATTAGGTGCTCACACGTTTCACATTCACCACAGAGGCAAAATGGTGTATCACTCAGTCCAAATCCTTGTAGTTTGTCTCTAATGGCCCCGTGTCCTGTCAGCATGTAGGTGGTATAGAGTCCTGGTGAGAGCCACGGTGGATAATTCGGGTATACCAGCTGTATGTTGGGTAGAAATTTTCTAGTTATTGCACCTTTGCTGGAGGTCTCCCAACGGGCCTGCCAAGTTTGTTGGAGGTAAGCGGAGAGACGGTTCCTTTCTACTTTGGGATCGTTTGACAGATCTATGGTGTAGTCAAGGCATGTTGCCGTTCTGCCTTTGGTCAGTTGATAGAGTAGCCCATGCTTAACAATCTCCAGGTCCAGAGGGAGGGATCCCGTTAGGGCCTGGAGTGCGTGGGTACTAACAGGGTTACATGCTCTCGAGATGGTTATGAGTATGTGTCGCTGTGTAGTCTCCAATTTTTTCCAGTTCACTGCAGTGATAGCCTTGCGATACCATATTCCAGCAGCATATGTAATCGTTGGCAGGAAAATAGCATTATAGTAGAGGCTGAGGGTTTTCTTCTTCAAACCCCATTCCTTGCATGTGATTCGCACAAAGAGTGCGGAGTATCCTATAATTTTCTTCTGTAAGTGCACTATATGTGGTGTAAAGCTCAGGTTCTTGTCTAGTACCACTCCAAGGTGCTTTAATTTGGTGGTAAGCTTAATTGTGTTACCTTGTATTTTGATTTGAGGGGGTCGTCTGGTGTCTAGGGCTCCTTTTAATAATATAGATCTTGTCTTTGAGGATGAGATCCTCAAGTTATTGTTGTTAGCCCAGTCCGCTAGAGTTTCTATTGCTCTGTTGCCGGTGTTCCCCAGTTGCGCCCTAGATCCCCCAGGCAGCATCAGAACCACATCATCTGCATAGGCTAGGGGAACGACGTCGCCGAGTTCCAGGTTCAAAAAACCATCTAGAACCAAGTTCCATAGGAGTGGACCCAGGATTGAGCCCTGTGGGCATCCTCTGAATACTTCTCTTGTTACTGAACAGTATAGTGTTCTGACTGTCACGAACCTATTCGACAGGTAGGATTTGATGACTTGATACATATTTGATGGTAGGTTGGGCCAGGACGCTTGGCCACCATAAAGTGTCAAACGCCCCAGCAAAGTCTATTGCTATGACCAGAAAGTATTTCTGATCTGAGGTAGTTGCAGCATTAGTAATATTTTCCAGGACATCCAAGGTTGAGCATCCCTTCCTAAATCCATATTGTCGGGGTGACTGCAGGCCAGCTGCAGTGTAGTGGATCCCTATTCTGTTTCTTAATAAGTGCTCAAAGAGCTTGCTCAGGACTGATAACAGTGCTATGGGTCTGTATGACCCCAGAAGGTCCAGTTGTTTGTTGGGACTTTTGGGAATGAGGCACAAGTTTGCAGTTTTCCAGGCCTTGGGGAATAGGCCTTCTCTGAAGCAGTGGTTGTATAGGTTAAGAAGCACCTCTGGAATGGTTTCGACAGTTTTCTTGACAATCTCTGGCTTCAAAAGGTCAGAACCAGGAGACTTCTTTCTCTAATCATGGCAGCTGTTTCCAGTTCAAGTTTGGTGAAAGGGCAGTTGTACAGTAGGTTTCATTGTCCGCACAGAGGGTTATCTGCTCTGAGGTAGAGGGGGCAAGATGATCTTGAAACATGGTATCTGTTAATAATTTTTTCCTGCCAGGTCCGGGTATAAGTACCATACCAGTGTCCTCGTCACTGGTATGGTCTCACCCCTGGGGAGTTTGTTTGTGGTTACTCTGTATACCACACTCCAGGGGAAGAAACAAGGTGTTCCCAACTGTGCATCTTATGCTGGCATATGGTTGCCGTGTACAGGTTCCTTGCATCTCGGAAGTTCTGTCTTAGTACTTCCGCCGCCGGCTGGGAGCGCCTTGCCCGCTGGAAGAGTTTCCTTCTCCAGTGCACCTCCTGCCTAAGCCTCTGTAGCTCTGGAGACCACCAGGGTACAGCCCAAGGGGTTGGGTTTTTCTTTTTAATAGAGGTGTTGGCAGCTTCAGTGATGAGACCAGCGACCGTCATCTGGTGCTGATCCGGGCTGAGTCCAATGATGTTCAGCGATTGGGCTGCTGTGGTCAGTGTGGCTTGGAAGAGTGGCCAATCCGCCTTCTCTATGGCATATCTTGGCTGTGCCTGCCTCACCGCTTGGTGTCGACTAAGGGAGCGCTGGAGCTCAAACGTGATGGCCCTGTGGTCCGACGTGGTCCAGCTTTCTTGGACGGTCCACGACGTTAGGTGGCCAGCGAGGGATCTGGTAGCCAGAGAGAGAGAGACATTGATTGTTGCCTCCCCCATCAAACTAGAGAACGTTGCCAGATTGTTTGGCAGTTGAGGACTGTGTACGGACTATTCGCTAAGTAGTCTTCAAGTTGTTGCCCGTTCTGTACTCCATGTCTATCCGTGGTCTCGCTGAACCACACTGGGGACCTGCAATTCACATCCGCTCCCACGACAATTTTACTGTTTGGGAAGTCTGTCTGGAGGCTCCTCAGATATATGGTTACTGGTAGTATATCTTCACCTGGGTGACAGTATAGCGATACCGCATAAAGTTCACCCAGGGGCATGATAATATGGGCACATGCAGCCCAGGATGTGCAGTAGTTGGTTAGTTTTGTTGCTGTTATATTTGGATTCCAAATCAATATGCAGGCCCAGGGTATTTCTCTGTTATCCTGCACTATCTTATAGGCCAGGGGTAACCCCTGACCTTGCAATATGCATATGGCTCCTGGATGAGGAATTTGTTGAGATTTGCCTCGTTCACCTTCTTTATGAGCTGCACCGCTACTATTTTGCACCGTTGTGCATTCAGTTGTATGAATTTTACCCTGTTGATGTTATAGAATTTAGGGCGTGTGACCATAATCTAGTCTCATTTGGAAAGTGCTCTTTGCTTTACAGTACACTGGACATTCGCTGTCCCTAACTGAGTGCTCTGCTGGTAGTTTATGGAATTTGCAATTTACACAGGTTGGAAGCTTGTCTTTATTCGGACACGTGTTGAAGTCGTGGCCACGTTCTGCACAGTGGCCACAAGTGGGTTGGGTTTGGGCACAGGTATGAGTGGTATGCCCAAACCGGCAACATCTGAAACATTTAGGGACAGCAGCGTGTTCCCTAAAGCGGTGACTGCCTCAGTTTATAAACACTCTGTCGGTTTGGCTAAGCGTGACCCAGGCCGCTGGTGACAACTCGATGACCCAGTGGTGAGTATTTCCTGTTCTGGCTTTCGTCTTGAACTTGGGAATAATAAAGTTGGCGGGTTCTTCTTCTGGATGTGAGTGTTGGAGGTTTCTGTAATACAGTTCCTCCTGGAGAGCAGTTGATGTTAGATCATTGTCGAGGTTATATATTCTGATGCTAGGTCCTAGGCATCAGAATATATAACCTCGACAATGATCTAACATCAACTGCTCTCCAGGAGGAACTGTATCCGTAGCCAGGTGGAAAGGAGCAGCAGTGCGTAGCACACGCTTCTTGATTAGACCGGGGTTCAAGCCTGCCGCCACCAAATACGGAGGATGCGGAAAGGTCAGAGAATGACCACCGCATATCCTGGAGCAATGTGGCCTTAGTTGCTAATGCTCCTAAAAATCGAACAACAACAACAGCTAGGTCCTTTGCGTCTAGGGTGTAGGGCTTCAAGTCCGAGTGTTTGAATCTTCTCATTTTGTAGGATTTTTGTTGCGTCCTCTTTTGTTTGGGTCTCGATGATAATCCCTACGTTTCAGGTCTTCCTTACCGATTTTATTTTGGTATCTCTGAAGTCATCTGCCAACTTTGTGACCACTAGATTTTTGACCTGCTTGCTGGTACTGTTTTCATCTGTGGAGGTCGGGCGCAGTATTACCAAATGTGGTGTTAGCAGGAGGGTCCTGCATTTCATCGCTGTAGTCACAGTTGCAGTTGGGTCAGCAATCGGTCGGGTCCTCAGTGCTTGCGCTTATGAGGGAGCGCACTGTGGCATTTGGTCTGCTCCCACGGATTGGAAGGCCTCCAGTTTCGCTTTAGCTGTTTCGCACTTTAGGTTGGTTTGTAGTAGGACTGTCTCCAGCTTTGTCCAGATGGACACTGTTTTTCCTCGAAATCCAGTAGTTATTCTGTTGCTGGTATCTTTCAGGAGGTTCTCTAACGTTGTTCTGAGGGAGAGGATCTTTTCCAGTACCGTCCCCTCTGGGAGAGTCGGATCTAGCGACTCTGTTTTCGTCCTGCTTTACATTGTTGGTATTTTCTGCTTGAGAGCAGAGGATGTTCTGACTTCCTCTCGTTTTTGATGGCTTCTTGTCTCTCTGTCGCTCTGTTCGACAACCTGTTTTTTCTTATTTTTCCGCTTGGGTGCGGAGATTGTTTCCTCTGTATACTCAAGCTGCACAGTTTCCAATAGAGTACTGGCTGCTGTTTCCTGCGGAGCAGTGTTTATTTGGGCGATGTTGCTATCAGTATCTTGTGGCACCTTGAACCAAAATTTGGATTACCGAGCTATTCCAGATAAACGAATGTAATACGTACCGTTGGGGAAAGTGATTCACAAGATTGCAAATGGTGTTGACTACAAGTTTGTAGCACAAGTCCAAGCCGAGATATGGTGTGTCAAAGTTTCAGGTCACTGAGGAGGGGGGGGGGAGAACAGCAGGGAGCTGGGACTACCTTTAGTAGGTTTTGGGTCAACAAATACGACGGTGATATTATTTCTGTCTATGGTGCATGGTTATCAATCGCATCCTTAACATTTTAGGTTCCACATGTGGGTGGGTGGTGGGGGAAGCACACTAGAAATTTAGAAATCATTGTTCAGTAACTATAGTGGTAGTGAACTTCTTCTGTTCGATGACTAGGGGAGAAAGTATGCAGCAGTGGGTGGGAGTGGGGGGAGAACAATCACTAACCCTGTCGCCACTTGACCTTGCCAAGAGCTGAAGTGACATGTTGCCTTAAGCAGAATATCACTCGGTTCAGCTGCGTTGAATGAACATTAAGCGCGCTGTTGGTTTCGACTCTTAATTAACTGGAATATGAATGCTTAAAATTTAGATTAAACATATTTTCCTTAGCAGACACTACAGGTTCTAGTTCTCATAAGCTTTCTGTTAAATTGTGATTCAATATATAACACAGGGGGTCACCCTCCCCAGTCAAGAGTGCAGTTCAACCGTGGTGGCAGGGAAGTAAGTGGAATGCCACTCTCTCCAACGCTAGAACAATGCTGCCATGGTGAGCTGACACATTGTTGCCAGCGTTGAATCAAAAACGAGTTGAAATACACTATCTCACCCAATAAAACTGAAAACAAATCTCACCACTGTGATTCAATGATGTAGGTAAATCCTTCAGTACACAATTTAATTACCATACTAAACTTAAAACGCATAATCCAGACACATTTTCACGGAGCGATGAACAGCACGTGTGAGTAAGAAGGCAGCCATTTTGGCGATCGGGGTGTTATGTAGGTGAGTCTGGTAAAAGATTGAAAGACAGAGTTTCTGAGCATGAGGTGGCTCTGCTAACCACTAATTTTGAACACTCCGCAGTCGCCGAGCATTATTGGGTTGAGAAACACAATCTTGATCTCTGACGGGATGTTGAAATCGTTGACTATTCACATAATTACCACCAGAGCTCATGGCTTGAAGCACTGCACATAGCTACCAATAATAGTACTATGAATCGCACAAGGGGAGTACACTTACATCCTATTATAGAATGTACTGTATTGCAGTGCGATGAGTGCTGGCGGTCATCCTGTGTACGTAATTCTGTTCTACCGACACCAGGCTCGTGATACATGATCATGCCCAGCTGACTTTTGCTAATGTAACCATCAATATATATACTGAAGTACACCATTCACTGACTGATGAAGAGGCACTTCGCTTCGAAAGCTTCTATGTATTTTAATGCTTTTATTATATTATGTTTTAACACTTTTATCTTATTGTTTGTTTGTTTGTTATTTGGTTTTTAGGAGCATTAGCAACTAAGGCCATATTGCTCCGGGGATATGCGGTGGTAGTTCCCTGACCTTTCCGCATCCTCCGTATTTGGTGGGCACGGGCTCGAACACCGGTCTAATCAAGAAGCGTGTGCTACGCACTGCTGCTCCTGCCCACCTGGCTACGGAGGCACCTTATCTTATTGTATTTTAACACTTTTATCTTATTTTATCTTATGTATATATAATTTATTTTAATAAATTTATTTTAACCAGTTAGTCAGTCATTGCAAGAAACTTGGATAAGATTATAGTTCATTTCTCTCAACATGAATCGTTGAGGAGGCTTCCATCCTGCAGGGGATTGATAATTGCTGCAGTTTACATTGACAAAGAGAGACAAAGCTTCTAGTAAGGGTTCAAAGAACATCAACCAGATTAGTGAGGAGTACTAATTGATATCTGTATGAAAATTGGCAGCTTGCAATTGCAGATAGCAAAGTTTGGAAGACATCGTGGGGAGCTTAGAGTTATATAAGGGAATCATTAGTAGAAGGAACAAGGGAGGTATATTTTCACTTGAATGAAGAATCAAGGGAGGCACAAATATAAAATTTTGGGCAGAAAGAAGGCTGGATCTCATTAAGTTTTTTTACAGACAGTGTGTCGTATATTACTGGAATAAATTGCTTGCTTACAGGGTGGCCATATTTTGAAAATTGGTAAGTGGGGCAACTTGAAACGAAATGTGTAGCATAGCATTTTTTCCTGCAAAGAGTAAAAGAAAAATATAAAATTACAATTAAAATACATTTTTTTTATCGGTCAATCAGTCACAGTATTTATATGTTATATGATTGTTTTTAATATGTATTTGTCTGTAATGATTACAGAGTCTCACTTTCACTGAAAGAGGCACATTTTGGATCTTTTAACGAAACCTTGAAGTGTAATTTGAGAACACTAAAATCAACATCAAGATGCCCACGTAAACAGAGGTTGAAAGTGATTAATTGGCAGGTTCAATTTTAACTTAAGTAATTTCTGGAACTTTCTTGACTCTTCCCATATTTTGAATGCTGAAATAAACTTTTTCAAAAGCAGTATTTTTTTCATAATCATTTCACAGAATTTCTGAACCACCCTCATATTTTTCATTACAGATTTGCAAGTGTTTTAATTCTTTAAAGAAAGCTAATATTATACATATTTTTACAGCAATTTTGGATGATGATGTGGTTCGCTTCTCCCGAGTGAAGAAAAAAGGTTATGTCCAGCTACAAACAAATTTGGGCCCTTTAAATCTTGAACTACATTGTGATCTTACTCCAAAAACGTGTGAAAATTTTATAAAGTTATGTCAGAAAGGCTTTTATGATGGTACTTTGTTTCATCGCTCCATTCGTAATTTTATGGTACAGTAAATCATTTCAGTTTATTGTGTTTTGGTGATATTCCTTTCTCAAGATATATTTATGTTTAATTGCTTTAATGTGTTACTGCAAAACTGTTGATAAACTGCTTTTGACATATTTTTATTTGTTTTTCATTTTTATATCCTCATCAGATATAAGATTCAGTTATTTTTATAAGGCTTTTTTTTTTTAATTACTATGTGTTTTAAGTGTGTCATTAAAATTAAATTATGATATTAGAAAAACGTTTTGTATTTCAGTAAAAGCATTACAGAATCTTCTTATACAATGTCTGGCCACTTTATTAGGACCATGGGAAAATAGAATATTAGACTGCCATTGGGCTAAATTACTGCTTTTATGTGATTTGTCACTCCACAAGGTATTGAAGAAGTGACTCTGGGAATATTGGACCATTTATGCAAAACACAAATTGTTCCTCAAACTATTCTTTCATACATTTGGTTGTATTATCATCTTGAAAGTGTCCCTGTCCATAGGGGGTAAGAAAGCAACATTTGTTGGTGTACATGCTCTGCAACAGTGTTCAAATATGTTCTTGCATTCACAGTGCTCTCCAATTAATCTAGGATCTAAGAGTATACTGCAAAAACATGTCTACATTATTACACCTTCTCAGGAAACCTGTACTGCACATACACAACACGATGGTTTTAGTACCTATTGTGATTTTCTCCATATGTGGAGAAAATCACAATTTTTTCATACTAAAAGGCATAAATCGAGACTCATCAGACTGCATAACTTCCCTCCAGGAACAGAAAAGATGGATTCATTCATTCATCCTATATCCATCTTTTCTGTTCCTGACAAAAATGCAGGTCTGTTGTCAATTGTCTGTTGTTAAGGAGAGCCTTAAAAGAGTTGAAACAGGACGATGGAATCGTGGTATTACCTGCGGACAAGGGTAGATCGACGGTAGTAATAAAGAAGATTATCATAGAAAAGCTTTGGATCTTTTGCAGAACAGTAATACTTATAAGGTTACTCAGAGAAACCAGTTGGTTGGTCTGGAAAGATGTGTTAATAAAATGGGACAGCTTTGGTTAAAGGCGGAGAAAATTTCTAAAGAGACATTTTGGTCCCTACACGCTACGGGATGTCGACTTCCCAGATTTTATGGGCTTCTGAAGACACATAAGGAGGGGGGGGGGTCCCTCTTAGACCCATTGTATCATTTATAGGAAGCCCTACATATGCTTTATCTGGGTTTTTGGCTAAGTTGATCTCCCCTATAGTAGGCATTCCAGCTATGTCATTAAGGATAGTCAAGAATTTGTGAACTTTGTGAAAGACCAAACTATAGATGAGAATGACATCATGATTTTCTTTGACGTTGTGTCCCTCGTTACATGCATTCCTATTATGCATGGAGTACATTGTGTAAGAATGGCATTGAATAATGATGTCACTTTGGGTAGCAGGTCGCTTTTAAATGTAGAAGACATAAGTTCTGGTGTGGAACTTTGTCTGGCCAGCACCACTATGGTGTTCCAAGGAACTATGTATAAGCAGGGTTCATGGTGCAGCCATGGGTTCACCCATTAATGTTATCGTGGCCAATTTGGCCATGGAAGAATTAGAAAATAAAGTTTTTGAAGGGTGTCAGTTTCGCATGAGAAAATGGAAGAGATATTTAGATGATACTTTTACCGTTATTCTGAAGGGGAGAGAGGAGGATGCACTTAATTGGCTTAATAGCTCCTCCCAATTCATTCAGTTTACCTCAGAGGTGGAAGCAGGTGGTACCCTCTCATTTTTGGATGTATTGGTCTCTAGGATGGTCTTAGGCTTAAAACTTCAGTGTTTTAAAAAACCTATGTGTAGAGGCCAATACACCCATTATAGCTCAGTACAAGCTAGACAACATATGAATACTGTGGTTAAGGCACTAATGGACAGAGCAGGGTTGCACTGTGCCACCTATGGGGATAGAGAATGTGAAATTAGACGAGTCACAGCAGAATTTAAGAAATGCAGCTACCCCCAGAGGATCTTGGACAGATATAGTAGAGGGGTTATGTCCAATTGTAGGGAACCATTTGTACCTGTGGCCATTGCATACATTCCTTACTATCCGGGCCTTACTGAACGTCTAACTAGAATATTATGCGGCTATAAGACATGCTGTGTGCAGCTTCCAGAACGGAGGTTGCACACAGTTGTCTCAGGTAAAAGATCCAATAACAAAGGATCAGCAGCGGAGTCGTATATATGATGAAATGCCCGGATTGTGAGGAATGTTTTGTATGTGAAACAAGGCGGCGGTTTAAGGATCGTCTGGGGGAGCACCTAAATGCTATAAAAGTCGCGGATTATGGTAAGTCTGCTGTGACCAAGCATTTTTGGGAGAAGCAGCATCGGATCTCCCCAGAGGATGCGGTTATTGTTGACCGGGTGCATGGGTTCTGGGATCGTAAATGGCTTGAGAACTTGCGAATCTGCTCATCTGACAATAATACTATTAATAGAGACAGAGGCATGCGTATGCATCCCCTCTTTGAAACTGTTGTCCTGAGTACGGATGAGCGGTTCCGTTTGACACGCTCCCAAGCTATTTCCGCGTCTGGTTCAGACCATGTGCTAGTTGAACCACGTGTGGAAGCACCGTGAGCCTGCTATTTAAGGAAGTGTTGCAAGAAGCTTTGATACTGTTGAGGAAGGAAGCTGACGCTTCCGAAAGCTACAGGTTTTATCGCTTTTAATTATGCGTATGTTTTATAGTATTTTATTGTAATGATGTTTTAGTTCATATTATTTTATGGTAGATTGTCAGTTTTATTGTATTGTAAATACAGTTATCATATTTTATTATTTTCTGGTAGATTATATCAGTTGTATTTATTGCATTGTAAATATAATTTTCACATTTTTATTTTATTTTTGTATCAACATTTTGTTTACAGTAATAATTGAACTTAATGGTTGGTGTATGAATTGCTTATTTCGTTGACATGAGTTTTCCCAACATCGGAGGCCTTTTTTCGGGATGCAGGTCTTTTTTTCTGGTTGTTGTCAAAATCAGTGGGTTCTGTGAAAGTCCTTTTGTAATACTGACTCAATTAGGGCTCCTTGCATGATATAGGTACTGATACCTTTAAATTTTCCCTGAATTAAAAGCAGAGGTTAATTGTTTCATCATTTGGTGATAATTACACTTGAAAATCCACTCCAACATTGAGCACTTCAATCTGTCACTTTACTTTTTTTTGGCCACAGTTGCATCCATACACAGTGGTTTCAGTTGTTCTCCCATTTATTAAAGATTTCAGTGGCACTAGTCTTTGAACACTCAAGTTCATCAGTCCTCTCTGTTATAGCTATTGGTAAATGCATGATGGCAATCATCTCTCTCTCTCTCTCTGCAAATCTGTGAAATCCTGTCCATTACTTGTGAACTAATTTGGGCACTATTTTCCACTCAGTAATCAAGCAAATTAAAGAAATCTATATTGAAAATATATATATTTGTTTTTGGTTTATATTCAGTTCCATTTTTGTTATAATTAGCAGCTTCTAGTTCTACAAGAGTACACTAGCAGAAGCCTAAAAGAAAATTACCTTTCTATTCTTTTTCCTTTTATTTATTAAAACTAACCCAACTAACCTTTTTCCAGCTGCTTGGTCACTGGTTGGCATCGCTCCTGCCTCCACACAGTGGGGCTAAAAACCAAGCATCCAAGCCTCAGGACTAAAGGAGCAAATATGGATACAAGCAAATATCCACCATTAGAGCTGAAGAGCTCTCAATTTAGATACTGCCATGACCTCTCTTTCACAGAAAGACTTAAAACCGACCTAAACATGCAGGAGCCACCAGCATTCCTGATAATTCACTCTTTGTCAAATCATCCTGCTGGAAAACTTTCCCCTTTCATCATACATCAGAGATGTCTATAGAATGCAGCTGGATCACTAAAAAATAATCAAAAGGTTCTAGTCTGGGGACCTACTGATAGAGATGACTCGACCCAAGCATTCAGAATACTTACTGAAGCTTACGTTGTTAAGCAGAATCCCAGTTCAAATTTATCACCATGCCACGCTAAACTCCTCCAAGGGAGTTATAAGTGAGACTCATAAAACCTATTAAACTGTTCAGATGAGGAAATAGTCCAAGAGTTACATGATCAGAAGGTGACACAAGCAAAATAGATAACGATCCAAAAAGATCGTAATGTAATATTAACATGCAACATCATTTTGACTTAATTCACTGAATTTGCCAACCTCAGTTAAAGCAGCATACTTAAATTGTTATGTCTGACCGTACATTCCTAAATATGTACAATGTTACAAATGTCAACAGTTTGGATGCCCCTAGGTAGTTTGCCATGGTGATACTACTTATGCAAATTGCATATCCAAAAATCATACACAAACAATGTACTGCTACGTTTCCACAATATGCTAATTGCAAGGGCAAGCAACCTGCATTCTCAAAAGTATGTGATCTTTGGAAACCAGGAGGGGGGGAAATAAATATATATATATATATATATATATATATATATATATATATATTTTGTGTTTTTATTATTATTGATAATGTCTAATTGATTATTTTTAATTTATCACTTGCTACGTTAATGCCATTGCCATGTGGCAATTGGACTATTATACGTGCTTGATATATTTTAGTTTGATTGCTTAGATAACTTTAATTTTTTGGTATCTATTTTCTATAGGGTATTAAGGTGTGTACGGAACAGGAGATTTAGTTAGCGTTTTTAGTCTAACCTATTCCTGCGGGTCTGTAATGGTATTCAAATTATATAATATCTAATGAAGTTAATTATAATTATTTTAACATTAATTAATTATCATTCAATACTAACTAACATTGCCTTACCTGGTCATCTACCCGCTACTTCATCGGGTGCTTTGAGCGGATCGATAACCAGTTTTGAAGGAATGTCTCATAATTACCCGTTTCTGTTAACTCCTTATCAGTTTTGCCTTAGTAGTGAGATTATTTTGCTCTTTTAGACTATTTATTTAATTGAATAAGGATAGTTTTATTTCAATTTGTCTTTTAGTTTAATTTTTGAAAAAAATTTTTATCTAACATTGGATTCGGCAAACTGGTAGAGGGGAAACAAAGCCCAACGGGTAATTATCGGAATAAGCGAGTGGAGTTATACTTATCTGTCCGGTGGTGGTCTTTCGGTAAATGAGGGGTTTGCCCTACTCATTGTTTGTTTTATCACAGGTTTGGTTTTGAGTGCGCAGCCGCGCCTATTGTTGCTTGATATTGTTATAGGGTGATGTTTTTGCAAGTCATCCGATGAGTGGGCTTATTCCTACGTCAGCCCGGTGGGGTTATTTCCATTTTTTTTTTTTTTTTTTTTTTATAATTCCATGGTGAAAATTAAATTCTTACGTGATTTGGTTGTTTGTTATTTACAAGCATTGTTTTTTGTCATTTACGTGCGTTGGTTTGCTATTTACATGAATTGGTTTTTATTTACATGAGTTGTTTTGCTGTCCCTTTGGACTGGGCCGGTATAGCTTTTCTAAAGCATAACAGCCCGTTTTGTCTAGGGGATAGCTATTTACATATTTACAGCCTCCTGTAAAGTGAATGTTACCTTGCGTCTCGTTGTGCGCAAAATTTTTTTTTTTTTTTTTTTAATATATATATATATATATATATATATTAGTTTGATTGCTTAGATGAATTAAACTTTAGTGTCTATTTTCCATTGGGTATTAGGGTGTATCCTGAACAGGAGATTTTGTTAGCATTTCAAGTCTAACATATTCCTAGGGGTCTGTGGTGTCGTTCAAATTCTATAATGAACAATAATAAAAAGTTAGTTCTAATACTAATTATTTAATTTTAATTAATGTTATTAATCAATACTAAACAATACTAAATACCATTCCCTTATCTGGTCATCTATCCGCTACTTCTTCAGGGGCTTTGACCGGATCGATAGCCAGTTTTAAAGGAATGTCTCATAATTACCCGTTTCTGTTAACTCCTTATCAGTTTTGCCTTTTTAGTGAGATTTTTTAACTCCTTTAGATTATTTAATTTATTAAATAATGATATTTTTATGCTAATTTGTCTTTCAGTTTATTTTTAAATTTTTGAATATTTTTAATACTTAATTTAGGAATTCAGCAAACTGGTATAGGAGAAACAAAGCCCAACGGGTAATTATCGGAATAAGCGAGTGGAGCTATACTTATCTGTCCGGTGGTGGTGGTGGTCCTTCAGTAAAAGAGGGGTTAGCTCTTGTTCACTGTTTGTTTCATCCTTGGTTTGGTTTTTATTGCGCATTCGCGTCTATTGTTGCTTGATATTGTTGTAAGGTGATATTTTAGCAAGTCATCCGATAAGTGGGTTGGTTCCTACGTCAGCCGGGGTGCGGCCTGGGTGGGTTTTTTTTTTTTTTTTTGTTTCCGTTTTTAAACTCCGTGGTGAACATTAATTTGAATAAAATGTGATATGTTTGTATTATATTTACAAGCGTTATTTATTGTTATTTACATAAGTTGGTTTGCTATCCCTTTGGACTGGGCCGGTATAGCTTTTCTAAGGCATAACAGCCCGTTTTGTCCTCGGGGATAGCTATTTACATATTTACAGCCTCCTGTAAAGTGAATTTTACCTTGCGAATGGTTACCCATAGATTAATTTTTTATTTTTATTTTTTATTCTGATTTTGAAGGGTGGGTTAATATAGGAAACCGGATTATAGTGCGGTCAGAGGACGAGCCTCCTCTGAGCGTAAGAGATCCGGACCTTAATTTAGGTTTTGGTATTGCTTTGTGATTTAGATATTAGATTTTTGTTATTAATAAGTGTGGCCGCTTTTATGTGGTGTTTGCTCTAATTGTAGTGTATATTGTTTTTTGTGAGTGTTTTTATCAGTTTGTTAATTGCTTTTGTTGTGTTTTCTGCATTACTGCATATTTTTATTATTCTGGTCGTTTGGTTCCTAATTGTGTTTCCGTATATGTGTTTTGCAATGTTGCTATCCCAGTGGATGAGTTTTATAGCTGGGAATTTGAAGTGGTCTCTTTTGTCATAATGTTTAGTTTCGATTTTGTTATTTTTGATAGTAATCTGGCTGTCTAGGTAATATGCTTGTAAGTTGCTGTTTTGGTTGGTACGTTCTATGCTGAGGTCGGTAGGATATATTGCTTGGGCTAGTGTTTCAAAACCGTCGTGGTTGATGATTAGGACGTCATCAATATATCTGAACATGTTAATTTCTTCTGTTATGTTATTTTCGAAGTGGTGTAAATATAGGTTGGCAATCGCACTGGAGCAGCAAGATCCCATGGCTATTCCTCTGGTCTGTAAATAGATTCTGTTTCCCATCATTACGTAGTTGTTTTTGACGTTGAGATTGACTAAATCGTTCCAGTATTGTTTTTTACAGTTTAAACTAATTTGGTGGTTTTGAAAATAGACTGAAAGGATTTTGATTAAATTGTCATGTGATATGCTGGTGAATAGGTTTTGGAAGTCGTAGGTGTATAGGCTACTTATCTTATTGCTTTTGTTTTGGATGTAGTCTATATATGTTTTGTTGCTGGTGATTATTTTGGTACTGGTTATTTCATTTAATATAATTTTAAGTTTGTCTTTAAATAGGTTACTGGAAACTTTTGTATAACTGTTTTTCCCTGCTGTTATGAACCTTTTGCCGGTGGGTATTTTGTGGAATTTTGGGATCCAGTAAATGAATGGGTATTTTGTGATTTCTATTTTCAGTTTTAGTTTTTTGTGTAGTGCTATCATCTTCTTATTGACGCTGTTAGGTGTGGATACTATTTGTTTGTATGTTTCACTGTTATCCATTTCTTCTTTAATAGTCTCTATGTAAAACTTTTTGCATATTATACTAAAGTTATTGCTGGCCTTGTCTGTGTTCGTTATAACGAATTTCTTCTGCAGTTCTTTGGTCTTATATCTAATGACTTTCAGATTGTATTGTTTGACTTGATTTTTAACTGTTAAGACATCTTGGATTATTTTCATGATTTTTTCCGTGGTAATGTTTATCCATATTTGGAATGCCTCTATGGGTGTGTTAAATTTGTTTGCAGTTTTGAATGCGAATTGCAGTAAATCCTTGTATATGGATTTACGTGTGTTAAATAAATTAGTTGGGCTATTGAGTCTGAATTTTGTTCCTTTTTCCATTACTTCTTTTAGTGTTTGATCTTCTATAATGCTGAGGTCGCCAGTTATGATGTGTTTGTGATGTGGATCTATGTATTTTCTATATTTGCTATCATTGCAGTGGCAAAGTTGTTCCGTACTGTTCATGTTTTTGATTGTGTTTTTATAGTTACACATGGTTATGCCTATTGGTTTTGTGAAACTATATCTGACTTTAATATTAATGTTTTGAATAGGTAAAAACCCTTTTGTGTTTTCCATAATGTCACGGAAGTTGACGTAGTCGAATGTTCGGTTCAGGAATTTAATGATGCAGTATTCTTTAGTGTCAATGTCTTTGTGATCATCGCCGATTCTGAATTTGAATACATCTTCTAGTGTATGGTTGAGGTGTATGTTCTTAATCTTCAGTTTCTGGTGAATTCTGCTTAGTGCTTTAAGTTTGCTGATTTTAAGTGAAAATAGGATGTTGTGTATGCTTCTAACGTTAATAGGTTCCGTGTCCCATTCTGTGATGAGCCTATCGAAATTGTTTAGGCTTTGTGCTTTGCTTTTATTATCTTCGTCAATTTCTTGTTTGATTTTGTTGAGTTTTAAACCATTTTTTTGCCAGTCTTTGTAGAGCTGAAAAATAGTATATGTACATTGTCCGGGGTTTGTATATGTGAAGTTTCTTCCATTGAATCTGTTATTGAGTCCGTACGGGTATAGTGTTTTGTACATTATTATTAACATGTCCTCCATGTTTTCTCTTTTAGTGGTATTTTCTATTATGGCTAAGATCGCAATAGTTATATTGGTGAATTTGTGTTTTTGAAAGTGTTTGTATTCTATTTCATTGGTGTATTTTTCTGTGGTATTGGCTTTTGTGGGGTTTTCTCCGTGTTTCTTTATTTGTGACCGATGTAGATTTATTCTTATGTGCAGTTCTGTGCTGGTTTGTCCTATGTATTGTATTCCGCATGTTTTACAAGTAATTAAGTAGACTACATTTTTGGTGTGACAAAATTTTGGTGCGTTGTCGTCGTTTTGTTGGTGTACTCTGTGCATTTGTGGGCATGTTTTGCATAGTTTATTTTTACATTTACTGAATGCTAGTTTTTCCTGGTGTTGATAGATTTCTCCGTAGCTTTCTTTGTGTGGGTTTTTAAGGTAATCGGGTCCGCTCGGTTTTTTGTTAATCACTTTAGGTGTGGCGGCATTGCATGCTAAATGACCGTTTTCAGGAATTGTCGGGTCCTGCGTGGTCATGTGTGATCCCGGGGTGCAATTTATGCTGTGATACCCGTACAGCATTTTACTTTTATTTGTATGTTCGTTCATGTTTAAATAATTTTCAATTTATTTTGTAATTGTAGGCCCCGGTTCCTTGTGGTTACTCTGTAATACCCTTTGTCTTATTACCATCTTTATTGGTAAATTTATTGGTAAAATTTACTATTGGCTGTAGTCCCAGTAGCTGTTTAGTAATGCTGGGTGCTATCAGGTTAATATAGTTTTGTGTTTTTATTATTTTAGTTAGTTTCTAATTGATTGTTTTAATATTTTGTCCCTTGCTACGTTAATGCCATTGCCGTAGGCAATTCGACAATTATACGTGCTGGATATATTTTTGATTGCTTAAATGAATTAAATTTGATTGTTTTATTGATTGTTTTAATATTTTATCCCTTGCTACGTTAATGCCATTGCCGTTGGCAATTCGACGATTATACGTGCTTGATATATTTTAGTTTGATTGCTTAGATGAATTAAACTTTAGTGTCTATTTTCCATTGGGTATTAGGGTGTATCCTGAACAGGAGATTTTGTTAGCATTTCAAGTCTAACATATTCCTAGGGGTCTGTGGTGGCGTTCAAATTATATAATGAACAATAATAAAAAGTTAGTTCTAATACTAATTATTTAATTTTAATTAATGTTATTAATCAATACTAAACAATACTAAATACCATTCCCTTATCTGGTCATCTATCCGCTACTTCTTCAGGGGCTTTGAGCGGATTGATAGCCAGTTTTAAAGGAATGTCTCATAATTACCCGTTTCTGTTAACTCCTTATCAGTTTTGCCTTTTTAGTGAGATTTTTTAACTCCTTTAGATTATTTAATTTATTAAATAATGAAAACCACCAAATTAGTTTAAACTGTAAAAAACAATACTGGAACGATTTAGTCAATCTCAATGTCAAAAACAACTACGTAATGATGGGAAACAGAATCTATTTACAGACCAGAGGAATAGCCATGGGATCTTGCTGCTCCAGTGCGATTGCCAACCTATATTTACACCACTTCGAAAATAACATAACAGAAGAAATTAACATGTTCAGATATATTGATGACGTCCTAATCATCAACCACGACGGTTTTGAAACACTAGCCCAAGCAATATATCCTACCGACCTCAGCATAGAACGTACCAACCAAAACAGCAACTTACAAGCATATTACCTAGACAGCCAGATTACTATCAAAAATAACAAAATCGAAACTAAACATTATGACAAAAGAGACCACTTCAAATTCCCAGCTATAAAACTCATCCACTGGGATAGCAACATTGCAAAACACATATACGGAAACACAATTAGGAACCAAACGACCAGAATAATAAAAATATGCAGTAATGCAGAAAACACAACAAAAGCAATTAACAAACTGATAAAAACACTCACAAAAAACAATATACACTACAATTAGAGCAAACACCACATAAAAGCGGCCACACTTATTAATAACAAAAATCTAATATCTAAATCACAAAGCAATACCAAAACCTAAATTAAGGTCCGGATCTCTTACGCTCAGAGGAGGCTCGTCCTCTGACCGCACTATAATCCGGTTTCCTATATTAACCCACCCTTCAAAATCAGAATAAAAAATAAAAATAAAAAATTAATCTATGGGTAACCATTCGCAAGGTAAAATTCACTTTACAGGAGGCTGTAAATATGTAAATAGCTATCCCCGAGGACAAAACGGGCTGTTATGCCTTAGAAAAGCTATACCGGCCCAGTCCAAAGGGATAGCAAACCAACTTATGTAAATAACAATAAATAACGCTTGTAAATATAATACAAACATATCACATTTTATTCAAATTAATGTTCACCACGGAGTTTAAAAACGGAAACAAAAAAAAAAAAAAAAAAAAACCCACCCAGGCCGCACCCCGGCTGACGTAGGAACCAACCCACTTATCGGATGACTTGCTAAAATATCACCTTACAACAATATCAAGCAACAATAGACGCGAATGCGCAATAAAAACCAAACCAAGGATGAAACAAACAGTGAACAAGAGCTAACCCCTCTTTTACTGAAGGACCACCACCACCACCACCGGACAGATAAGTATAGCTCCACTCGCTTATTCCGATAATTACCCGTTGGGCTTTGTTTCTCCTATACCAGTTTGCTGAATTCCTAAATTAAGTATTAAAAATATTCAAAAATTTAAAAATAAACTGAAAGACAAATTAGCATAAAAATATCATTATTTAATAAATTAAATAATCTAAAGGAGTTAAAAAATCTCACTAAAAAGGCAAAACTGATAAGGAGTTAACAGAAACGGGTAATTATGAGACATTCCTTTAAAACTGGCTATCGATCCGGTCAAAGCCCCTGAAGAAGTAGCGGATAGATGACCAGATAAGGGAATGGTATTTAGTATTGTTTAGTATTGATTAATAACATTAATTAAAATTAAATAATTAGTATTAGAACTAACTTTTTATTATTGTTCATTATATAATTTGAACGCCACCACAGACCCCTAGGAATATGTTAGACTTGAAATGCTAACAAAATCTCCTGTTCAGGATACACCCTAATACCCAATGGAAAATAGACACTAAAGTTTAATTCATCTAAGCAATCAAACTAAAATATATCAAGCACGTATAATCGTCGAATTGCCAACGGCAATGGCATTAACGTAGCAAGGGATAAAATATTAAAACAATCAATAAAACAATCAAATTTAATTCATTTAAGCAATCAAAAATATATATATATGATGGGTGGGTTGATATAGGAAGCCGGATTTTAGTGCCGAATTTATAAAAAAAAAAATAAAAAATAATGGAAATACCCCCCCCCCCCCCCGGCTGACGTAGGAATCAGCCCATTCATCAGATGACTTGCAAAAACATCACCCTACAACAATATCAAGCAACAATAGGTGCGGCTGCGCACTCAAAACCAAACCTGTGATAAAACAAACAATGAGTAGGGCAAACCCCTCATTTACCGAAAGACCACCACCGGACAGATAAGTATAACTCCACTTGCTTATTCCGATAATTACCCGTTGGGCTTTGTTTCCCCTCTACAGTTTGCCGAATCCAATGTTAGATAAAAATTTTTTTCAAAAATTAAACTAAAAGACAAATTGAAATAAAACTATCCTTATTCGATTAAATAAAAAGTCTAAAAGAGCAAAATAATCTCACTACTAAGGCAAAACTGATAAGGAGTTAACAGAAACGGGTAATTATGAGACATTCCTTTAAAACTGGCTATCGATCCGCTCAAAGCCCCCGATGAAGTAGCGGGTAGATGACCAGATAAGGCAATGTTAGTTAGTATTGAATGATAATTAATTAATGTTAAAATAATTATAATTAACTTCATTAGATATTATATAATTTGAATACCACTACAGACCCCCAGGAATAGATTAGACTAAAAACGCTAACTAAATCTCCTGTTCCGTACACACCTTAATACCCTATGAAAATAGATACCAAAAAATTAAAGTAATCTAAGCAATCAAACTAATACACACACACACACACACACACACACACACACACACACACACACACACACACACACAGTCGAACTTGGTTGTAACGAGCATCAAGGGACCCACAATATTTCCTCGTTATAACCGTTACTTGCTATATATATCAGTGATAGCAGAGATGAGGAAACCCCTGGGGCCATTAAACAATGAACACTAAATTCTCAATAACTTGATAAAAAGATAGATTCAAAAAACAAAAGAAATATTAGAGAGAAAAAAATAATATAAGTATATACCTACATATTATTTGTATTAATATGCTTGTATAAACTACAATACACTTAATATTAAACACAATTTATATGTCTGCAATTTTAAAACCATACACTTAATAATAAACACTATTTCAATTAGTCTCTTTTTATGAATCTTAAAATTGATGTTTGTTTTAAAGATTAAACTTTGATATTTCTTAAGTTTCCCCTTAAAACACTCAACGTGTTAAGTCTCATTACTTGCCTTAGTGCCTTCAAAAACATTGACTGTTTTGTCCATTGCACCTTGAGCTTGTGAGATTGTCGGCACTGATTTTGATTCACTTTCAATTGTCATCATATCATCATCACAAACATCATCTTTACCATCATCGTTGTTGTCTTTGTTGAGCACAGCATTTAAAATGTCACTCTCTGTAGGAAAACCACTAGTTAATCAGTTATCAACTTGTACAAATTCATCAATATTTTCTGTATTAAACAACCTACAACGTTGTTACTTAGCAACCATTCAGATAAAGGTAAGTTGTTTTCTTTGTTTCATCTTCTTCATCTAAATTGAAATTTCATTTGAATTGAATTTCGATTTCTTGAAGCAATTCCATATGGTTGTCGAGTAATGTTGTTCCTTCAATAAATTTATAGCATCCAATATCGATATAGACTTGGTAAGTTTCTGGTCTCTTTGATTGATCACATGTAGAACTAGAAAGATTTTATAAAATCCTTTCAAACTCTTGATTACATCTATGTCCATTGGTTATAAAATTGATGCTGCATTGGGAGGCAGAAATACTAGCTTAATGTTGGACAAATTTTGAATCTGGGGATGTACAGGACAGTTATCAACTAACAATAAAATATTTTTCTTCTTTTTGAATAGTTCCTTATCCCAATCATTTATGTATTCCGAAAAATATCCGAAATCATCCAAGCTTTCTTGTTTGCAGTGTAATCCACAGGAAGTTATCTTGTGTTTTTGAAACACCGAGGTTTTAAGGATTTTCCGATAACGAACAGTTTTTTTTATCAGTTCAGGTCATATTTGCACATACGAGCACCGTCAAGCGAGCCTGTGCTTTTAAATTTTCCACCAACACATTTTTCCATTTTGAATTTAAATGTATTGTCAGGTGTAAAATTATAAAAACATTCTGTTTTGTCAGCGTTGTATAGTAGTAGTAGTAATAATAGAGGTATGTGATGTAAAAAAAGCAAGTGTATGAGCTTATGTGGCATCCGCCAAAAAAAAAAAAAAAAAATTTCACACAACCATTCCCTCTAAAAGTTTGTCCAGTTCCTCCTTGAATTTATTTAAGCTGTCAACTTCCACAACGACAGATGGAAGTTTGTTCCTGAAATTAACTACCCTTTGGCTGAAGGTAAATTTTCACACGTCTAGTCTACAACTGTCTTTTCTCAATTTGAATTTATGCCTCGGCAGGTTCATTATCTGAGCAAGCGGAAGAATCCCATCAGAATTCAGCATGTTCAACCCATTCAAGGCCTTATACACCTAATAATACATCACATACCTCTATTATTACTACTACTAGTGGCTGGAGACTAGTCACCTTCACAGGTGACTAGTCTCCAGCCACTGCAGTTTGCAGAACTTAAGCCTTTCTTGGTAAGAGGACCCCTTCGTTCTCCTCACCAATCTTGTTGCCCTTCTCTGTACATGCTCATGCAACTCTACATTGACCTCCTTTTTCCTGCTAGCAAAATTCCTATATATCATTGACAATACTCCATGACCTGCTCTGGCAGCCTGTCTGCATTGCTCAGAAAACTTCATATCTGACTGCATAATCACTCTCAGGTCTTTCATTTTCTACCACCCTAAGTATAGTACCACCTAGTTGGAACATTCCTCTGGGGTTAACGTACAAATGCAGTACTTTATATTTGTCAATGTTAAACTTCAGTTGCCACTTCTCACCCCCATCCGAACAACAATTTTTCTGGATCCAGTTGCAGTAGCATAACTGTTGTAAATGTCTTTGTCATTGCATTTTTTCCTAATTTCTGCCCAAACACGGTCAATCCATTCATTTGCCATTATTGGATTTACAGATTGAGATTCTCCACTAATTTTTGCATAAACGATGTTATGTCGGTTTTTAAATCAATCCAGCCAACCATTGTTACACACAAAATCAGTGCATCAAATTGTTTAGCAAATTTTTCCGTTTGAGCCTTCAAGATCAGACCGTCTATTGAAAATCCAGCACTTCTTTATGTGGTGAACCATTGAAGCAATGCTTTTCATTAACATTTGTAATCTCACACTTTCTAAATTTTTATTATTTATTTTTTTTTTTGTTTATGTTCTTTTCTAGTGCCGATGTGTAAACATCTTTATTCTTCCACAATGTTGATACACTTGTAGAGGACAAAAAACTTTTTACACAGTTCAACATGTAACTTCAGCTTAAAGATGTAACTGCCATCAAGGGTAAAGGGAAGGGTTTTTGTTTTCGTAAAGGTGACTACAGTGGTATCAGACAGTTTTTAAATCCTATGAAGCATAGGAGAAAGATTAATTTTAGATTTGGGCTCATTGTTTGTTTACTGTCTGGGGTTACCCAAAATTTCCACAAAGATCTCTAACATTGCACAATTTTTAACACACTGCAGTCATGCAGTCACTTCTCTCTTATAATGAACAAAAACATGACAAGATAACACATTAAATAGCAATGAGAGAAGTTGGGGAGTATGTTTGCAGTGAACAGCTCTGACAATTAGTTTAGAAGAGTCAATGCATCTCCTCTCCCGCACTCAGTAAAGATTTTCAAGAGTATTTATAAATTTTAACAGGTGTAACTAATTATCTGATATGTGACTGTGGATACCCTAAATTAATGCATGCCTGAAACCCTAAGGCATATGTTTCAAACAGATGGGAATTAGGCACCAATCCATAATGTGTACTTTTCAATATCATTAAGATTCCTTATCCAGAAATAGCTTATATAATTCTAATATGTTGTTTAGAATGGCTGGCTACTTATATTAATATCCCTTTTCAAATTGGCAATTCATTGACGCTTGCATTATCACAAATACTATACAGAGTAGAAACACAGCATTAGCATTAGTAGAGGCATATGATGATGTAAGAAAGCAAACTTATACAGCATCAGCCAAAAAAAAAAAAAAAAACTTCCAATTTCACCCATCCATTCGCTCCAAAAGTTTATCCACTTCTTCCTTGAATTTATTTAAGCTATCAACTAAATTCAAGGAAGAAGTGGACAAACTTTTGGAGCAAATGGATGGGTGAAATGTGTTTTTTTTTTTTTTTTTTATGATGTATAAGCCTGCTTTCTTGCATCATATCTACTAATGCCTCTAAATACATTTACTGCAGAAAAATTCAATGACACTATTCAAAAACTAATTCAAAATGCAAACATTTAATTCCTCAGCTTGAACTCATCATCAGCCATTTTCAATCCACTGCAGGATGAAGGCCTCTCCAGCAACTTTCCAGTTCCTTCTGTTTTGAGCACTGGCCATCCATTTACTACCCACAAACTCATGAATTTCATCTATCCATCTCCGCTTGAACCATATAGCTTGAACTATATTATACTTAATCACTCTGGCAGCTGTATGGCATAGAGAAGGAATACAGATTTTATACATTATTTACAAGTGATGTAGAAATTCTGTATAGTTTGTGATGTTCTTTTCACAGTGTAAAAAAAACTTTAGTTGCAGATTATTTCAAATTTTTCAAGTAGGCAAAATTTCCATTGGACCATGAGATTAAGATGACCCAAAAGAAGATAATGGGTGATCGACTGAAGTTGGAAAAAAATTACATGTGGAAGGGATGTCAAGGTGTAGCAATAAAGTTCCTGAAATGGTGCAATAAAAATATATAAAGTGAAGGAGCTCAAAAATGGTTTTATTTTTATTCAAAGTTTCTACCACCTGACTGAATGCAGTTATTATTATATTGTTGTAAAATTTTTTGAAAAGAGTCTGTGATGGCACTTCAAAAAATTAATGAACTAAAAAAATAAAGAAGAATAAGAGGGCTAGGGAGGCAAAAGGTATGATTTCCTAAGGAAGCATCTACACCTGCAAGAGGCCGACCGGGCTAGCCGAGTGGGTAAAGTACCTGCCTGGCAACCCAAAGGTCGCGGGTTCGATTCCCGCCTCGGGCTTGGATCAAAGTACTGCAAAAAACCTTGGGAGGTGCAATATGGCCACAGAAGCCGATGCGCCAACAACTACCAAATCAAAAAAAAAAAAAAAAAAACACCTGCAAGTCTCCAAAAGATCTTATTTCCATAATAACCTGCTAAAAAACAGCAGGCATTCACTAGTACCCCTACACAACCTATGACAGCAGAGACAGATGAAACTGAAAGGAAAAAAGTACAAACCTAAATACAGTAAGTCCTCTATGTTAACTATTAACATAGGAAAATAAAACTACAAAATGCAAATTTTGATGTGTACTTGTGCAGTCAACTAACCCAAACTAAATATAATATGGCAGTGGCTAAGCCACATCTTGAATATTACATGCTGGAAAAGGAACCTTTTGAGCTTTGGTGATGATATTGAAGTCCTTGGCATGTTCTGATGCTTCCTCTCATCTCTTCATCATACCGAAACACCCAACACACATTTCCAGTGACAATACAGTTGAGGAAATTAGGATTTTCTTAACAAGTCAGAATGAGGTCTTTGCATAACATTTGTTGTTGCTTCTGCTCATCTTTTCCTTCTTTTTCCTAAATCTCCATGCAGAATTTGATGAATCATCTTATTCATATCCAACTCATCACCATCATTCTGAGGGTCAAATGACAATTTCTTGCCACAATTTCCTGAACTTTTATAATTCTGTCCTCATTTCGAGAGTTTGACAGATGCCCACTTCTTGACTCATCACAAACATCCTAATCCATCTTTAAACTGCTTATACCATTCAAATACACTGGTATGACTTAATGTTTCTTAACTATAAAGTTTTTTTTTTTTTAACATTTCGTACATTTCTGGTGCAGATTTTCCCAGTTGAAAGCAAAATTTGATATTCATTTGTTGCTCCATTGCAAAATTGTGACAAGGAACGTTAATGCTACTAACAAAACTGGTTATTACTTGCAATCTGTCAGCTCACTGGACAGTCTCTGTACCACCATCTGTTGGAGGAAGTTTGAAGTACAACATACCAGTTTGTTTATTTTTAAACAGACGCCTCCGTAGGCAGGAGCAGCAGTGTGTAGTACACGCTTCTTGATTAGACCGGGGTTCGAGCCCATGAGCCACCAAATATGGAGGATGCAGAAAGGTCAAGGAATGACCACTGCATATCACTGGAGCAATATGGCCTTAGTTGCTAATGCTCCTAAAAACCAAAATAACAATAACAATTATTTTTAAACTCATCAAACATGATGACAACAGCACCATTCCAGGAACTTTATTGATCTATCTCATATGGAAGTGAACAGTGATCTCACATGCAATGAATTTAGATTAGGTTACAGAAATTAAATGGAATTGGAATGTGAATCTGACAGTGAGATTAATTACTCTTAAAGGAGTGAATGTACAGTGACATTTGCTAAAGAGAAATCTTACTTTACGATGGTGCACAAACAATTTAATGACTCTCTAAAAGGTAGAATATGTAGGTGATATGAGAAAGACCCTTAAACAGACCTTTGCAATTATTTTAAACATATTTAATTCTTGTACAGTCATGGCCGTTGGAATGGGGATTGCAGCAGGGGACACTTTCCACCCTTGCCTTCCTTAATAGTTCTGGATTGATGGGAGGTACCCATATCATCTAGCACTGCTCTTGACTGTGCTGCTCAGGCAGTATCAGAACAGGCTAGAATGTCAGTAATAAAAATGGCTTAATATTCCTGCTGCCCTTTCTTTGATTCTATTAGAAATATTTTGCTGAACTTGGAATTTTGGTGCACTGTTTCACTTTCAAAAATTTTAACATATGTATTTCAATACACACTCCTCTTCAGTATTTAGCTTTAAATGATTAATGTTAACAAATCATTTAAACATTAAATGGCTAATGTTACATACAAGTTATGTTATTTTACCTAGTACACACAAGGTAATATAAGTTATGTTATGATTAAGTTGGTACCTTATGGATTTTATAGAAGTTAATTATTGTATATTTAAATGCATTTCATGAGCTGAATCATGGGCATTTTGTGCTGATTTGCTGAGTGAAAAAATGTGCAATTTTTTGTGTTTGTGGTCTGGTTTATGTAGGGTTTATTTGAGGAGTCTGGTAACATTACTTTTCAAAGTAGTCCCCGTCAGAGTCAATACATCTTTGCCAATGATGCAGCAATGCATAGATTTCGGCTGTGAAGAAAATATTCTCCTGGGCCTCAAGGAATGTATCCACTGCAGTAATGATGTTGCTGTCAGTGGGAAAATGGATGTCACCCAAGTATTTTTTCAAATTAGGAAATAGGAGAAAATCCTGTGGTGCTACATTTGATGAATATGGAGAATGGTCCAAGCTTTCAAAGCTGCACCCATGCAGTGCAGACTTCTGAGTAGGCATGTTGTCCTGGTTAAACAAGTTTCCTTTACTAAGTTTTCCTCAGTAAAGGAGTTAGCATTAGTAGAGGCATTTGATGCAAGAAAGCAAGCTTATGCAGCATCAGCCAAAAAAATAAAAATTAAAAAAAAAATAATAAATAAATAAATAAAAAATAACCACTTCCACTTCACCCCTCTGTTCGTTCGAAATACCTGTCCAGCTGATACTTAAACTTATTTAGGCTATCAACTTCCACGACAAGGGATGGAAGTCTATTCCACCAACCAACCACCCGCTGGCTAAAGGCAAATTTCCTCACATCTATCCTACATCTATTCTTTCTCAATTGGAATTTATGCCCTCTCAGGTGATTATTCTGAGCAAGAGGAAGAATCCCATCAGCATTGAGCATGCTCAAACCATTCAAGGCTTTATACATCTCTATCAGATCACCTCGCCGGTGCCTAGTCTCCAGACACTGTAATTTGCAAAACTTAAGCCTTTCTTCGTAAGAGCACCCCTTTGTTCCATTCACTAATCTTGTTGCCCTTCTCTGTACTCGTTCCAGCATCTCTACATCCTTCTTGAAATGAGACCTCCAGACTGTATACAGTACTCTAGGTGTGGTCTGACCATTCCCTTATACAAGGGAATAATCACCTCCTTATCCCTGCTAGAAAAATTCCTATATATCATCGACAATACACCATGAGCTACTCTTGCAGCCTGTCTGCACTGTCAGAAAACTTCATATCCGCCTGCACAACTGCCCCCAGGTCCCTTTCATTCTCTACCACTGTCAGTGTGGTACCACAGAGTTGATACATTGCTCTGGGGTTGCTGTGTTCCATATGTAGTACTTTACATTTGTCAATGTTAAACTTCATTTGCCACCTCTCAGCCTATCTGCTCAACCTTTCCATATCCTGTTGAAGTAGCATAGTGTCCTTGACAACCCTGCCAACCTTCATATCGTCTGCAAACTTGGACATTAAGCTTGATATACCATCATCAATATCATTTATAAATACATAAAACAATAATGGACCCAATACTGAACCCTGAGGGACTCCACTAATAACATTAGTCCACGATGAGCAGTGCCCATTGATTACCACTCTCTGTCTTCTGCCACTCAGCCACCCATTTATCCATAGCAGCAATTTGCCTCCAATACCACACTGCTCCAATTTGTGCAGCAGTCTTCCATGTGCAAAACAGTATCAAAAGCCTTTCTAAGATCCAAGTATATAATATCAAAGTTATTCCCTGCATCCAGTTCTTTTGTGACTGCATCATAGTAGCCAATCAAATTGGTCCAGCAAGACTTCCCCTTAACAAAACCATGCTGTGTCTGAGCTATAACTGAAGTCTTGTCTAGATAATCCTGCAGTGCTTCTTTAACCAGTGCCTCCATTAATTTTCCAGGAACAGAAGTTAAACTAACAGGTCTATAATTAGTTGTGTCGCCCTTTGATCCTCCTTTGTGAATTGGGGTCACATTTGCACTTCTCAAGTCCATGGGTACTTCCCCTGAGTCAGGAAGCTCTCATAATTATGGCTAAGGGTTTCCTTACTTCCTTTGCTGCCTCCTTTAATATAACTGGATAGATCCCATCCACCCCAGGTGCCTTTCTTGTATTTATCTTCAACAATTTCTCCTCCACTTTAATCTCAGTTATTACAAGATTCTCTAGCTTACTGCCAGAGTTGAATATACCTCTGGCATTCCCCTTGCTGAATAACTCCTCATGTGTGAATGTCGATGCAAAATATTCATTCAGTTTGTTAGCTACCTAAGCAAGATCATCAACAGCTGACCCATCGATATCAAGTGGACCAATCTGATTCTTCCCCTTCCTTCTAGAGTTTACATAAGTAAAGAACTCTTTGCTGTTTTTCTTTGCATCCCTTGCCAAAGATTTCTCGTAATCTGCCTTCGCCTGCCTAACCTCCTTTGTAACTTGGTTACAGATCAACTTGTATCTATCATAGGCTTCTGTGTCACGTGTTAATTTGTATGTATCCCATGCATTTTTCTTCTCTGCCATATGTCTCATTAGTTCATCTGACATCCACTTAGGCCTAAACCGTGAACAATATTTCTTAGTTGGTATGTAAAGCCTAGTAGCTTTCAAGATAAGTTCTTTGAATTCTTCCCATTTTGAATTTGCTGTTGGTAACATCATCAGTTGGTCCTACTGTATAGAATTTAAATACTGTCTCAGTCCATCGTAGTCGCCTTTACAAAAGCAATAACCCTTCCCTTTACCCCTAATGGTAGTTACCTCTTTGAGTAAATCCCATTTCAGCACACTGTGATCACTGCCATCTAGTGGTTCATTTACCTGCAGATTCTTAATGCATGAAGAATCACTACTGATAATCAAATCAAGAGTATTACTCCCTCTATTTGCCTCCCGAACATACTGATATGAAAAAACAATCATCCAATAAATCCACAAAAGCCTTGCTAATGTGTGAGTGACCAGCCCCAAATTTCCAGTCAATATCTGGGAAATTAAAATCCCCCATTATAAGACTCTCTGATTTACTGTCCCACTCTATTTCCCCGTACAGTTTCTTATTATACTCATCAGAGTCATTAGGCCTATAGCACACTCCTACTCTCAATTTTGATCTCCCAATGCTTATGTCACACCAAACTGACTCGACACTGCACTGTCCAGCAATGTCGACTGGCTTCACTTCCTTGGATTTTATGTATTTCTTAACTAATAGCATAACCCCTCCTCCCTTACCACCCTGTCTATCCTTTCTGTAGACATTGTACTCCCCAAATTCCAGTTCTGCATTCCTTATATCTGTGTGACACCAAGTCTCTGAAATCTCCACAATATCTGCCTTGGATGTTTTGAGCAATACCTCAAATTCATCAAATTTATTTACTAAACTCATAGCATTGGTGTATTCGCAAGTATACATGCACCTGTTCTTTTTCTTAGCTACCCTAACACAACCTATGTGTTTATTTGTACCCCAATGATTCCCAGCAGTCTCTGAAATATCCTGCATCTTATTTTCCAGGCTGCGGCTCATTCCAATAGAAGCAGTGCAAGAATCACTTTCACCTCTGCCAGTGGCTACTGTTAATCTATTAGTCCTTGTATCCCCCCAATCTAGCAGTTTTCCGACCCACCTAACACTGCCTCGATAGCATCAGCAAACATTCTTGCGCCCTTTCTATTTAAGTGTATCCCATCCCTGTAGAAGCAGTCTCTCCTGTTAACAAGTACAGACCAGGTACAGAGTTCATGCAAATGCTTCACAAGGTCTGTTATAATATGTCCCTGTGACTGTCAGGCCTTTTCTCTGTCTGAAAGTGATGGTTCCACGTCTCATCCATGGTCACAAACTTCACTAGGAAATATTCTGGATCTGCTTACAAATGATGCAAATGTTCACTTGAATTGACAACTCTTGTGCATTTTTGATCTGCTTTCAACAACTTTGGGACCCATCATGGTTACCTTTTTCGCAGCAAGAATTAGTTCAAGGAACTAATCTTGGAGGCTTTACATACCAACTAAGAAATATTGTTCAAGGTTTAGGCCTAAATGGTTGTCAGATGAACTAATGAGACATGTGGCAGACAAGAAAAATGCATGGGATACATACAAATTAATGGGTGATATGGAAGCCTATGATAGATATAAGTTGGTCTGTAACCAAGTCACAAAGGAGATTAGGCAGGCAAAGGCAGACTACGAAAAATCCTTGGCAAAGGATGCAAAGAAAAACAGAAAGGAGTTCTTTACCTATTTAAACTCAAGAAGGAAAGGGATGAATCAGATTGGTCCGCTGGATATTGATGGTTCAACAGTTGAGAATCCTGCTCGGGTGGCTAACAATCTAAACGAGTATTTTGCACCTACGTTCACGCATGAGGAGTTATTCAGGAAGGAGAATGATGTAGGTAAAGTAAACATTGGCAGTCAGCTGGATGATTTTGTAATAACTGAGAGGAAAGTGGAGGAGAGATTGTTGAGGATAAACATAAAAAAGGCACCTGGGGTGGATGGGATCTATCCAGTTATATTAAAGGAGGCAGCAAAGGAAGTAAGCAAACCCCTAGCCATAATTATGAGAGCTTCTTTGGACTCAGGGGAGGTACCCATAGACTGGAGATGTGCAAATGTAACCCCAATTCACAAAGGAGGATCAAAGGCTGACACAAGTAATTATAGACCTGTGAGTTTAACTTCTGTTCCAGGTAAATTAATGGAGGCACTGGTTAAAGAAGCACTGCAGGATCATCTAGACAAGAATTCAGTTATAGCTCAAGACGCAGCATGGTTTTGTTAAGGGCAGGTCTTGCCTGACCAATTTGATTGGATACTATGATGTAGTCACAAAAGAACTGGATGCAGGGAATAACTTTGATATTATATATTTGGATCTTAGAAAGGCTTTTGATACTGTTTTGCACATGGAAGATTGCTGCACAAATTGGAGCAGTGTGGCATTGGAGGCAAATTGCTGCTATGGATAAGGGGATGGTTGAGTGGCAGAAGACAGAGAATGGTAATCAATGGACACTGCTCAATGTGGACTAATATTATTAGTGGAGTTCCTCAGGGTTCAGTGTTGGGTCTGCTGTTGTTTTCGGTGTTTATTAATGATATTGATGATGGGATATCAAGTTTAATGTCCAAGTTTGCAGATGATACAAAGGTTGGCAGGGTTGTTAAAGACACCACTGACGCTATGCTGCTGCAACAGGATCTGGAAAGGTTGAACAGATGGGCTGAGAGGTGGCAAATGAAGTTTAACATTGACAAATGTAAAGTACTACATATGGGAAACAGTAACCCCAGAGCAACGTATCAACTCTGCGGTACTACACTGACAGTGGTGGAGAATGAAAAGGACCTGGGGGTAATTGTGCAGGCAGATATGAAGTTCTCTGAGCAGTGCAGACGAGCTGCAAGAGTAGCTCACGGTGTCTTGCCAATGATATACAGGAATTTTTCTAGCAGGGATAAGGAGGTGATTATTCCCTTGTATAAGGCAATGGTTAGGCCACATCTTGAGTACTGTATACAGGTCTGGAGGCCTCATTTCAACAAGGATGTAGAGCTGCTGGAACGGGTACAGAGAAGGGCAACAAGATTAGTGAATGGAACAAAGGGTTGCTCTTACGAAGAAAGGCTTAAGTTTTGCAAATTACAGAGTCTGGAGACTAGGCACCGGCGAGGTGATCTGATAGAGGTGTATAAGGCTTTGAATGGTTTGAGCATGCTCAATGCCAATTGGATTCTTCATCTTGCTCAGAATAATCAGCTCAGAGGGCATTAATGCTAATATATTACTCACATTCAAGTGAGATGTCCAAGATACTGGCAATGAACAAGACTGTCACTTGTCAATCACTCATCAATAGATCATGGAAACTGTCATTAATACCCCACTTGCCCACTTCTTAACCAGAGAATAGGAAGGGGCATGCTCCCCCAATGTTGTAACCATATCCTCACGAAATGGCTTTGACCCCCCCCCCCCAATATTGGATGACTGCATATGGTGACTAATTTTGTTCATCTTTCATCATTCACACAACTTTCTTGACTTCCGAACCGGCAATTTGAAAAAAACAAGTTATTAAAAGCATGATGGGTTGCTATTTGAAGTGTTACATTAATTACAGAAAATTTTACCATTGAGTGTTTCTATTTATGATTCCATCTGTGCTTTAGTAATGATTTTTATTAATAGTAATTTTAATGTGCCTTTAGGAATTGATTATTTCTAAATCTCTGCTAAATATTTATTTATGTATTGTTTTGGCATCCTAAAGATTCAAGGAGGTGATCCTACAGCCACAGGAACTGGTGGTGAATCTGCCTGGGGAAAGACATTTAACGACGAATTTAGGCCAAATCTAAATCATCAAGGAAGGGGTATTTTAAGCATGGCAAATTCTGGACCTAATAGTAATAAGTCACAGTTGTGAGTTGTTTTTTTTAATATATATATATTATTCTTTAGTAATATGATAATTTATGTTGTATTTTACTTTTAATATACTTTTATAGTGGTTTTCCTTAAATTATTTCTAGATTTTTCTGTTGTCCCGGTAGCTGTTTTAGCAATGCCCGGGTACGAACAGAGTACATATTATTATTTTATCTTTCTATTGTGGTTTATTGTGTTTATTTTCTTAATTACGGGTGTTTTCTACTCATAGGTATTATGGTTAATACATTACTGGTCTTTAAGCTAGCCTAAACTCGGTTATCTTAAATGCCCAGGGCCTATTCATTTTTTATTTTTCAACTTGTTACGTATTGCTAAAGAAATTGTCATATTAATTATAGATGAAAAACTGTAGCAATACTACTTTATGACAAAATGATAAAATATTAAACATTTTTATACATTTTTATATATTTTTTTTATTTTTTATATAAACATTTTTATATATGTGTATTCTATCACGGTTGCTGTAGAAATTATGGGATATTAATTCGGTTCATAATAAATTTATAATAAATAATACCTATTTAACTAATAGCAATGGGAAAGGGACAAAAATGGGAATTTAAAAGAAACTTAGAATTCAGTATCGGACAAAATAGCAAAGCTGTGATAGATACAAACAGAAACGGGTAAGTAAGTAATGCATTACATCGAATGGACCGTCAATCCGCTCAAAGCCCCCGATGAAGTAGGGGATTGACGACCATGTGATGTAATACAAATATGTATAAAGATGTAATACAATAAATGTATAAAAATGTTTAATATTTTATCATTTTGTCATAAAGTAGTATTGCTACAGTTTTTCATCTATAATTAATATGACAATTTCTTTAGCAATACGTAACAAGTTGAAAAATAAAAAATGAATAGGCCCTGGGCATTTAAGATAACCGGGTTTAGGCTAGCTTAAAGACCAGTAATGTATTAACCATAATACCTATGAGTAGAAAACACCCGTAATTAAGAAAATAAACACAATAAACCACAATAGAAAGATAAAATAATATATATATATATATATATATATATATATATATATATTGTTTTTTTTAATTAAAAATTATTGTTATTATTCTGGAGTATTACCACAAATAAATTAATGAATAGTCCTTAAACTATATAGCAAGCAACCGAATTGCTGATACTCTTTACTTATTTCTGAATCCTTAAAATTGACTTTCCTGCTATACACTCTTAATTCTGTTAGTAGAAATGTGTTACTGAGCTTTACTCAACTTGACTGCATTCTTCACATCATTTAATCATTTTCTGTGTCAGATCTTAATTTTAAATTAATATAATTTTAAATTAATTAATTTAAATTTTCTGTGTCAGATATTAATTTTAAATTAATATTAAATTAAATTAATTTTAAATTAATGTTTTATTATGATATGGAATTAATATATATATATATATATATATATATATGATTTTAATATGATATGGTAGTAAATACAGTCAAAACTCTTTATAGCAACCCTCTTTTTAATGTCCCACATGTTATAACGTCCTATGTGGTTGGTCCCAGCCAATTTCTCTTTAACCTAATAGTGTTTTATGAACAATTGATATGATGCCTGTCCGATATAATGACTGTTTTCTCATTCCGGTGGAGAGTTATTATATAGAACTTTGACTATAATTGTATTTCAGTAATTTGAATGTTTTAAGTAGTTTACTAATATTTTAAATTGTTTCTAATTTTGCAAAAGGGTATCATCTGCTTATTTCCATAGCTATAGATTTTGTTTAAAAAGAGAGCACAACAGTTAAATCAAATTTACACTCTCCATTTAATTGTTAATTGGGGAAATATATAAGCTAGTTAAAAATTATACATACAGAAGGTTGTATGCCATTTAGAATATTTTAGTAGTATTTTCAAAAAATATTTCATTATTCACTTAATTACAGAGCTGTTAGAAACTGTTCATTTAAGAATAATTAATAGTTATTTTACACCCTAAATCTTGAGTTAAAACTGTGTTACTTAAAACAGTGATAAATAAACAAAGATTAGTAGAGGTGATTTAACTTGAAATTAACTTAAAATAAAAATGAAGTTGCTCTAATTCCTGGTAAGTACACTGCAGCAGTGCATTATGGCCTTAGTAGCCCTTTGCACCAACAAATCAAACCAACAACACTGACAGCAGTAATCCCATCCAAAGTTGAGAGTAGGATTCATCCAACTGCACCACATAGAACTTCATTACCAGAAAGTTAAAAAAATAAAGAGCTGAACATCATTTCAGTTATCTCCCAACAAAAAAAATGAAAAGAATTCATAAAGCATAGCAGATCTAGTCCCACTCCTCCATGTACTTCAAACCAAGAGAGTTTGACAGCCCTGGTCACCAGTGGGAATGGTTGGTGAGGGAACTCCTGTAGTCAGGATCACCTGGAATGAAGACCATTGGCAGGAATAGCTTTTTTTTTTTTTTTTTTTTTTTGGTTAACCTGCTCTTCCTCTCCCTTGGTGAGCAGCTCTGGACCCTGCTCAAACAACATAGAGTGGAGCAAAACTGATCCTGATGAGTTTGTCTTACGTAGACAGAATGTCGATGAATAAACTAGGTGATGCAGAGGAAGAAATAGATAAAGAAAGTTTAGTTGAAGAAGCAAAGGGATACAATTTAAAGATTAGTGATGTGAAGAATAATAAAATGTGTAACTAAAAAGGAAGGAAGGAGGAGAGAGGACACCTGTCAGGTGTACAGCAATTCCTACAACTTAATATGCCTTACAACTTAATGTGCCTTAATATGCCTTACAACTTAATGAGCAACTTACGTGCTCAACAACCTACCAGAGCTTTTGCTACACTTTAGGGTGCCACCAACACCAGGTTAAGAAAAAAAAAATTAAATCCTAGCTCTGATATTTGGGCACTATTCTCTAGAAAAATCTGATACTTAGAAAGAGTTTGTAAAAGATGGGTGTTTAATTAACCTGGCTGCCCTCTTTTGGACAGAGTCAAGAAGCTTTGGGGACACCATCCCAAATATGGAAACAATATTCCATGGTAAGGCAGATTTGAAATTGTACAGTATGAGAAGCTGTTTAGAAGAAAATAATTATTTCAATTAATTATGACTGAATTATTAAGTTAGCATTAGTAGAGGCATATAATGCAAGAAAGCAAGCTTATACAGCATCAACAAAAAAAAATTGACTTCCCATTTCACCCATCCATTTGCTCCAAAAGTTTGTCCAGTTCTTCCTTGAATTTATTTAAGTTATCAACTTCCACAATGACAGAAGTTTGTTTCAGTAATCAAATACCTGCTGGCTAAAGACAAATTTCCACACATCTCTTCTACAACTGACTTTCCTCAATTTGGGTTTATGCCCCCTCAGGTTCGTAATCTGAGTAAGAGGAAAAATCTCATCAGCATTGAACAGGCTCAATGCTGATGGGATTTTTTAGAGAATAGCTGATGATATTTTTTTTATGGACGAGTAAATAACCTGTTTACTCTTCTATAAATTTTCCCCCCATAAAAGTTCTAGTTATCTGTATACATTAAGTATACAAATAACTAGAAATTAGTAAGATGTTTTGGATGTTTGTCTGTTACTCAACAAGAAAATGTCAGATTGCAGATTGAACAGAATTTTTAATATGTATTCTGTTAGTCTGTGGGAAGGTATTAGAATTAGTTCTGATTACACACACACACACACACACACACACACACACACACACACACACACACACACACACACACACACACCTCTCTTGGATATGGTTGTTTGAGAAAGAAAAGTGGGATTGATACCTCATTTTCAGTGCATGTAAGCCCTTTAAGACCAATTATAAATAATTGTAATTGCACTCATCCCCCCCTCAAAAAAAGAGAACTGTTATACAAATTTCACTTTACAGCTATACATCACATGGTGAAGGTTTGGTAAACACTTCCTGAATACATCTAAGAAGCTTTTAACCCCTTGGTCCATTATGTGATAATCAAACTCACCTGAAATATATAATGCAATTATGTACATTACCTAACTTTTTTAAGGCATGTTGATATGGTGTAAAGCATGTACTGTTTTCACCAAATTTATCCACATGTAGTGACTCAAACTCAGCTTCCAGTGGACACACTTTGATGCAATTTTATATTTGGAATGCTCAAAAATTCTTTTAAAAATATATTTCGAGTCATCCAAAATTCAATAAAATCAGATTCAGTAGAAATTTCACTGTTTCAAATTTTCATTGCTCTGTAAGGAAAAGCCAGATTGATACCAAGTTTTCAGAATATATCCTTTTATCTGTAAGTGCCTTAATAAAATCTAAAAATGCGATACCACTATGCACTAGTGATATCACATTTTTGTATTTCACCTTTCCATTATGTGTTCATTGGGGGGGGGTCGCTTTTGTTGTTTTCGGTTTGTTGGGCAGCTTTCCTTCGGAAGTAAAATAAGAGTTTTAAGTGAAAAAAGGCCGAATTTATTAAGTCATATATTGCTCTTAGCTGCTTGTCACCATGACACTGTTAAAAGCAGCTTCCCTCTTGTTGGAATTAGTGTTTTTTTTTTTTTTTTTTTTGGCTGATGATGCTTTTTTTTTTTTTTTTTTGGCTGATGATGCTTTTTTTTTTTTTTTTAATCATTTGCCACTACTGCTACTATTAATTACTCACTACACCCTTAAATCCCCTTTGTCAATTGGGGATATATTTGCACATTTCCAGTCCATAAGCAACTCCTCTGAATCCAGGATACTCTCAACTGTTACTAAAGATGTTCCGACCTCTTTTGCTACCCGCTTTTTAATATAATTTGATACATCCTGATTGCATGAGATGCCTTGTTTACAATTAGTTTTAAAAATTCCACTTCCACTTTCCTCTCAACTATCACATAAAATCATTTATCTCCTTGTGGTTCGATGTACTTCTGATATTTTATATCCACCTGTATAAAATACCACACGAGTAAAAGTAAATGCAAAATATCTGCTCTTTGTCAGTAATCTGAGCAAGATCATCAACAAATTTTGCCATTTATATAGCAGACCAATGTGATTCATCCCTTTCTCTAGTTTTTTCATAAATAATTCTGCTATATTTCTTTGCATTCTTTTACGGAGACTTGTAATCTGCCTTGGCTTAACCCGCTTTGTGGTTGGATTGCAGACTGGCTTATATCTAATGAATTTTTGTAGTTATCTCTTGATAATTTATGAGCATCCCATGCATTTTTTCTCTGCCACTACCAATCAGTTTATCTGACATTGATTTATGTCTAAATCCTGAACAGATTATCTTAGTTTGTATTAAAAACCAAGTAGCTTGTACAATTCATGTTAGAATTGTACCAGCTACTTGTACAATTCTGACTTGTACTCGGGCCTGTAGAACCATCTCAAATGATGCCTTGCAAGTTGTTGCATGCAAAGAACCTATTGATTTAGTAATTGCCAAGAAATCTTTAAAGTATGCCACTAAGAAAAACTTATGTATTGAAATTATGGCTGTGAAGCCTTGTATAGATATGACAAGACAGTACAAATGTATAGTAGATTAGGTTTAAAGGAGGGGGAAAAAGAGGTTACAAGTTGAATTATGTGACATATTTCAACGAAGGTGGGATGGTTCTGAGTTGGGCTGTGTCACTCACGAGTTTATTCCTGGAGTTGACACAGTTAATAAGATGAAGTTACATCATTGGCCTAGTCTTGGCATGTTTGTGACCATGCCAGTGACGGGGCATGGGCTTAGAAAAAATTAGTTAAGCTTGGAGTAGTCTAATGAATTATGTAGATGTGGGTACACTGTGAGGATATGGAGCACATGAAATATTGTCCAAGGTATGATTATATAAGAAGAGCATTTGTAGGAAGGCTTGGCATGGACTAATATATATTGCCTTCCTGGACTTCGCAAGTGCCGTTTGCTTGAGAAAGAAGGGAGGGTAATTGTAAATATGTATATATGTAAATAGTGAGTTTATATTTTAGAAGTTTGAGTTTTTAAATTTTACAGTTTTATGACATATATAAAAAGTATAAAATTTTAAGTATACAAAAATACAAAATTTTAAAATATACAAAAATATAAAATTTTATAAAGTTGAAAGTTTTTTTTTTTTAAAACAAATTGTCTCAATGAGTTGAAAATGCATCGAGTTCATGATGATTTTGAGATTCAAATGCTTTAAGTTAAAAGGTTAGAAAAAGAGAGTTAAAGTTTAGATAATAGAGATCCAACTCCACGGGGCAGAGGCGGTAACTTGCCTTCCTACATATGATTTTTCAAATGGGAGGGTGCAGTTAAGGATTGAAAAGTAATATTTTCCACTTCCAGAGCAATAAAGCACGGATGAGCTTTGGCTCTTGCAGTGCAGTACTGGTGTGCTTGTAGATAATGAAAAAAAAAATGCCTTTCTTACATTTAATTTCAGCAATTTCACTTTCCTCAAATTATTACAAAATTATTTAGCTCCCTGGTAGAGTTTTATAAACTTTCTGGTATCCACTCCTCTAAAACATTCCTCATGCATGAATGTAGGGGCAAAATACTTATTCAGATTGTCAGTAACCTGAGCAGGATCATCTAACATAGTGACATAGTATTTAGGGTCAGGTGCCACCGGTGGATTTCCCACATCTGCACTATATCTACTCTGTGATGGAATGCAGAACTACTGCAGAGCCAGAAAAAAGTGTAATGTCTGGTTTATGTAGTATTGTGCTATGTTCTGTTGTTATGTCCCTGGCTGCTTGGCCACAGGGCCCCTAGTAGGACCCTATGTTGCCTGCCACAACCACTGGGAGTTGAGCCAGGCTGCCCACAATACTTATACTCTGGCTGGGCTCTGCCAGGGTCATTTCAGCTTCCTGACAGAGGCCATAAAAAAAAAAAAAGAAAGTTTTTGTTGAAGAGAGCATATGGGGGGAGTAAGAAGAAGTCAGAAGGTGAGGAACAGTAGTTAGAGTGGACCAATAGGGAAGGCAGTCCACTCAAAGTTGGGCAAAGGTAGGGGATGGAGAAGGGGGTTGAAAGTCACAGGAGCAGGTGCTCCTGTGTGAGTGCCTCTCTCTCTCTCTCTCTCTCTCTCTCTCTCTCTGAGTATCCTGCATTCTGAGGAGTGCTAGCACGAATCCTACCCTTATCGGGTTAGCAGGGCAAACTTGCCTTTGAAATCCTGCACCCAGGATGCTTGCATTATCCTACCCTGGGTGGGGTTCGCAGGGGTGGCGGCACATTATTCTGTTTTGTCCTGAGTTCTGCAACAAGTCTAGCTCTTCTAGAACTGAATACAGCATGGGCATAGTGTGTTAAGGCTAGGTATGTGGCCTCTTCTTGTAGTAAAGTTTATTCCTGATTATGGGGGTTTCTTTGTATTTCTTTGAAGAATTGAAGTCTGGCATCATCGTAAGTGAGACATTCATACATAAAGTGTTTCCGGGATGGAAACACTTTAGCCTTGCAACCTACAGCCTTGCAACTATCTGGCATAGACTTAATCAACTTCTGGATATACGGTTGCCCAATTTCGTGGTATTACACCCTTACAATGCTCTCCTGCAGCTGTATCTTACTTGTTGGCTTCTTCTAAGCAATTTTAGATGACATTATATACCAGCAATTTTCAACAGGGTTCAAATCTGCACTGTTGTCAGGCCAGTCCAACACTATAAAGCCAGCATTTCTGAGGTATGACTGCACCTTAAGGGAGAAAAACGAGGGAAGACATTGGTGTAAGTATGTTTTAATTCTTGTGAGACAAGACAAACTCATCATTAAATCTAAATAGCATAAAAACTTACCAATTTTGCTGTGTGCCAAGGTGCTGAGTCCTGTATCAACATGGGAGTGTAAAAAATTCACATTGATGCTCATGTTGTAGCCCAACATGAGCATCAATGTGAATTTGCCAGCTAATTTTCAACTATATATTTTTGTAGTCTGGATCCTTTTTGTTCCCTAATGAGTTCGCAACAACAAACTTTCAAAACTAATGCATTCCTGTTTTTCTCTTTTATTCATAGTTCCCTCAAAATCACGGTCCCTCATCAATTTGCAAATTTGAGGTCCAACAAAATTGCATTATGTTTTAGCTTCTGTTGGATTATCGATGGGAATTTAGTACAAAGGTAGTTGAAGCAGGAACCTTCCTGAGTAAAGTTTTTCAGAAACTGTTTCATCAAACCAGTTTAATATGCAAGGCTGGAAGGAGGACAATTTTGTAATATTCCAGTGGTTTATGAACTGTGTTCTTCGATCCAGGCAACAAACTGCCCCTGTTTGGCCAGACCTTGGCATCCCAGTGCTTACTCCTTGCTCGACTGACCCACTCACACAAAAAGCAAGGCATTTTTGTGTAGCCAGGTTGCTGTCCAAGTAACATGCCTATTACTTTTAAAGTCAGCAGAGATCAACCAACCATGTATCTCAAACTTAATATTTGTCAAAAATTTCTTCAAGCTCATGTTTCCTTCAAATGCACAGCATGAGCTACTGGAATTGACCCATATTTATTTCCATTGTGGGGCAACACACATTTGACACTCCCCTTTGATGAGTCAATAAAAGGTCTCTGCTGTGTAGGATTGTAACTAATTCCTAAATAGTTCATTAAATCATTATATTACTGCAAAAAACCACAGAATTGTCGTCAGAAAAGTAGCGAATTAGTTCTCGTTCTGTGTGTGTACCACAAGAAAAATATCCTGTGTGCTAAAAGATTTTTTGACTTCAATCTGGAACCAAAGACTTCTACAGATTTTTTTGGTAAATTTAAATCTCTTAACAGATCATTGAGTTTGTGCTGTGAAAACAGTTGTGGACTGGACTCAATGTCGCTAGGTGCTTTGACTTTAGTTTCATCTACAGAAGCTTCACTTTCAGCACTCTCTGCTACTACATTCTCCAATATAAGTAGAGTGCATAGAATTGGCAGGTTATCTCCATATAGGACTGGTCTAATGGCAGGTGGAATATTAGAATACACAATGCATTGTAACCTGCATTGTGCTTCTTACTCTGCTTTGTAACCCTCTACATTAAGTAAGCAAAAGTAACAGTCATCACATGGTGGTTTTTAGATTCCCACCAAATCATGGAAATTGCAAATGCCATAGCCTTCTTTTTACCATTTTTCCACAATCTCAATGCTTCAACATAAAGCAAACTTTATGTGCAGCCCATTGTTTATCTTGGTCACAGAGTTTCACTCCAAAATAAGCACAGTACACATTATTTTTACAAATTCTGTAATATCTTCTCTTTGCTTGAGGACAATATAACTTCCACAAATATAACAAAATAAGTTTGGATTGTTTGCGTGAAGACATTTTATCACTTTTCAGCACAGGTGAAAAGTAAGAACTCAAAAATCTCAAAAATAAACTGCACTCACACTGATAACCCCTGCTGTGTGGAGCTCACAAGGTTGGGAAGCAAATGACTGAAATCAGTGTTGCCAGTACGTGAAGATTTAGTTTAAAAATTCTCAGCATTTACTCCTCACTTAATACATTCAATAATACTCATGATATCAAATTAAGTGATTTGTGAAAAAAACGTATGTGATAGAAAGAAGCAAATAACATTTTTGAAATCAGCGTAAAAAACTGAGTTAAAGACAGCTATTAGTTTACAAACATCAAAAACCATACAGAGTGGTGTAATCACTGCTGATAATCAGATCATGGTGGTATAGAAAACAATCATCCAGTAAATCCACAAACGTCCTGTTAGCTTTTGGGTGACCAACCCACAAGTTCCAGTCAATATCTGAAAAGTTAAAATCCATTTTCAACATTTCAGTGGCCACCCATGTCAACTACTTGCACAGATTTAGATTTTATGTGCTTCTTAACTAAGAGCACACCTTCCTCCCCTCCAAATCTGTCTGTCCTTTTTGAACATCATTTCTGTCACCTGAGACCATACCTTAACTACTGAATGGAACTGGCCTGCCTTCCTGTGGTGTGGACGAGTACCCAGAAGCAGCTTTCTAGGAGGTTGCTGCTTCTAGGTAGCCGAGTGGCCAGAACATCATAAGAACATAACCCACAGAACACACACACACACACACAGATCGCTCCCTTTTTGCAGAGTCTATTGCATCTTCACAGAGGAAACAAGGGGTATTTGAACAAATGTTCTAGCTGCTGCTCTACCTATACACATACATGGCCATGTCCTTTCTGCACTCATTGTACACCTCATATTCAAATTCTGCATCCCTTATATCTGAATGACACCACACTCTGAAATTCCAACAATATCTGCATTTGATGCCTTGACCAGTACTTCAAATTCATCAAATTTATTTACATGCAAGTATACCCGAGTACATTATTCACATGCATACATTCACTAATAGAGGCCATCTATTAAGAGATCATTACATTTTGAAATTGCTGCCATTGAGAGTTCTAGATAAATAGTCAATGATTCTTGTTTTCTTTTCTTTTTTTTTTTATTCCATTTGTATGAAGTGATATTGGGAGCCAAAAGCTTCCCAAGTAATTGATGTGAAAGACCTAATTATACTTATTTCTGTTTTAAGATTTTTTCATACTAGGTTGTCGAGATTTTAACTGATATATTTGTATCATTTTGCAGCTTCATAACCTATCGATCATGTCGACACTTGGACAATAAGCACACTGTGTATGGAAGGTCAGTATATGTTACTTTTTCACATTTGATTATGGCTAAACCATAGAATGTTATTGTTTATATTTTACAATAGCTGAAACAATATATATGGTATAAACAGAATTAAATTATTAAAATTACTGTTAATATAAACAACTCTACTTCAACATAAAATTTCTCCAAACTATTTTGATCCTGATTCCCAGAAATGCTTTGGCCTTTTTTTGTTATTTAACATAGTGTTGAAATATTTGTATATCAAATTTTAGAACTGTTCACCGGTGACATTTTTGCAAATTAAGTTTTTTATTTGTATGGAATCAGCTATTGTAATCAGTGGTATCATCTTAAATAGAGATTAATAAATATCATTAACCCTGATGTTCTCCCTTCATTGGCAACAAACTTACACTCCTTCAGCTCTTAGTGACCCAGTGTATCTAAGTTGAAAAATAAACACAAACAAAAAGTGTGATTTTCTTTCTTATATATATTGAACACCACAGAGCTGTCGTGTTCAATACATTCTATGTTGATTTCAATATTTGTAAAAGAATAAGAGAAGTTTACCTCATTATGATACGTAGAAAACTTCCATATGATACTCTCCAAAATTAAAATGAATATAACATTACAGAAAAAATAAATTGAACACAATTAAAACTCAATTGAACACAATTAAAAATGATTGAACGCAATTAAATATTAATTAAAAGAATTTAATATCAATTTTGCAAAACGATTTTCCTTGCTAAAACTGACAACGATTTTCAGCCATATGTTGTGATCACAGGAATGAAAATTATGGAATATGTGTGAGCATGAATCTTAAATAGGAATTATTTGTCTTCGCACATGTGCGTAAAAGACCATGAGATTAGATATGGATGGTAAACATTAACAGAATTCTCATGTAATTTAATTTCGATAGTTTCTGCAATTAATAGTTTTGTATAATTACGTTAGACACTAAATATTTTGGCCTCATTAAATAAAAATGTATGTTTTTCATTAACGGCATTAAAGGCTAATTCTGATGTTGCTGAATGAGAAGCACGAACTGAGGCCACATGTTGTTTAACACAAAAATTCAGAGGGAACCGCATGTATCTTAGATAAGACGAGTCACACTCACCGCAAGAAATGTCATATACCAGGACATTTATTTGTGTTGTGAACGAGAAGGACTGAGTGATTGTTTAGTATAGTGTGTAATTTCCGTATTGGTCAGGCCACAATTTTAAATTCAGTATCTTTAAAGAATCTGTTAAGTTGTTTGTGCCACTGTTCAACATATGGGACAGAAATAAAGTATTTTTTGATGCTACTATTGTTGGTTTGTATCCTGATTTGGTTTATTGTAGCAAAGGGGTAACCCCTGTTTAAGAATCTGCTGGTTGATATCTGTATTTCTGAGCCCAAAGCAGATTCTGTCCTTGAATATTTATAGGCATTGAGAAATTGATTAAAGATTATAGACCTTTTGTAGGAGAACAGGTGATAGCCGTTATAATGCAGAAACATACCGGTGTTTGTTGGTTTACGATAGATGTTATATTGGATTTTAAACGAGTCTCCGAGTAAGCATGAAATTTAGAAAATTTAATGACTTAGTATCCATATTTATCCTTTCCAATGTAAAATTGAGTTTAGGATGAATATTATTAATAAACGAATGTAAAATGTTTCGGATAGTGCTACTATCCGAGACATTTTTATCTAAATACCTCCCATAGTATGTGATACGGGGTAGAAAAGGTGTCAAATGTATACGCTCAATCATTGAGAGATAGACCTCCAATATTAAGCCGCTTAGACTTAAGCCCATTGGCAAACCAAAAATTTGTTTGTATACTTTGTCTCAAAAGGTGATATAGTTGGCTTCGTATAATTAATCAGTATAGAGTTATTATTGAACATATCCTAGAGCATATCTAATGCGTATTCAACATTTACATTCATATATAACAAAGTAACATCCAGTGAGAATAAATTATCATTATCACTACGATACGTTATTAAATAACGTATCGTAGTTTTTTATCCCAAATTGTATCGCCTGTCTAAAGGGTTTTATAATACCATATACGTGTGTAGTCAAGGATGAGAATGCCAAGTTTCTGTAGGAAACAATGGGCCGAATGGGAAATCCAGTCTTATGCAATTTTACCTTACCAAAAAGTGCAGGAATGTTGTATGTTCTGGCCTTCAATTCCTTTAACTGAGCCATAGTAATGTAGTCATTTTTTCGATACATGGTTAACGTCTTATTGTACTGATTAACCAAATTGGTAATTAGTGCTGGGTCTACTTCAAGGTAAGAGAGGTATCTGATTCAATTGAATCTGACTTATTTATATAATTAGGTTTTTGAGTATTACAACTATATCTCCTTTATCTGCTCTCTGAATAATAATGTCTTTATTTTCCCAAAGTTCACATAAAGCTGAACTGTCTTGTCTATTCAATTTAGGAAGTCACAAATTGAATAGACAAGACAGTTCAGCTTTATGTAGTTGACCAAGTGGTGTTATTCACCACTTGGTTAATTAACCAAATTAACCAAGTTATTCACCACAAGTTAACCAAGTGGTGTTATTCACCACTTGGTTAACTTGTTGAATAAACAAATCTTTTTGGTGGGACATTACAAAGTCCAAATTCAACATCAATTACACATTGTTTGATACAAGTTCAGTGACGACCGCCCCACATGCATACATACAATGTGCTAATGCAGAATGCTTCAGCTAGTTCGCAAACATCCCCCCTCGCCCAATGCGCAACGAACCTACACATCAACAGGTTACAAATCTTTCTTCGTGTACACTATGACAGGACCAGATTTCACTTTTATCCGAAGGATTGAATTATAATTTACCCCTTCACAAGCTACCCAAAAAAACAATGCTTAATTGATATTGAATTTGGACTTAAGTGTCCAACGTAATAATACAAACTATTAATTGCAGAAACTGCCGAAATTAAATTATGTGAGAATTCTCTTAATGTTTGCCATCCATATGTAATCTCCAATTCGTGGTCTTGTATGCACATGTGCAAAGAGACAAATAGTCCCTATTTAAGATTCATGCTCACACATTCTGTAATTTTCATTCCTGTGATCTCAACATACAGTCAGAAAGCGTTGTCAGTTTTAGGAAGGAAAATCGTTTTGAAAAATTGACATTAAATTCTTTTAATTAATATTTAATTGTGTTCAATTGATTTTTTAATTGTTTTAAATTGATTTTTTACTGTAATGTAATATTTAATTTGTTCATTGTGTGCCATTTTTTCATTGACAGTGAAAGGAAGTTACTGGTGACCTGCCCAATTGTTCTAGAAATACTCTTCTGTGCAAAATATTTTTGTTTCAGTCTGAATTTATTTCTGTTTATAAAACATATGCATTGTAAGCACTGGCATCAAGTATATTATAAAATACAATGATCTACCAGTGATTTTGTTTTCATTTTACCTATCTACATTATCATCATTTGATCAAGCATATCATCTGCTCCTTTTGTGGAATTTTAATCAAAAATTATACATGGTTTTTTGTCATTCCTATTGCTAACTATTTTATCATAGTGCAGTGTTGCTTGTGAGAATAGTATTTCTCTCTTTTTTTTTTTTTTTTTTGTTAAGGAACATATGGCATAATGGTGATATTCTTTGTAAAATAAGAGTTGGAACTATACTTCATTTGTTGTTAATCACATGGGGAGGGGATTTCCCAGTTTATTTCTTCTAACTGTTCCTAGCATAGTAAAATTTCTTTAGAGGATTATCTGTTCTACCTTTATGTGAAGTGAAAAAAAATTATTGCATAACATTCTGTCCTCTCAGTACACATGGAATCTAAAACTACTTTTTCTTTGGGTTTTTTTTTTTTTTTTTTTTGCAGGTTCCTCACCTGGCACCTTTCCTCTATATATTTCAATTTTCAGGGCATATGTGTTTATGCTGCCACATCGAGTCCATATTTTAATGCAATTTTTTTTTTTTCTATCACAGAGTCATATTTTAATGCCATATTTTTCAGAATTGCTAGAAATATATTGCTTGAAAGGATAGCATCCTCCAAAACCAACCAGTTGAACCCTCGATGTGGTCATCTATATGTGATGAGGGCACTATGACTTTGCTGGTTCTCCAGATTAGCATCACTAGGGTCTAATGCCCACACCTGCTCTTGAATACCTTTACTACTGGCATATTGTTGTTATTATTATTATTATTAGCCATATGATGCAAGGGAGCCTGAAGCTTATGCTGCACTAGCAAAAAAAAAATTCCCGAGTTACCCTGAGTGAGTGAGAGAGAGAGAGAGAGTAAGTCAAAAGTAGAAAGGAATCATCAAGAAAGAGAAGAATGATGATATGACAAAGCCAAGAACATTAAGAGGAAAGATGGAGATACAGTAACTAACAGACAATGTTTGAGTATAGTACTAGGTAAATGGGGCTCCATGGTGGGTGGAGAGCCTTAAAGATGCTGAATTTTATTACTCTACTCCTATGAGTAATTTAAATCTTTCTTCCTCCTCTGGGACCTCTAATCGGTCCCTACTTAAACAAGAAACTGAGTCAAACAAAACATGTAATAATAAACATCGAACAGATGCTGTACCACCTGCTGTACACCATATTTTCTCATTATATATTCAACAAGGCAAAAGGAAATTGATAAAATGCCACCCTACTTTATACAGAAGGGGCTACAAGGGTTTCCCGAGTCCCCAAAATCAGTAAAACAGTTTAGATTAGGGAACATCCCACTGCAGCAGCCTCCCTACTCCCCAGACCTTGTACCATCTGACTTTAGGCTGTTCCCTAAACTGAAAATGGTGCTTTTAGGTTGTCATTTCACTACAGTGGATGATATTGAAGAAAAATCCAAAGTGGCTCTACGTGCACTGGAAAAACACAATTTTAAAGAATATTTCAAAGCTTGGGAAAATGATGGAGCACATGTGTGCACATGCAGAAGGAAGGTACTTTGAAGGTGATTTGAAGTGAATAGCCCAGCTATTCACTCAAACTTTTATAATAAATTCTGAGGACTTTTTGAATGTACCTCATATATGACTGAAATTCTTACTGTGAAAGCATGAAGTAACCCATCTCACTCAATTTGGAATATGCTGTTTGATCCTGAGTGAATTATAAATTTGATTGAAAACCTAATGAAAGTAAATCAATTGGGATTGATATAAGATACCACCTGGAAAAATGGGAAATAGATCTAGACTGTATTTTGCCACTGCTACACAAACACATCATGATGTTTGTGTTGTTAGTATATATAAACTAATTTGTGTTATTATTAAGTACATATTCATTCGGCCAATTACATTTGCTCCTTCACTCATTCCTATTGACTATAACACTTGTTCACTCTTTTGCTCTCATACTGGGTCACTCTTAATTTGGATTTATGCCCATTTGTGACAATATTTGTGACATAAGCGCTGCAAAAGCAAAAATAAGAGTAGGAGTGTTATAGGCCTAATGACTTGAATGAGTACAATGAACAATTGTACAGAGAAAGAGTGGGCTAGTAAATCGGAATGTCTTATAATGGGGGATTTTAACTTCCCAGATATTGACTGGAACTTGTGGATTGGTCACTCACACACTAATCAGACTTTTGTGGATTTATTGGATGATTGTTTTTTACCGCAGCATGTTCGAAAGGCAACCAGAGAAAGTAATACTCTTGATCTGGTTATCAGCAGTGATCATTCATGTATTAGGAATTTGCAGATAAAAGAACCACTAGGTGGCAGTGATCACAGTGTACTGACGTGGGATTTACTTAAAGATTTAATTACCATCAGGGGTAAAGGAAAGGGTTTTTGCTTCTGTAAAGGCGAGTACAGTGGTCTCCGACAGTTTTTAAATTCTGTACAGTGGGATCAACTGACGCTGTTACCAACAGTAAATTCTAAGTGGGAAGCATTCAAGGAATTAATCGTGGAAGCTACTAAAAGTTTCATACCTATTAAGAAATATTGTTCAAGGTTTAGGCCTAAATGGTTGTCAAATGAACTAATGAGACTCGTAACAGAGAAGAAAAATGCATGGGATGCATATAAATTATCAAGCGACTCAGAAGCCTGTGGCAGATATAAGTTAATCTGTAATCAGGTCACAAAGGAGGTTCGGCAGGCGAAGGCAGATTACGAGAAATCCTTGGAAAAAGATGCTAAAAAAAACAGCAAGGATTTCTTTACTTATATAAACTCTAAAAGGAAGGGGATGAATCAGATTGGTCCACTTGACATCGATGGTTCGACTGTTGATGATCCTGCTCAGATAGCAAACAAACTGAATGAGTATTTTGCATCTACATTCATACGTGAGGAATTATTAAGGTTTGAAAATGACAGAAGGTTATCAAATTGCATTAGCATTAGTAGAGGCATATGATGCAAGAAAGCAAGCTTATTCAGCATCAGCCAAAAAAAAAAAACACCACTCCCATTTCACCCCTCCGTTCGTTCGAAATACCTGTCCAGTTGAGCCTTAAATTTGTTTAGGCTATCAACTTCAACAATAAGTGACGGAAGTCGGTTCCACCAACCAACCACCCGCTGGCCAAAGGCAAATTTCCGCACATCTATCCGACATCCGTCCTTCCTCAATTTGAATTTATGCCCTCTGAGCTGATTATTCTGAGCAAGATGAAGAATCCCATTGGCATTGAGCATGCTCAAACCATTCAAAGCCTTATAAACCTCTATCAGATCACCTCGCCGGTGCCTAGTCTTCAGACTCTGTACTTTGCAAAACTTAAGCCTTTCTTCGTAAGAGCAATTCTTTGTTCCATTCACTAATCTTGTTGCCCTTCTCTGTACCCGTTCCAGCAGCTCTACATCCTTCTTGAAATGAGGCCTCCAGACCTGTATACAGTACTCAAGATGTGGCCTAACCATTGCCTTATACAAGGGAATAATAATCTCCTTATCATCTGCAAACTTGGACATTAAACTTGATATCCCATCATCAATATCATTCATAAACACCGAAAACAACAACGGACCCAACACTGAACCCTGAGGAACTCCACTAATAACATTAGTCCACGTTGAGCAGTGTCCATTGATTATCACTCTCTGTCTTCTGCCACTCAACCATCCCCTTATCCATAGCAGCAATTTGCCTCCAATGCCACACTGCTCCAATTTGTGCAGCAGTCTTCCATGTGCAACAGTATCAAAAGCCTTTCTAAGATCCAAATATATAATATCAAAGTTATTCCCTGCATCCAGTTCTTTTGTGACTACATCATAGTATCCAATCAAATTGGTCAGGCAAGACCTGCCCTTAACAAAACCATGCTGCGTCTTGAGCTATAACTGAATTCTTGTCTAGATGATCCTGCAGTGCTTCTTTAACCAGTGCCTCCATTAATTTACCTGGAACAGAAGTTAAACTCACAGGTCTATAATTACTTGTGTCAGCCTTTGATCCTCCTTTGTGAATTGGGGTTACATTTGCACATCTCCAGTCTATGGGTACCTCCCCTGAGTCCAAAGAAGCTCTCATAATTATGGCTAGTGGTTTGCTTACTTCCTTTGCTGCCTCCTTTAATATAACTGGATAGATCCCATCCACCCCAGGTGCCTTTTTTATGTTTATCTTCAACAATCTCTCCTCCACTTTCCTCTCAGTTATTACAAAATCATCCAGCTGACTGCCAGTGTTTACTTTACCTACATCATTCTCCTTCCTGAATAACTCCTCGTGCGTGAATGTAGATGCAAAATACTCATTTAGATTGTTAGCCACCTGAGCAGGATCCTCAACTGTTGAACCATCAATATCCAGTGGACCAATCTGATTCATCCCTTTCCTTCTTGAGTTTAAATAGGTAAAGAACTCTTTTCTGTTTTTCTTTGCATCCTTTGCTAAGGATTTTTCGTAGTCTGCCTTTGCCTGCCTAATCTCCTTTGTGACTTGGTTACAGACCAACTTATATCTATCATAGGCTTCCATGTCACCCATTAATTTGTATGTATCCCATGCATTTTTCTTGTCTGCCACATGTCTCATTATTTCATCTGACAACCATTTAGGCCTAAACCTTGAACAATATTTCTGAGTTGGTATGTAAAGCCTGGTAGCCTCCAAGATTAGTTCCTTGAATGCTTCCCATTTTGAGTTTGCTGTTGGTAACATCATCAGTTGGTCCAACTGTATAGAATTTAAATATTGTCTCAGACCATCATAGTCACAAAAACCCTTCCCTTTACCTCTGATGGTAGTTACCTCCTTGAGTAAATTCCACTTCAACACACTGTGATCACTGCCGCCTAGTGGTTCATTTATCTGCAGATTCTTAATGCATGAAGAATCACTACTGATAATCAGATCAAGAGTATTGCTCCCTCTTGTTGACTCACGAACATGCTGATGTAGAAAACAATCATCCAATAAATCTACAAAAGCCTTGCTAGTGTGCGAGTGACCAATCCACAAATTCCAGTCAATATCTGGGAAATTAAAATCCCCCATTATAAGACTCTCTGATTTACTGGCCCACTTTATTTCCCTGTACAATATCTTATTATACTCATCAGAGTCATTACTCCTACTCTCAATTTTGATTTCCCTATGCTTATGTCACACCAAACTGACTCGACACTGCCCTGTCCATCGATGTCGACTGGCTTCACTTTCTTGGACTTTATGTGTTTCTTAACTAATAGCATAACCCCTCCTCCCCTTCTGTCCTGTCTATCCTTTCTATACACATTGTATTCCCCAAATTCCAGTTCCGCATTCCTTATATCTGTGTGACACCACGTCTCTGATATCCCAACAGTATCACAGTATCTGCCTTTGATGTTTTCAGCAATACCTCAAATTCATCAAATTTATTTACCAAACTCCTAGCATTGGTGTACATGCAGGTATACATGCACCTGTTTCTATTCTTAGCTACCCAACACAACCCATGTGTTTACTTGTACCGCAATGACTCCCAGCAGTCTCTGAAATATCCTGCATCTTGTTTTTCAGGCTTCTGCTCATTTCAATAGAAGCAGTGCAAGAATCACTTCCACCTCTGCCAGTGGCTACTGTTAATCTATTAGTCCTTGTATCCCCCCCAACTAGCAGTTTTCCGACCCACCTAACACTGCCTCGACAGCATCAGCAAAAATTCTTGCACCCTTTCTATTTAAGTGTATCCCATCCCTGTAGAAGCAATCTCTCCTGTTAACAAGTACAGTCCAGGCTGAAAGGAATTCTACCCCTTGAGCCTTGCACAATCCCTCCAGGGCAGAATTGATCGACAAGGCTCTCATCATATACTCCCTCCTATCGTGTCTGGGGCAGAATTGCAGACACTTTCAAATTCAACCCTAATTCACGGCTTTTTTTCAACAGTGACCTGTACTTCCTAAGTAATTCCGCTGGTAGTAATTGTAGCAGGATACTTAATGATTTTGTAATAACTGAGAGCAAAGTGGAAGAGAAATTGTTGAAGTTAAACGTAAGAGAAGGAACTGGGGTGGATAGGATCAATCCAGTTATATTAAAGGAGGCGGCAAAGCAGCTAAGCAAACCGTTAGCCATAATTATGAGAGCGTCCTTGGACTCAGGGAAGGTTCCCACGGTCTGGAGATGTGCAAATGTATCCCCAATTCACAAAGGGGGGATCGAAGGGTGACACGAATAATTACCGACCAGTTAGTTTAACTTCTGTTCCTGGTAAAATAATGGAGTCACTGGTTAAAGATGCATTGCAGGATCATCTAGACAAGACTGCAGCAATAATACAGATACAGCATGGGTTTGTTAAGGGAAAGTCTTGTCTGACAAATTTGATAGGATATTATGATGTGGTTACAAAGGAACTGGATGCAAAAAATAATTTTGATATCATATATTTGGATTTCAGGAAAGCTTTTGACACTGTTGCGCATGGAAGACTATTGTACAAATTGGAGCAGAATGGTATTAAGGGTAAGTTGCTAACAATGGATAAAAGGATGGTTAAGTGGGAGAAGACAGAGGGTGGTAATCAATGGGTGCTGCTCTTCTTGGACTAATGTTATTAGTGGGGTCCCACAGGGTTCGGTGTTAGGTCCACTGTTGTTTTGTATATTTATCAATGATATGGATGAAGGTATATCAGGCTTAATGTCGAAGTTTGCAGATGATACAAAGGTTAGCAGTGTTGTTAATGACAGTAATGGCAGTGTGCTACTGCAACAGGATCTGGATAATTTGGGCAAATGGGCTAAGAAGTGGCAACTGAAGTTTAACCTTGACAAATGCAAAGTACTGCATATGGGTAGAAGTAACCCCAGAGAAACGTACCAACTGTGTGGTACTACACTTAAGAAAAAGTGTAGTGGTACTACACTAAATGAAAAAGACCTGGGAGTAATTGTGCAGGCAGATATGAAGTTTTCTGCGCAATGCAGACAGGCTGCCAGGGCAGGTCATGGGGTTTTGTCAATGATATACAGGAATTTTGCTAGCAGGGAAAAGGAGGTGATTATCCCTCTGTATAAGGCAATGGTCAGGCCACATTGAGTACTGCGTACAGGTCTGGATTCCTCATTTTAGGAAGGATGTAGATTTACTTGAGCGTGTACAGAGAAGGGCAACAAGATTGGTGAGGGGAATGAAGGGATCCTCTTATCAAGAGAGGCTTAAGTTCTGCAAATTGCAGTGGCTGGAGACTACGCACCTGCGCAGTGATCTGATTGAGGTGTATAAGGCCTTGATGGGTTCAGCACGCTGAATTCTGATGGGATGCTTCCACTTGTTCAGATTACGAACCTAAGGGGGCATAAATTCAAATTAAGAAAGGACAGATGTAGAATAGATGTGCGGAAATTTGCCTTTAGCCAGCGGGTGGTTAATTGCTGGAACAAACTTCCATCTGTCGTTGTGGAAGTTGATAGGTTGAATAAATTTAAGGAGGTACTGGACAGGCATTTGGAGGGAATGGTGTGATTTTTTTTTTTTTTTTTTTTTTTTGGCTGATGCTGCATAAGCTCATACACTTGCTTTCTTGCATCACATGCCTACTACTACTCTCTTTCACCAAAACTACCATTTATTCCATTTCCATAATTCCTCTTTCACTCAGTGCCCATCCCATTTACTCTGTCTTTTATCCTCAATAAAAGAAGCATATATACTAATAATAAGGGGGCATAAATTCAAATTAAGAAAGGACAGATGTAGAATAGATGGCGGAAATTTGCCTTTAGCCAGCGGGTGGTTAATTGCTGGAACAAACTTCCATCTGTCGTTGTGGAAGTTGATAGGTTGAATAAATTTAAGGAGGTACTGGACAGGCATTTGGAGGGAATGGTGTGATTTTTTTTTTTTTTTTTTTTGGCTGATGCTGCATAAGCTCATACACTTGCTTTCTTGCATCACATGCCTACTACTACTACTCTCTTTCACCAAAACTACCATTTATTCCATTTCCATAATTCCTCTTTCACTCAGTGCCCATCCCATTTACTCTGTCTTTTATCCTCAATAAAAGAAGCATATATACTAATAATAATAAAGCATATATTTGCAGGTGGTAGATGACTTTCATCAACCGGTGAAATACCACCACTTTGTTTATTGGAGGCTTCAAGTGGTGAAACCCATGTTTAGTCTCTAGAGCAAAGTTTCCGGCATCCCCCCCCCATACTTCTCCTTCAACCCATGCACGGTACCAAGTACTATAGGTTTTGATACCTTTCGTGTTTGGGGTTTTCATAAAAAAAAAAAAAAAAAAATATATATATATATATCCATTATTTTAAATTAAATAAAACATAAGCCGGTAGTATGGCAAAAACTGTAGAGCGAAAATTAACATAAAAATAACCCAAATAAACAATCGAACGAAAAAAAGAATAGATATAAATAGTAGCCCAGAAACCCTAATATAATTTCGATCTTTAAATCCAATTAACAAAAACTATACAAATTTTAGGATAATGCCAATTAGTTATTAATTTAGCGGTACCCCCCGAGAGGTACCAGTTCCGAAAGACGTGAAATATCACCCAAAGAGGGTTAAAGGAACTACCAAACGATAACAAAATCAAAATAAACTAAAATAAAATAGAATAGACTGACCATCATGCCCCATATCGACAGAGGACCACGAGGCCAATAATGGTCATGGAATCGCTGCATTTCAATCGTCATACAAAACATCGCAAAGGCGGAAATATCAAAGAACCAAACCACCCTTCCATTCTCCGATAGATCAACCAATGCAGAGGATATGCATGGCGGTGGTCCTTATGCAGCGAAAATAAACTATAGAACAGACAGCACTCTAACAACCCCGGGGGCTCACATCTGGTGAGTATGGGCTTGGCACACCCAGGGTCCTGAGCTGGATATCATCATTCTTCTCTTTCTTGGTGATTCCCTTCTACTTCTCTCTCTCTCTCTCTCTCTCTCTCTCTCTCTCTCTCTCTCTCTCTCTCTCTCTCTCTCTCTCTCTCACAGGGTAACTTGGGAATTTTTTTTCTGGTGCAGCATAAGCCTCAGGCTTCCTTGCACCATATGATTATTAATAATAATAAAGCAGAGCCACACTACTGACATACTGTAAGCTGAATCAGCTTATATTGAAGAAAAAAAGAAAATAGATGGCGGCACTGGCGTTGCTAAATTAGCATATCGACCCATTACTATTGAATTATATTAAATGTTGACGAAAATTAAATTATAATAAAAAATTAAAATAATTAAGCATTCATTAGAGGCAGCAACTTGCAATTCCTCCATATGAAGCCGAAATATATACTATCATTGAATTATATTAAATAAAGTTAAATTATAATAAATGAATAAATAGTGAATGAATGAATAATGAATGAATAGTGAATGAATAATGAATAAATAAATGAATAGTAGTGTGGCTCTGCTTTAGAGTGCTGTCTGTTCTATAGTTTATTTTCGCTGCATAAGGACCACCGCCATGCAAATCCTCTGCATTGGTTGATCTATCGGAGAATGGAAGGGTGGTTTGGTTCTTCGATATTTCCGCCTTTGCGATGTTTTGTATGACGATTGAAATGCAGCGATTCCATGACCATTATTGGCCTCGTGGTCCTCTGTCGATATGGGGCATGATGGTCAGTCTATTCTATTTTATTTTAGTTTATTTTGATTTTGTTATCGTTTGGTAGTTCCTTTAACCCTCTTTGGGTGATATTTCAAGTCTTTCGGAACTGGTACCTCTCGGGGGGTACCGCTAAATTAATAACTAATTGGCATTATCCTAAAATTTGTATAGTTTTTGTTAATTGGATTTAAAGATCGAAATTATATTAGGGTTTCTGGGCTACTATTTATATATATTCTTTTTTTTCGTTCGATTGTTTATTTGGGTTATTTTTATGTTAATTTTCACTCCTACAGTTTTTGCCATACTACTGGCTTATGTTTTATTTAATTTAAAATAATGGATGTATTTCAGCTTCATATGGAGAAATTGCATGTCGCTGCCTCTAATGAATGCTTAATTATTTATTCATTTATTATAATTTAACTTTATTTAATATAATTCAATGATAGTATATATATATATATATATATATATATATATATATATATACTAATAATACTAATAATACTTTTTCTGCTAATCTATTCCCTGGCTGCCTGTACATCTTCCTCCCCTACATGGTTACTTATTTGGTGCGGGAGCCCCAGGTCCCTACACATGGCAGGATAGTCCTGGAGGTACTCTGGTCAATCCGAGTCTTATCAGGATGCTGAATACAGCTATCCTGTCAGTTTTTTAAAGTCATCATCTGGGCGTGGTGGGTGACACTGACATTTTTGACTATTGATTACTGTTTAACTGCTGAATTGCCCTTAATTGGATGAACTCGAATACTTTCGGTGTGAAGGTTGTGAATGCTTTATAATTTTCTTCTTCCATTATGAATAGATGTTCTTCTCCCCTGGGAAGGGGAGAAGAACATCTATCATTTCAATTAATCTGTGATATTAACTGGGTTTTGGGGATGTCATAAATTATACATTCCTATAGAATGTGTGCCCAGTACTGTTTGGTCATCAGTTAGTCCTAAGGAGATTAATTTTGCCTTTAGGGAGCCATGATCTGTCAATATAAAGGTAGTAAAGAGTCCAGGGGCCATACCACTTTGGTAGCTTTTGGCTAACCATTGTCACCTGTGGGAGAAACATTTTGATAACCAGACCTCTGATTTCCTGCTCCCAGTTTGTTTGCCATAGCTCATGGAGCATTGTGGCTATTTTCCTTTTAACCTTGATGGAACTGGCTGTATCAGGGCTATTCCCAGAAATTTCTCTGGGTATGCTCTTTTTAAGTCTATAATATTAGCCTTTTTTTTACTACTTCCAAGTAAAGTGAAAGAGTACCACCCAGCATCTGCAGTGCAGGTGTGCTTACAGTGCAACATGTTCTGTTGATAGTGAGAAGTCTATTCCTCTGTCTTGATTTTAACTTATTCCTGTTTTTACTATGGCCAAGTGGGTGAACCACACACCAGCTCCATAGGTTATAACAGGTAGGAATACCGCCCAGTATATGATTGCCATGGTTTTTCTTTTGAGCCCTCACCTCAATTGATCATGCCTGCATAATTTCTCACTTTCTTTGCCAAATAAGCCAGATGGGGGAAAAAAAAGTTAATTTTGAGTCAAAGACAACTCCAAGGTATTTTAATTCCTTTACCATTTTGATAGTAGTTGTGTTTATGTTAATTTGTAAATGTCTTATATCCAGATTGTCTTTTAGAAGTATTTGTTTGGTTTTGTAGGCAATATTCTGAGCATGTGCATTTGTGCCCACTCCTGCCGCTGAAAGAGGGCAGTACAGTAGAGCATCAGTTTTCCGGAATAATTGATGTCAGACCTCCTCCAGATAGCCTAATTTTCCAGATAATTGAACTGGAAAATTTTCTGGATTATTTAATCTTATTTAATTAAATAAGATTAAATAAATTTAATCTTGCCTTATAATTACATTAAATAATTAAGATTAATTAAATAAAAAAACTTATAAACTAATCTCAGAAAACAGAAACATCCATCCAGTCATTTTTATATAAAACAGGAAAATTAGAAAGATTTTTAAATGCTCTCGGTTTTTTCGACTTACCAATAATGAGCACGGACATTCTGTGCATTCCAATGACATTTGCACACGTAGCAATTGTAACTCACTCTTTTCTCATCTTAAAACTTGGTGCAGGCATTTCTCTTTTAGTGGGTAGGGTTTTTCTTGGTAATGCTTTCCATAATAAGCCCGTCTCATCAACATTATAAATGTTTTCTTTCTCTTAATTTGCTTAACTGAAACGAACTTACTTTTAAAGGACACTGCTGCTGATTCATCTGCAGAAAGTTTCTCACATTGAATGTCTAGTTCACATATACTGTGTCTCAGTTTAAAATTTTTCAGCCAACTTGCACTTAACTTAAAATCTTCATTACCTCTTTATTTTCAATTAAAATCCAATGCTTTTTCACACAACATTGGGCTAGATACTAGCTCACCTAAACTTTGCTTCTGAAGAAAACAAAAAATAAAATAAAGTACACTCTAAAGCTGCATTTTCAGGTTTTGACATTCTTTTTCCTGCTAGATCCTCCTTCACTATCCATAATTGACACAAATTCTGTTATAGCATTGGAATTTTTCTTGATGTAAATTGTCAAAGGCTCCACATTACTCTTTGAAGAGATTTCCTAAATTTTCACCTTTTCTAATTCAATTACTGTAATAATTTCCATTTTTTGTTGCAATGTTAAAACTATGTGTTTTCTTTTCATTCACATTTTACTGTAAAAATACTGAAGAAAAATAATAAATCGCACAGTTTCAGGCCGATATTATGCTTATCGAATCTGGAGCTAAACTAATCTGAATCACTCCTGGTTTCCTAGAAAACCCAGTAGTCTCTGTGATATTTTTTTACAGCAATTTCTGAAGGTCATATAGAATTCTAGAGGTCACAACCATAAAATGATAAAAAACAATTTGCAGTTTTTGGTTTATTGGGTTTTTTGTTTGTACAATCTGTTATAAACAGGTAGTAAACTCAATCTTTTGCTTATTATAATCAAAATTCAATTTGCAAATGCGATCACTATAACCAGTGCTTTTTTAATAAAAAAAAAAAAAAAAAGAAGAAGAAAGATCAGCCTTTCAAATTATTCCAGATAACTGACTTCCGGATAACCGACTTCTATTGTATTTGATCTTTGTGTTACCCTTTACAAGGAGAATTAAGTCATCCGCAAAGGCTAGGCTTTCGATTGGGCCCAGATCCAAGGCCACAAATTCATCCAGAACAATGTTCCAGAAGAAAGGGCCAAGGATTGAAACCTGTGGGCAAAGGCAGACTGGGTCAAAAATTCTTACTGGGGGAAAACAACTTGTAGCGGCCTCATACTGAATTGAGCGAAGCGATCTCATGCTGAATAATCACCTGAGAGGGCATAAATTCAAATTGAGAAAAGACAGATGTAGGATAGACGTGAGGAAATTTGCCTTTAGCCAGCGGGTGGTTGGTTGGTGGAATAGACTTCCATCCCTTGTCGTGGAAGTTGATAGCCTAAATAAGTTTAAGGCTCAGCTGGACAGGTATTTCGAACGAACAGAGGGGTGAAGTGGAAGTGGTTATTTTTTATTTATTTATTTATTATTTATTTATTTTTTTTTTTTGGCTGATGCTGCATAAGCTTGCTTTCTTGCATCAAATGCCTCTACTAATGCTAATGCTAATACTAGTGTTTATGAGTGCCAAAATCACACCTGCCTCCATCAGTCTCCAGCCCACCAGGGTTTCCCCGGTAAGTCTTATGGCCAGTCCACTTCTGCCTGTGGGCAACCTTTATTCACAGGGCATGTCAATTCCTGGAACCTTCTGTTTACCGAGACACTTCTGTTTTTAAGGTAGCTGTTTATTACTTTGTAGAGATTGTTTGGGACATTTGCCTGGTGGAGTCCCCTGAAGACACCAGGCTACCAGAGGAATTCAAATGTCCCAGAAAAGTCAATAGAAGTTGCCAACATATATTTCTCCTCTGTATTTTTAATTGTTGTCAGTAGGTGGTGCATGGCATCCTCTGTAGAGTTGCCCTGTTTAAAACCATATTGATTATTAGAATATAATCCTGCTTCTCTGTAGTATTGATATAATCTGCAATATAATAATCTTTCCTATATTTTTCCAAGTACAGGGAGTAATTCTATTGGTCTATATGATTTAGGTTCAGTAGGGGGGGGTTCCTCTAGATTTTTAAGAATTAATCTTAAAACAGCCTTTTCCATATTTTTGGGAATATTCTCTCTATCATACAGTTGTTATATAGGTCTATTAGTTTGTTAGGGCTATTTCTGCTAGTTTTTTGATTATTTCTACCTCTAAGAGATTATAATCTGGGCATTTATTATTTTTGGTTTTAGATAATGATATTTCCAATTTTTCAATAGTAAAACAGAGGTTCGATATTGGCATTGTCATATTGATTATTTTCTTTCATGATGTCAATCTGGGGAGGGGAATAGTCCCCGGCCTCAGTCTGTATAATACTGTCTAAAATGTCATTTACAGAGTCTGCCCAACACAAGGTTCGGGTTCCATCTGGTTTGACAGTTGTTTCTATAACATCTCCTCTTGGCAGTTTGTTGGTCAATATTGTGGAGATAACTCCCCAAGGTTCATTGTTTCCAGTAGTTCTCACCAAGTGCCTCCAGGATTCTTTTTTCGTGTCTGTAATGAAGGCTGTATTCTGATTCCTGAGAGTTCTAGAAGAATCTCAGTGCATTCACCTCATTTTGTGACCAAGATTTTCTGGCTCTTTGAAAGTGTCTCCTCACCTGGTGCACTCTTCTTCTGAGTATAGTCAGTTCAGGCTTCGGGGCACCACCAGAGGACTACCTGCTTTCTCAGCTTTTTTCCGTTGTATAGACAGGTTTGATGATTGTCATAGTCAGTGCTTGCTCATCCTGGCTACATCTGTTGTTTGATCTAGACCAGTGCTTCTCAAACTATCCGTGGCAAAGGTCCAGTTTCTTTTATTCCAATCCGTTGCAGGCCGGTACTTTAGTGAAATACAAATCGTTGCAGACCACACTTTGAGTAGCACTGATCTAGACCACTCATTTTCCTGTTTTTGCAGCTCAGCTGCTGTAAGTTTTGTGAAAATCTGCCAGTTTGCCTTCTTCATATTAAACCTTTTAACATCTAATAGAGATTGGTGACCTGTTTGTAGCTGCCTGTTGTGTTTAAAGGTGTAGGCTACAATAGCCTACAAAATTACAAAATTTGTAATTTTGTAGGCTATTGAATTTGTAGCAAGAGTAATTGTTGCTCTTGCTACAAATCAATGTCAATCTCCTACATGGTACTGCTAAAGTTGGCAGGTGATTTAGTTGATTTAGTACTTGAAATGGTGAGGTAGTTATATAATCTGAAAGTATCTGATCATTGTGTGTGCACCTGTTCTGTCTTCTCTACAGTTATGCCATAAGACCAACTGCCAGTTGACATCAGCACACGCTATGATATTTGCAGTTGGTAGCAAGTCTGTGACTGCTTTCAAATATTCTATGGTAGGATTTATATCTTCACCAGGTCTGGAATAAAGTGAGATAACATAGAACTGTCCTACAGCACTAGTGATATGAGCACACACTTCCACTGGGGAGCAGAGGTGACCCAGTGGCAGTGTGTTAAAAATACTGACTGTAAGATCAGTATTTTTAACTACTATTGCTGAAGAAGGGGACACCTGAGGTAGTAGTAGTGGCATGTATATGAGCTTATGCAGCATCAGCCAAAAAAAAAAAAAAAATCACACCATTCCCTCCAAATGCCTGTCCAGTTCCTCCTTAAATTTATTCAGCCTATCAACTTCCACAACAACAGATGGAAGTTTGTTCCAGCAATTAACCACCAGCTGGCTAAAAGCAAATTTCCACACATCTATTCTACATCTGTCTTTTCTTAATTTGAATTTATGCCCCCTTAGGTTCGTAATCTGAACAAGTGGAAGGATCCCATTGAATTCAGCGTGCTCAACCCATTCAAGGACTCATATACCTCAATCAGATCATTGCGCAGGTGCCTAGTCTCCAGCCACTGCAATTTGCAGAACTTAAGCCTCTCTTGGTAAGAGGATCCCTTCATTCCCCTCACCAGTCTTGTTGCCCTTCTCTATACACGCTCAAGTAAATCTACATCCTTCCTAAAATGAGGCCTCCAGACCTGTACGCAGTACTCAAGGCGTGGCCTGACCATTGCCTTATACAGAGGGATAATCACCTCCTTTTCCCTGCTAGCAAAATTCCTATATATCATTGACAAAACTGCATGACCTGCCCTTGCAGCCTGTCTGCATTGCTCAGAAAACTTCATATCTGCCTGCACAATTACTCCCAGGTCTTTTTCATTTTCTACCACCTTAAGTGTGGTACCACACAGTTGGTACATTTCTCTGGGGTTACTTCTACCCATATGCAGTACATTGCTTTTGTTAAGGTTAAACTTCAGTTGCCACTTCTCAGCCCATCTGCCCAAATTATCTAGATCCTGTTGCAGTAGCACACTGCCATTACTGTCATTAAAAACCCTGCCAACCTTTGTATCATCTGCAAACTTCGACATTAAGCCTGATATACCTTCATCAATATCATTGATAAATATACAAAACAACAGTGGACCCAACACCGAACCCTGTGGGACTCCACTAATAACATTAGTCCACAAAGAGCAGCACCCATTGATTACCACCCTCTGTCTTCTCCCACTTAACCATCCTTTTATCCATTGTAGCAACTTACCCTTAATACCATTCTGCTCCAATTTGTACAATAGTCTTTCATGCGCAACAGTGTCAAAAGCTTTCCTGAAATCCAAATAGATGATATCAAAATTATTTTTTGCATCCAGTTCCTTTGTAACCACATCATAATATCCTATCAGATTTGTCAGACAAGACTTTCCCTTAACAAACTCATGCTGTGTCTGAATTATTGTTGCAGTCTTGTCTAGATGATGCATCTTTAACCAGTGACTCCATTATTATACCCGGAACAAAAGTAAAGTAAAGTGCAGCCATTATCAACCCACTGCAGAATGGAAGCCTCCTCAACAATTCATGTTGAGGGAAATGGACCATAATCTGCCACGCTGGTACAGTGCACGTTGGCAGATCGACCGTATTCAGCAGTAAAGGCTTAAACCCCGGTCTACTCAAAGAGCGTGTGCTACTGCACTCACGCTCCTGCCCACTCGGCTACGGAGGCCGTTCTAACTGGTTAAACTAACTGGTCTGTAATTACTCGTGTCACCCTTCGATCCCCTTTTGTGAATTGGGGATACATTTGCACATCTCCAGTCCGTGGGAAACTCCCCTAAGTCCAAGGATGCTCTCATAGTCCAAGGTTTGCTTAGTTGCTTTGCCGCCTCCTTTAATATAACTGGATAGATCCCATCCACCCCAGGTGCTTTTCTTATGTTTAACGTCAACAATTTCTCCTCCACTTTGCTCTCAGTTATTACAAAATCATTAAGCATCATCATCATCAGCCATTTTCAATCCACTGCAGGATGAAGGCCTCTCCAGCAACTTTCCAGTTCCTTCTGTTTTGAGCACTGGCCATACATTTACTACTCAAAAACTCATGAATTTCATCTATCCATCTCCGCCTTTGTCTTCCAGGTTTTCTTCTAGCTCCTCTTGGGTGCCATTCTGTTATTTTCTTAGTCCATCTGTCATCATGTCTTCGATCTATGTGTCCTGCCCAAGACCATTTTAGTTCTTTAGTTTTGATAAGAATGTCCTTTACTTGAGTTTGATGCTAATCCATGTGTTTCTCTCCTTATCTAACAGTCTGATTCCCGATATAATTCGTTCCATTCTTCGCTGTGTAGTTCTTAGCTTCTCTTCCATTCTTTTGGTGAGTGCCCAAGTTTCACTTCCATAAGTCATGGTGGGGAGTATACATTCATTCATTATTTTACGTTTCAGACAAACTGGGATATTGCTCTTCAGTATGTGACTATATTTCCTGAATGCTATCCATCCAAAATTTATTCTTCTCTTGACTTCCAGCCATTTATCATTATTACAGCTAATAACTTGTCCCAGATAAGTATATGACTCCACCTTTTCAATTACTGCTCCTTCAATCATTATTTCCCTTTCCGTGGCATACTTGTTCATCATTATTTTTGTTTTAGCCATATTCATCTTTAGTCCAAAATCCCTACTAACTGTGCATAACTCATTAAGATTTTCCTCTAATTCTTTGGGATCGTGGCTTATGACCACAATGTCATCTGAAAATCGTAAATGGTTTAGGTACTCTCCGTTCACATTGACTCCTTTCTGCGACCAGTCTAATCTTCTGAAAGCTTCCTCAAGGGCAGCAGTAAACAGCTTCGGAGATATTGTGTCTCCTTGTCGAACTCCTTTCTCGATTTTAAATTTGCTACTGTCTTTGTCTAGTCTAATAAAGAATGTAGCACTCTCATATATTTTCTTCAAAATCATAATATATGGAGTATCTATGCCTTGTCTTTCCAGTGCCCGAAACATTGCCTTATGCTGTATGGAGTCAAATGCCTTTTCATAATCCACAAATGCCAGGCATAATGGTGTTTTATATTCATTTGCTTTCTCCATTAGCTGTGATATTACGTGAAGGTGATCCATAGTTGAGAATCCTGTCCTAAAGCCAGCTTGCTCTTTTGGTTGATTCTCATCAAGTATTCTTTCTAGTCTGTTAGTAATGACCCTTGTGAACAACTTGTAGATGTGGGATAACAAGCTAATTGGTCTATAATTTCCAATTTCTGATTTATCTCCTTTCTTATGCAACAAAACTATGATTGCATTATTCCACTGCTTAGGCATCACACCTTTTCTAATGCACTTTGTGAAGAGCCTTGCCAGTTTTTGTGTTATGTCTCTTCATCCCAATTTTAATAACTTTACAGTAACTTCATCTTCCCCCGGGGCTTTCCGATTCTTCATTTTCTTCAATGCATGTTCTACCTCATCAGGAAGAATATCGGGTATGTCATATGTGTTGCTACTTTGCAATCCATCTTCCCCACTGCTGGTATCATTCCCTCGCTCCTTGTATAATTCTCTATAGTAGTCTTCTGCTATTTGAATTATGGCTTCTCTGCTGTTTATAAGTACACCATCGCTATTCTTCAGTTTCAGTATCATTTGTCTTTCTGTATTACTGCTCATGGCTGCTGATTTAAATCCTTTGTTTTCCCTTAATGCTTGTTCTACTTTTCTTGTGTTAAATCTTCTTATGTCCTCTCTGAGTCTCTTTCTAATGGCTTTGCATAACTCGGTATACTCAATTTTCTCCCTGTCAGTGTTTTTCTTGCTCTTCGTTTGTCGTCTTTGGTTCATCATGACAAGTGTTTCTTGACTAATTTTTTCTTCTTTGTATTTCTGTTACCCTATAGGTTTCTTGGGCTTTATCACTATCTTTAAGCACCCTGCTACAATTTGATAACCTTCTGCCATTTCCAAACCTTAACTGACTTGGCACTGCACTGTCCAGTGATGTCGACTGGCTTCACTTCCTTGGATTTTATGTGTTTCTTAACTAATAGCATAGCCCCTCCTCCCTTCCTATCCTTTCTGTACACATTGTACTCCCCAAATTCCAATTCTGCATTCCTTATATCTGTGTGACACCACGTCTCTGATATCCCAATAATATCTGCCTTTGATGCTTTGAGCAATACCTCAAATTCATCAAATTTATTAACCAAACTCCTAGCATTGGTGTACACGCAAGTATACATGCACCTGTTCCTATTCTTAGCTACCGTAACACAACCCATGTGTTTACTTGTACCGCAATGACTCGCAGCAGTCTCTGAACTATTCTGCATCTTATTTTCCAGGCTTCTGCCCATTCCAATAGAAGCAGTGCAAGAATCACTTTCACCTCTGCCAGCGGCTATTGTTAATCTATTAGTCCTTGTATCCCCCCAAACTAGCAGTTTTCCGACCCACCTAACACTGCCTCGATAGCATCAGCAAATATTCTTGCACCCTTTCTAATGAAGTGTATCCCATCCCTGTAGAAGCAGTCTCTCCTGTTAACAAGTACAGATCAGGCTAAAAAAAAATTCTACCCCTTGAGCCTTGCACAATCTTTCCAGGGACGAATTGATCGACAAGGCTCTCATCATATACTCCCTCCTATCGTGTCTGGGCAGAATTGCAGACACTTTCAAATTCAACCCTAATTCACAGCTTTTTTTCAACAGTGACCTGTATTTGTTAAGTAATTCTGCCAGTCTCCTCCTCCTCCTCCTCCTCCTGTCGCCTCTGTAGCCAGGTGGGCTGGATCAGCAGTGCGTAGCACACGCTTCTTGATTAAACCGGGGTTCTGGCCCGTGCCCACCAAATACAGAGGTTGCGGAAAGGTCAGGGAATGACCACCGCATGTCCCTGGAGCAATTATGGCCTTAGTTGCTAATGCTCCTAAAAACCAAATAACAAACAAACAGGGTGCCTTCGTAGCCAGGTGGGAGGGAGCAGCAGTGTGTAGCACGCGCTTCTTGATTAGACCGGGGTTCGAGCCCGTCACCACCAAATACGGAGGATGCAGAAAGGTCAGGAAATGACCACCGCATATCCCAGAGCACTATGCCCTTAGTTGCTAATGCTGCAAAAAAAAAAAAAAATTGATGGGCCCTCAATTTAGATCCTTCGAGGGCATCCACCCTGTTTCTTCAAGCTCTCATATAGGCCCATAACAACGCTGAGTTGTTACCTGATTTCGTTACACTCCTTGCATCATGCACATACACAAAGACATCCCCCATGGCAATATCATGTCTTGTACCTGATTGCTTCTCAAACATCATGCAAGCAGTACATTTTAAAAGGCTGTGATTCAGAGGGCAACTGCCCCCCTCAGTTCTCCTCTGAGCCACAGCACTCCCATTAGCTTGAGCCTTTTGCTTTGCTGCTCTGGACTGAGTCATGATTTCGATTTAATTTCAATAAAATTTCAATTCCAGTACAAAATTATAACCCTAAACTGGTATCCCAACACAGTTCTAACGTTATATATATTTTTCAGTATCAACTATTATCTACGAGTTCCGTTTATATAACTTCCGTATCAAGTTATGTATTAATTAATTATGTTACGTTTGTAATCTAAGTCGTTATATGTATTTAGTTAAAAGTACAAATTAGCTGACAACGAAGTTTAACAAAATTAATAGATTTTATTTTATCGGGATATAACGTTGTGTCGTATAACAATGGCGGCAAGTTACGAAAGGTAAATCTACGGACACTTAAGTATTAATTAACTTCCAAATCTCGCTGTCTCAATTCAGAATAAACTAAGGATCCTGACTAGATCTATAAGCTACTTATTTCTAAAATAATAAGAGGAGTTTACCTCAATATAGTACGTAGAAAACTTCCGTATGATACTCTCCAGAAATTAAAATGAAAAAATCGACAACTTACCGGTACATTAAAGTAAAATATAAATAAAAACCAATTTAACACAATTCAAATCAATTTAAAACAATTAAAAATCAATTTAATGCAATTAAAAAGAATCTATCGAAAATATTCAAAATGATTTTCCTTCCTGAAGCTGACAATGCTTTTAGACCCTATGTCGTGATCACGGGAACGAAAATTACCGAATAGAGTTGAATCTGAAACTTAAATAGTCATTATTTCGATTGTTCAGTATAGTGTGTAACTTCCGCATTGGCCTGGCCACAATTTTAAATTCAGTATCTTTAAAGAATCTATTAAGCTGTTTGTGCCACTGTTCAACATATGGGACAGAAATAAAGTATTTTTTGGTATTACTATTGTTGGTTGGTGTAGTATTTTGTATCCTATCCTTAGCCTGTACCCTAATTCGGTTTATTGTGGCAATGGAATAACCCCTGTTTAAGAACCTGCTAGTTAATATTTGTATTTCTGAGTCCAAAGCAAATTCCGTCGTTGAATATTTATAGGCATTTAGAAATTAAAGATAATCGATCTTTTGTAGGTGAACGGGTGATAGCTATTATAATGTAGAACCATATCGGTGTTTGTAGGTTTTCGATAGATGCTAAATTGTATTTTATTCGAGTCCCTGGTAAGCGTGAAATTTAGAAAGTTTAATGACTTTGTGTCCGTATCTTCCCTATCCAATGTAAATTTGAGTCTAGAACGAACTAATATTATTAAACGAATGTAAAATGTCTTGGATAGTACTACTATCAGTAATAACTAGAACATCGTCTAAATACCTCCCGTAGTATGTGATACGGGGTCGAAAAGGTGTCAAATGTATATGCTCAATTGTTGAGAGATAGATCTCTGACATTAAGTCGCTCAGGCTCAAACCCATTGGTAAACCTTGTCTCGAAAGGTGATGTAGTTGGCCTCAACTAACAGTTTAATCAAGTGAAAAATTTCCTTAATAGGAAGCTTCATATAATTAATTGGTGTCGAGTTTTTATTTAACATATCACAAATAATATCTAATATGTATTCAACGTTTACATTTGTATATAACGAGGTAACATCAAGTGAGAATAAATTGTCATTGTCATCGAGTCTACAGTCTTCAAGATTATTAAATAATGTATCATAGTTCTTAATCCCAAATTGTATTACCTGTCTGAAGGGTTTTATAATGTTATATACATGTGTGGCTAAGGATGAAAATGCTGAGTTTCTGTAGGAAACAATAGGTCGAATAGGAAATCCAGTCTTTTGTAAGTTTACCTGACCGAAAAGTGCAGGAATATTGTATGTTCTGGCCTTCAATTCCTTTAACTGGGCCATAGTAATGTAGTCGTTTTTTTTTTGATACGTGGTTAATGTTAATGTGGTTGACCAAATTAGTAAACAGTGGTCTACTTCACGATAAGTGGAGGTATCTGAAACAACTGAATTTAATTTATTAATATAATCAGGTTTATCTTGTATTACCACTGTATCTCCTTTATCTGCCCTCTGTATAATAATGTCCTTATTTCCCCGAAATTCTCGTAAAGCTGAACTGTCATGTGTATTCAATTTAGGAAGTCGCGTTTCTTTTATGTTATTCATTACTTGGTTAATTTGTTGAATAAATACATCTTTTTGTGGAACATTACGAAGTCCAAATTCAATATCAATTACGCATTGTTTTTTAGGTAGTTTTCGAGGTGGTAAATTATAATTTAGTCCTTTGGATAAAAGTAAAATCTGGTCCTGCAATAGCGTACACGAGGAAAGATTTGTAACAATATGTTGGTTCATTGAATACTGGGTGCGGGAGTGTTCGTGAACTAGCTGGCATATTCTGTGGTAGTACGTTGTGTGTCTGTGGGGGGGGTTGTCACCCAACTCGTATGAACTTGGTTGAAAGCCCGCGACAATGTGTTAGAATTCGCATGAACGTGTCTTGACCTATCTGATAATGTTTGCAACTTATTAACGTGTCTGTCTTTTATTTCTGAGGCCTGTGCTTCCCGTTGCAAATCTATGGAGGTCTTCGATACAGACCAATTGTTCAGATGAAGATAATTTTTTAATTTATCGCGAAGCTTCCTAACCTGGGAAAGGTATTTTTGTTTATTCGAATATCGAGATTTTAAGGCAAGCTTAACAATATTACATGATGTGGCCAGTGTTAGTTGTATAATGTATATGCTCAACGATTGAGCATATACATTTGACACCTTTTCGACCCCGTATCACATACTATGGGAGGTATTTAGACGATGTTCTAGTTATTACTGATAGTAGTACTATCCAAGACATTTTACAAGGCCGAGTAAAGAATAAATACACCAGATTAATCAGAAAAATCACAAAATAATGCTATACTATCAAATTTAAATCAAAAGTTTTAGAAAAACAATTTCAAATCAATAAATAAGAAAATCCACTTAGCGGCTTTGAACACGTCTGACTCCCACTAGCCTCATCAGCAGATCTCTATTATGTTGTTTAAGTATTCAAATTTTTAATGTTCCTTAGTTTTCTGAGATTCATTTTGACAATTTTTATAGTCAATAATGTCTTTATTTTCTCTTTGGGTTTTCACTTTCTTAGCTTTCTAAACACTAAGGGGATCTGGGGTACAATTTTAGAGTTCACCATTCATATTGTCATTATTTGGGGCTCACTCCCTGAGAATTCTTACTTCTGTCTCGGGGATATCATATCTTCCATTTCATTACTTATGTTTTGGTCATTATTTGTTTTTCCCATTACTGTTGATTTTACTGTCAAGGATATCTTATTTGTGGCATTAAGCTGTTAGAATTCAGATTTGGAGCGATTTTAGTTTCGGCTGGAAAATTTTTCTTAACAAAAGAAGGTAGTTTAAAATCTAATAATAAGTTAATTTGGAGGTAAAAAACTAGGTCTCCACCCAAAATAACATATACACAGCTATTTTTTATCCTTAAATGCTGAAATTATACTTCACTCAGGGTAATGGAGAATGAAAAAGACCTGGTGGTAATTGTTCAGTCAGATGTGAAGTTTTGCAGCCAGTCTGTGCAGACAGGCTGCAAAAGTAGCTCATGGGGTCTTTGTCAATGATATATAGGAATTTTGCTAGCAGGGATAAGGAGGTGATTATCCCCCTTGTATAAGGCAATGAACGGTCAGGCCACACACCTTGAGTATTGCATACAGGTCTGGAGGCCTGATTTTAGGAAAGATGTAGAGGTGCTAGAATGAGTACAGAGAAGGGTAACAAGATTAATGAGTGGAACAAAGGGTTGCTGTTACCAAGAAAGGCTTAAGTTCTGAAAATTGCAGGGTCTGGAGACTAGGCACCTGCGAGGTGATCTGATTGAGGTGTATAAGGCCTTGAATGGTTTGAACAAGCTCAGTGCTGATGGGATACTTCCTGTTGCTCAGATTAAGCACCTGAGGGAACATAAATTCAAACTGAGAAAAGGCAGTTGTAGAATAGATGTGCCGAAACCTGCCTTTAGCCAGCAGGTGGTTGATTGCTGGAAAAAACTTCCATCTGTCATTGTGGAAGTTGATAGCTTAAAAAAATTCAAGCCTGAACTAGACAAACGTTTAGAGTGACTGGATGGGTGAAACGGGAAGGGTGTTTTTTTTTTTTTTTTTGGCTGATGCTATATAAGCTTGCTTTCTTGCATCATATGCTTCTGCTAATGTTAATTTGTTGAACTTTTGAGCTTTTCAAAAATCGTTGAATGCCAGTATGATCGCTTATGCTGTAGTAATCAAGCTGATCAAGAACAGGTTCAAAAATACATTTGGTAGGAAAAATTTCTTAACAAAGGAGGGTAGTTTAAAATCTAATAATAAGTTAATTTGGAGGTCACAAATGAGTTCAAAAACTAACTATAATTAATAACCTTACTTGGCTATTACTGACTATCTATCTGCAAGCATGCTGAGGTGTTCAAAATCCGCAATTGAAAGCAGGGACAAATCCAAAAAAATTTCCAACATCATCTAAGATCGGCATCTCCCATTTACGATCAAGCAGAGCTCTTGTTGTTGTTGTTTGGTTTTTAGGAGCATTAGCAGCTAAGGCCATATTGCTCCGGGGATATGCGGTGGTCATTCCCTGACCTTTCTGCATCCTCTGTATTTGGTGGTCACGGGTTCGAACCCCGGTCTAATCAAGAAGCATGTGCTACGCACCGCTGCTCCTGGCTACAGAGGCGCCAGCAGAGCTCTGTGTAGGCACATGCGTTCACTACTCTAAATGCAGCGCCCTCCATCTAGTTGGCCAATGTGATTAAACCCTTTCCTTCTTAGTGTTAACATAAGAAAAGAATTCTTTGCTACTCTTTTTTTTTTTCATTCTTAGCCAAAAACTTGTCAATCATATTTAACAAGCTCAACTCCTTTAGTCATTACAGGCTATATAATGATTGTGGGGCTTTCGTGTCCTGTGGAATTTTATTCTTGGCAGCTGGTCCCATTAATTCATGTGACCTCTATGTAGGCCTGAATATTGAACAATATCTTGTAGTTAGTATAAAAAAGCTTAATAACATCTATGATTACTTCTTTGATTGCTTTGCATTTAGAATTTGCAATATTATCAGTTGGTCCTACCGAAAAGAATTTAAAACTGTACAACCATTTAGTCACCTTTACGAAAGCAAAGTCTCTTCCTTTTATATCCTTGACAGTAGTTACATCTTTACATTAATCCCATGTAATAAACTCTGATCATTACCACCTAGTGGTTCATTTATCTGCAGATTCTTAATGCATGAAGAGTCACTGCTGATAACACTGGTCAACATGTAAAATATTTTTAAAACGAAAATACCCAATCGTTACTAATTTTATGCTGCTGAACGTGAAAATCACATTAAAATTTGTTGATTGGTTCTTGTCTTCGAATTACAGTTGGAGTCTCATATTAGCAAGTTACTCTACATTATCAACTATGGCTCTTGGAAAAATGCATGGCAACACCACAGTTCCAGTACCACTACGCTCTTATCCTGTGATTGGCAAATATCGCCTTGCTCTGCATCATGTGATAAGTTGTATTCTCAAATATATCTTCAACTCTGTTGCAGTAATCCTCGAATATGACTAGGTATGGAGTGATTTGTTCTTGGTTAATGGTTGTTCTCTGTGAGATTCCTATTTTTGCACAGTATTTGTGTCGTGTAAGATTAATATGCCCTGTAATTGTGTGAATTGTCCAAATGACTTCTGTTACTTTTGTGGAGGTCATGTTAGCTTCAAGAAAGCATCTCTTGATTCGAGTCATAAAAAAGGCCTACTTCTCATATTCTGGATGCAAGGTGGGCAACCAGGACAAGAACTGGGCTCCACACATATGTTGCACTACCTATTCATCAAAACACTCAATGTGTGGGTGAATCGAAAGGGATATTTTATGCTCATGATATGGAGGGAGCCAACAAATCACATCACACTGTTATTTCTGTATGGTGCCTCCTATTAGAAAAGGGATGACAACGATAAAAAGGTGGACAGTGACGTACACAAATATACCATCGGCAATTCATCCCATGCCTCACAGCGAAGTACTACCTATTCCTGAACCACTCAACTGTTTTTCTGATGAAGACTAAAGAACATCAACTTTTAATATACACGAAGAAGTACAGCAGCCATCTACATCAAGGGGATCCACCATTTTGTCCAAATCTTTATCCTTCTGAATCACATAAGATCACGGTGGGTGAGCTTAATGACCTCATCAGGGATCTCGAACTGCTGAAGGATAAGTGCAGAGCTTTTGGCCTTCAGGCTACAACAGTGGAATTTTCTAGATCATTCTGTGAAAGTGACATTTCATATTCAAAATAAAGACTATGATAAATTCTATCCAACAGAAAGTAAACTCACTATTTGTAAGGATGTTGATAGTCTAATGGCAGCAATGAACTTGAGGCACGTTGCCAAAGAATAGTGGCTATTTATAGATGCTTCTAAGATTAGCCTTAAGGCTGTGTTGTTACACAATGGCAATACCTCTGGTGTGTGCCGTCAACAAAAAAGAAACATAAGCAAATAGGAAAACATTCTCTTAGGTGTACGCTATCATAAGTATGATTGGCAGTTGTGTGGTCATTTAAAGGTAATCGCCATTTTATTAGGACTACAAAAGGGTTACGTTAAGTATTGTTGCTTTCTCTGTGAGTGGGTTAGTTGTGCCAAGGATATGCACTACGAGAAGAGGAGTTAGCCTCATTGAAAATCATTAACACCTGGAATGAAGAAAAGTATCATTTGAACCTCTGGTAAATGCAAATAAAGTTTTGCTTTTACCACTTCACATCAAATTGGGGCTCATGAAAAATTTTGTATAGGCTTTGGAAGTGAACAGTCCTGCATTCACATACTTGCAAGAGAAATTCCCAAGACATAGTACACAGAAGATGAAGGCAGGCATTTTCATTGGTCCACAAATGAGGAAACTTTTCAAAGATGAACAGTTCAAATGTGTCCTTAGCAGAAATCAGCGTGGAAAGCCTTCCGAAATGTTTCGACTGGTTTTCTAGGAAATGTTAAAGCTGGCAGCTACATGCAGCTTGTGGAAGATCTCATTACTTCTTATTATATCATTGAAGATGCATTTCTTGCACTCACACCTGGATTTCTTCCCACCAAACTGTGGTGCTGTCAGCAATGAATATGGTAAACACTTCTATTAAGACAATGCAGCGAGATGGAACAAAGATCAAAGCATCAATGGATCTTTATTTAATCGCAATGATGGAACAAAGCAAATGGAGTGCTGGAGTGCTTATTGTTGGATGGTGAAAAGGGATGCTCCAGAAGCTGAATACAAGAGAAAAGCAAAAAGATCCCGTGTTTGATACAGGTATATTCGTAGCTACATCTTATTTCCATATAAATAAAAATACCTTGTATAAATATAAAAAGTTACTTTTTTTGAAAACAAGTGCCAATCTGCAATTTTAAGCACTATTTCAATGTTTAGCACCCAAAAATATATAAAGTAATGCCCTTTCATGCCCGTTCATCATTATCAGCCATTTTCAATCCACCGCAGGATGAAGGCCTCTCCAGCAACTTTCCAGTTCCTTCTGTTTTGTGCAATGGCCATCCATTTACTACTATTAGCTTAGTAGTAGCTAATAACTACCCACAAACTCGTGAATTTCATCTATCCATCTCCGCCATTGTCTTCCAGGTTTTCTTCTAGCTCCTCTTGGGTACCATTCTGTTATTTTCTTAGTCCATCTGTCATCATGTCTTCGAGCTATGTGTCCTGCCCAAGACCAATTTAGTTCTTTAGTTTTGATAAGAATGTCTTTTACTTGAGTTTGCTGCCTAATCCATGTGTTTCTCTTCTTATCTAACAGTCTGATTCCCAATATAATTCGTTCCATTCTTCGCTGTGTAGTTCTCAGCTTCTCTTCCATTCTTTTAGTGAGTGCCCAAGTTTCACTTCCATAAGTCATGGTGGGGAGTATACATTGGTTCATTATTTTACGTTTCAGACAAACTGGGATATTGCTCTTCAGTATGTGACTATATTTCCTGAATGCTATCCATCCAAAATTTATTCTTCTCTTGACTTCCAGCCATTTATAATTATTACAGCTAATAACTTGTCCCAGATAAGTATATGACTCCACCTTTTCAATTACTACTCCTTCAATCATTATTTCCCTTTCTGTGGCATACTTGTTCATCTTACATTTGTTTTAGCCATATTCATCTTTAGTCCAAAATCCTTACTAACTGCATAACTGATTAAGATTTTCCTCTAATTCTTTGGGATCGTGGCTTATGACCACAATGTGTCATCTGCAAATCGTGAATGATTTAGGTACTCTCCATTCACATTGACTCCTTTCTGCGACCAGTCTAATCTTCTGAAAGTTTCCTCAAGGGTAGCAGTAAACAGTTTTGGAGATATTGTGTCTCCTTGTTGAACTCCTTTCTCGATTTTAAATTTGCTATTTGATTGTCTAATAAAGGAGGTAGCATTCTCATATTTTTTTTTTCAAAATAATAATATATGGGATATCTATGCCTTGTCGTTCCAGTGCCCGAAGCATTGCCTTATGCTGTATGGAGTCAAATGCCTTTTCATAATCCACAAATGCCAGGCATAATGGTGTTTTATATTCATTTGCTTTCTCCATTAGCTGTGATATTACGTGAAGGTGATCCATAGTTGAGAATCCTGTCCTAAAGCCAACTTGCTCTTTGGGTTGATTCTCATCAAGTATTCTTTCTTGTAATGACCCTTGAGAACAACTTGTTAGTAATGACCCTTGAGAACAACTTGTAGATGTGGGATAACAAGCTAATTGGTCTATAATTTCCAATTTCTGATTTATCTCTTTTCTTATGCAGCAAAACTGTGCATATTATTCCACTGCTTAGGCATCACACCTTTTCTAATACATTTTGTGAAGCCTAGCCAGTTTTTGTGTTATGTCTCTTCCTCCCAATTTTAACAACTCTACAGTAACTTCGTCCTACCCCAGGGCTTTCTGATTCTTCGTTTTCTTCAACACATGTTCTACCTCATCAGGAAGAATGTCAAGTATGTTGTATGTGTTGCAAATTTGTGATCCATCTTCCACACTGCTGGCATCATTCCCTTGCTCCTTATATAATACTTTATTCTGCTATTTGAATTATGCTTTCTCTGTTGTTTATAAGTACACCATCCCTGTTCTTCAGTTTCAGTATCATTTGTCTTTCTGTATTACTGCTCATGGCTGCTGATTTAAGCCCTTTGTTTTCCCTTAATGCTTGTTCTACTTTTCTTGTGTTAAATATTATGTCCTCTCTGAGTCTCTTTCTAATGGCTTAACTCAGTATACTCAATTTTCTCCTTGTCAGTGTTTTTGCTCTTCATTTGTGGCCTTCAGTTCATCATAACAAGTGTTTCTTGACTAATTTTTTCTTCTTTAGATTTCTTTTTGGGCTTTATCACTTTCAGAAAGTTGTAATATTTCTCATGGATACTTTAGTCCTGAGCAGTCTGCAGAAGCTCAAACTTGTTAATTTCCAGTACATATTGCTCTTTCTCCTCTTCTGTTATCTCAAAGACCTTCGTATTATTTACTCGTGTCAGTTTTTTCCTTACCTTTCCTACATCTATATCAAGTGTGCATCTTACCATTCTGTGATCACTTCCAACATTTCCCTTATTCAGGATGGTAACATCATTCACAATATATCTTCTGTTAGTGAGGATGAAGTCGATTTCATTAGTTGTTAATCCATTTGGACTCTTCCATGTCCACTTGCTGTTCACCCTTTTCTTGAAAAAAAAGTGTTCATTACTGACAATCCTTGAGATTCTGCAAATTCCACAAGTCTTTCACCTCTTTCATTTCTTTTACCAATTCCAAAATTTCCTATAGTTCCCCTTTCTGTGCTGTTTTGTCTGTTTCCAACCTTAGCATTGAAGTCCCCCATAATAATAGTGTAGTGAGTTTTCTGCTCATCTATTTCGGTGTACATTTCTTCAACCTCTTCATCACCATGGCTCGATGTTGGTGCATAAATCATTATAACCTTTGGCTTGTACCTCTTAGAAATCTTGAGTGTTAGTCTTGACACCCTTGGTGATGTACTTTCTTGTTGATAGATGCCAGAGTTTTTTGGATACACTCATCATGAAGGAGTGTACTTGGACAGTGATGATAGAAAGGTTGGCATTCACATTGATAGTGATCAGAGGACCCAGGGACCTTAGTTGCTAATGCTCCTAAAAACCAAACAACAGCAAACCCCCCCCCCCCGTGGACTACCTTCACATTTTATTCTGATGAATACTTTCAGCAATGGGGTAAAGGTTCCATAGCAAAGATTAAAGGACCCAGGGCATGCCATGGAAACACTAGTAAACCATAATACCACTGTCTCCAGTCCTGAACACCAATAATGCATCCAGGTGTCATGGTCTCGTGTTATTTCTCCAAATGTGGATATGCCCATCAGCATGATGGGCATATTTCCAGATTTCCACATGTTGGTGGTCCAGGGCTAGTGCTGATGTGCCCATGTACAATGCAGTTTCTTGTATATAGTAGTGAGCATGGGTATCCATGATGGTTGTTGACTGCCATAGCCTATATGAGCTAATGTGTCTGGACAGAGTCCATGTAGATATTGGTCTTGCTGTTCTTGCATTGTACTGAGTGGTTAGCTGAGCCACTAAGACTCATGATGCTCACACAGGCACTGTTGAACCACTCACAGAAGAGTGGTGACACCACAGAACAAGTGCACTTAACCACATTGGCTTATTGAGATACTGGCACCTGCAGGTCTTGCTAGAGAGGCACCTAGAGGACCACTAACCACAACCATTTATTTGGAAGGTTTCCTCATGAGAAATATATCAAGGCTGTGTGGTTAGAATTGTCTGGTATTCTGGTAGGTAAATGGAATATCTGTGCAAAGTCATTAGTAATTGCAAAACCCTCAGCATCTCAACCAGCTGGGTCCATGTGACTTGAAAACTGAAGCCAGCTGGAGTTGTGAACATTAAAATTGCCAAGGAAAATTACCTCACTATTATAAAGTTTAACTGGAGAAAGTCAAGTTTCAAAGAAAGGAAGTCAGAGGAACTCTGACTTCTTTTCTTTGAAATTGGGCTTTGGAGTTGGGAAAATGATAGAGGCAACAGATGAATTCAACAGAATGGGGTAGAGTAATTTTAAGCCAGAGATTTTAAGATTGAAAACAGGAGATTTCAAATTGCTAAGTCTTTGACAGAGAATATCAGAGCACACATATGGACAAATACCACCATTGAAGCGCCTCCGTAGCCAGGTGGGAAGGAGCAGCAGTGCACAGCACACGCTTCTTGATTAGACCAGGGTTCAAGCCTGTCACCGCCAAATACGGAGGATGCGGAAAGGTCAGGAAATGACCACCGCATATCACGGAGCAATATGGCCTTGTTGCTAATGCTCCTAATAAAAAAAAAAAAAAAAAAAACACCAAATAATAACAACCACCGTTGAAGCAAAACAAATAATACAGTAAATAATACTAGCCAACACGATTTTTACCTCCAAGAACTTAAATGCTGTTTTAAATGCTGTTTTTAACAATACATGAGCTTCTTCGAGCTCATGATTAATGATCTTGGTAAAACACCTCCCACCATTCCTAACACGCTCCATTCAATGCCTCCTGTGGTCTTCCGTCAAAAGGATATCAGAAGGATTTTAATGAATCTTGATGCTAAGAAAGCTCCAGGTCCTGATGGTATTTCTCCACTTGTTCTCAAAACCTGTGCTCCTGAACTTACTCCTATTCTTTGCCGCCTTTTTTCACTTTCTTATTCCAAAGGTGTTTTTCCTTCTGCTTGGAAATTTGCTCATATCCAGCCAGTTCCTAAAAAGGGTGACAAACGCTCCCGTCCAATTATCATTCCATTGCAATTACTTCTACTCTTTCTAAAGTAATGGAGAAATCAATTAACTGCCAACTCATAAACTACCTAGAAACCTTCCGTCTGATCAACGATCGCCAGTATGGATTCCGTCAGTGTCGATCCACTGGTTGATATTCTTGCTTATGTTACCCATTTATGGACTAATTCAATGGAAAGGTTCGGTGAAACACAAGTAGTTGCTCTTGACATCTCAAAGGCTTTTGATCGTGTTTGGCATAAAGGTCTTCTAAACAAGCTTCCATCTTATGGTTTGCCAACTGTTTTTAGTTGGTTAATTGGTTATCCAGTTTTCTCTCTGATCGCTCACTGAGGGTGATGGTAGATGGCTCTCTGTCTTCTAACTTCTCCACTAATGCCGGTGTCCCCCAAGGTTCAGTTCTTTCCCCCACTCTTTTCCTCTTGAATATCAATGACCTTCTTCCATTGACTGGAAATCCTATCCATAGTTTTGCCGATGATAGCACATTGCATTCCACTTTCCATTTTGAGAAACCTTGTCCTGCTCAATCAGCTTCAACATCTCGAAAATCTGATACCAATTCCTTAAATGCCGATCTTCAGGTAATTCTCCAGTGGGGCAAAGACAACTTAGTTGATTTCAACCCTTCTAAAACTCAGTCTTGTCTTATATCTCGCAAAAAGGATTCTTCTGCTCCTATGCTTATCTTTAGTGACACTCCGATTTCTAGGCAAAATGATATATCTCTTTTGGGGATTACCCTGACTTCTAATCTCTCTTGGCACAAGCACATTACAAATATTGCTTCCTCTGCATCTAAAAAACTTGGTTTTCTCTTTCGCTCTCGGCGTTACTTTTCTTCCAAACAGCTGCTCACTCTGTATAAATCGCAAATCCGCCCTGCCATGGAATATTGTTCCCACATCTGGGGTGGTGCCCCCAAAACCTCTCTCAGGCTTCTTGATGCCATTCAGAAGAGGGCAGTTAGGTTAATTAATGATTCATCTCTAACAGAGTCTCTCCACTCGCTTTCTCATAGACGCACTGTTTCTGCTGCATGCCTCTTCTACAGATACTTCCATGGGCACTGTTCTTCTGAATTGGCTTCTATAATTCCCGCTCTCTCTTTCAAAACGGTCCGAACACGTGCCGCCGCCAACATCCATTTACTGTCCAACTTCAAACCCACAGAACCAACTTTTCATCTTCCTCATTTATTCATTCAACTGCCGTTTTCTGGAACAACCTTCCTTCATACATATTTCCTGAAAATTACAATCTACAGAAGTTCAAGTCCAATATCAACAAATATCTTCTTTCGTCTTCCCAACCTCCAACCCAAGCACGGTACTAAGTACTATAGGTTCTAATACCTCTCGTGTTTGGGGTTCTCATAAAAAAAAAAAAAAAAACAATTTTTATGCATAGATTTTGAAAATCACCATGATAGTTTCACATCACGTCACAGTTATTAAATGTGGTTTTACTAAAATACGCCAATTTCATATAATCTAGCCAATAATGTATGATATACTGATTTATTTTAACAGATATAAGCTAATTCTCTTAATTTTAGCAGCCAATTCCGGCCTCTGTTTTCTTGTGATAAACGTAATCAGACTTCTGCCTATGGTTCTTAGGTTCAAATTCCGATGCAACCATTTACAATTTGAAGAGAGAGCACACTTAGCATTTTTGGTGAGGATTTTTGTAGGCTGTGCCGAGGTTTTCCAAGTATTAACTGATTGTGACATGTTCTTAGGGTTGTAATTCTATCACCCAAACATAAACAGTTCCTCAAGAGTAGGAGGTACAGCCTGCAACCCTTGCGATAGCAGTAAAATAATTTCGGCTCTACTTGCAAATTTGCAAATATTTTTCCTTTCAGTGTTTTCACACGAGTATAACTAGTAAGATGCCATGTCTGTGTACTGATAAATATTGAATTTGTGTTGTTTTTATATTGTAGTGTTCAAAACTGAATTTACATTTTCAGAAATTCATTTAGTGCTACAGTGAATAAGCAGGCATAGGTAATGTATCAATCATCCAGACAATTTTTGTTATGTTTGTGGATGGTTTATCCCAAAGACTCAAAGGAAAAATATCCATGACATTACAAAACTTTCATATTCTTTTTATTTTGGATGTAAAATTGGTGATCAAGACAAGCCTTTGGCACCTCACAAGTTTTTATTACCTGTACAACAAACCTTAGGAATTGGTTACATGGCAAACTCAAAGCATTACCTTTTGCAGTCCCTATGGTTTGGCGAGAAACATCTAACCATATTAATGATTGCTACTTCTGTATGACAAATATATCTGGTATGTCTAAAAAAAAAGTAAACACACTATAATATATCCAAGTATATCTTCTGAAATTCGGCCCGTTAGCTTGGCAATGATTTAAGGCACTAGTACAGACCTGGGCAAACATTTTGGCTGAAGGGCCACATTAGGAATTCAAAAAGAAGGCGGGCCGCACATAAAATACTATTTTTAGATATATATTATTTGTTATCATGAAGAAAAAATATAACATAAAAAAATTATTCTCTAACAACCAAGAATTTAATGAGATGAATGGAACTGTTTTACATCTTTTAACATTTTTTTTTTAATTTCGGGTGTTAATTTTGTAGTTGAGATTCTTAAAACTGCTTGTAAATGTTCATCGGTGATGCTTGATCGTAAAGAATTTTTATTTAGATTCATGATGGAAAATGTTTGTTCTTGTATGTAGATTGATCCAAAAATAACCAACATTTTTCGGGCAAAATCTTTAAGTTTGTCAAATTTGTCTGAATTAAGAGTATCGTAAAATTTACAGATTTTCTCACGATGGTGCAATTCCCTTAAATCGGTATCACACTGCAGATCTATAATCTGAAGCTGTAGTTCACTCGGTGCACTATCAATTTCTATTGAAAATGGGTCGCGCACTATTGTCAAACTTGTCTCAATTTTTCGGAAGTCGTCAAATCTTCGTGAAAAGTCGTCATTCAAAGCATTGATAATTTCACAATATTTTTCAAATTTATTTTCTGGAACCTTCAGCAACTTCATGGTTGTAAAGTGGTCTACCTTGTTAATCAATAAATGTCAAAGGAACAACTGGAGTTTTAATTGAAATCCATTCGAACTTTTTACCATATCATGGGCGTATAAATTTTTCCCTTGTAACATGGTGTTGAAAGTATTTAAGTGTGTCACGATGTCCAGGGTAAACGCAGAATCACAAATCCAGTTATTATCAGTTAATTCGGCAAAGTCCATAATATTTTTCAGTTTTAAAAATAGACGTTGAACGGGAGGTCGCATGAATAGCGATCCCGCTGGAAGTCAGCATTTGCGAACTGTTTCTGTTGAAGAAACCAAGTAGCAAAAGTCCTCCGGAGTGGATAATCCGCAGGCTCCGATGATTGGACGCGTTGCAGATGGTATGAACTCATTTGGTTTGTTGACAGTATCCTCCATACAGTGGATTGGGAAATACCCAATTGTTGGCCTATCGCTCGAGTACTCGTACTCGGATTGCCTTCTGCGAGACGTAGGACATTCTCCTCATTGTCTGGCATCCTCGTCGTTTGCTCTCAATTCATGGTACCTCTCATGAAACAACCAGTCTCACGTAACCTTCTGTGCACACGTGCAAAAATTGTATGATGAGGAGCATGCCTGTGTGGGAAACGTTCCTGGTACAAGCGCAGAGGGCGCCTCCATAGCAGATGGGCAGGAGCAGCAGTGCGTAGCACACGCTTCTTGATTAGACCAGGGTTCGAGCCCGTGCCTACCAAATACGGAGGATGCGGAAAGGTCAGTGAATGACCATCGCATATTCCCGGAGCAATATGGTCTTAGTTGCTAATGCTCCTAAAATCTAAATAACAAACAACAAATAACAAGCGCAGAGCGGTGCGCCCGTTACAGTCCGCAGCTCCATACGCGAGGTGCATGTCGGCCAGTTCAATGTTTGAATACTCGTCCATCCTACTGCCTCGGGAACCAGTTCGCAAATGCTGACTTCCAGCGGGATCGCTGTTCACGCGACCTCCCGTTCAACGTCCTCTACCGCATGACGAAGGCATTTCGGACCCTGCAATGCTATGTGATTCCGATTCGTCTTTGTGCCCCCTACACCTCCTGCAAGTTTGTCGCACTGGTAGTGAATCACCCTGTATATGTGAAATGAATAAGAAGGCATTTGTGAACTCAGTGTATATACTATATTTAACTTTTTCCTTATTGTATTTTTCAGTTTGACTTACAGAAATTGAGATGGCTGGGTTTTTTTTTTTTTTTTTTTTTTTTTGGTTTTTTTTATAGGGTTGTTGGAGGTCTAGAAACATTAAATCTTATGGAACAGATAGAAGTTGACAACAAAGATAAACCAGTGGTAAGTGTAATTTTCCTAAAAGATTTTATGCATGTTATGAGTTTTTTTTTTAGTTTTACACTTGTGCATTTTCCTATGAGTCAAAAGCATGATGCATGCAAGAACGTGCATACTGCTTAAATATGTTTGCATTGAAATTATGCATATAATTCACTTACAAAAAGGGAGCAGTAGTGCGTAGCACATGCTTCTTGATTAGACCGGGGTTCGAGCCCGTGACCACCAAATACGAAGGGTCAGGGAATGACCACCGCATATCCCCAGCCCAGATAAAGGGTGAGGGTTGGCGTCAGGAAGGGCATCCGGCCTTAAAAATTACACGCCAAAACAGTAAAAACGCTGACCTCATGTATATAATTGGAAAAAGGCGAGGGGAAAAAAAAATAAGAGAATTAATAAAAAATAGTAAGATCATTTTATCTGTAATTTTAAAGGTGCACAGATTTCTGTTAAATTTTTTTTTTTTAATAGGGCTTGTATAAAATTGTTTGCAGTTTCCCAAAAGACTTGCTTTTTGCCTTCACTATTCTTTTTATTTTGCGTGCTGTTATTTAATTGATATCTGCTTTAAACTCCAGGACAGCCAACCATCCAGAACGGTTGAATTCAGTGAGCAGTCAGTGTTTTACAATGTTGAATGCTCAGGTTGGCATACATACATACTTGTCTAAAGGTAGAGGGAGAATGAAAAAAAAAAAAAAAAAAAAAAAAACCTAATTTCCTAATCAAAGCACACTGCAACTTCTGCTTATGACTGAACAATTCTCATTTGCTGGATTGGCATTGTGACAGATATGTATTGTCTTCAGAAAATTACTTCAAGCCATAGATATTCTCTTTTTTTGTTTAAAATATGAAAATAGTATGCCCATTGTGCCACACATACATACACAAAGTGCATTTTGATTCATTAGGAAAAAAAAAAAAAAAAGATTGAATGAAAAGTCACTTTCTTCACACAAGTGTGACTTCTCATAAGATTTTTATAAGATCATTGACAGACCTATGAAATGCTCATTACACACACACACACACTCTTGAACACTACTTTTAAGCCTATGTTCCATTTTTATTAAATAGATAAATCAGTTGTGATAATGCTGCAGTTATGCAGCGTTAATGCTATTGTAGGATTAAACAATTAATCATTATACACGCATTGATATATTAGGTCAAAGTCCCAACTGATTTTTGTTTTGCGAGTAGTAGCTAAAATTTTTATTATTTTGGGTGGGAGGCATTACCAGTAATTAAGAACTAACTGACTAGCCATCGTTGTTCTAGCAGTTGTTGATTCACCTATAGTTCTATGTTAACAATTAACATGAACTCAAGTTAAGAAATATATAAATGTAAAGTTTGAAAACATTTAAAGGTTTAAAATTAGAGGAGAAAGAAAATAAAAGGAATTATTAAGGAAATCCAAGAAAATTAGGAAAATAGCTAGGAAGAATTAATAGGGTAACATTCCTTCACATAGCTGCCTTTGTGCTACTTCCTCAGGGACTTTGAGCAGACAAATAGTCTGAATAACATTTTTGCTTAGTAAGTACTCATGTTTGGTTATGGATGTTCTATTGTAAATACACACACACACACACACACATTTGGGCTTTGGGCCCCAATCCCAGTTTGCAGCTAATTATAATCCAAAAATTTAAAACTAAATTAATAAATTGACAAATAAAATTTTTATTTCCATTTTTACATTAGGACCATAACTAAACATGAGTACTTACTAAGGAAAACTGTTATTGGGACTACAGAAACAGGTATGCATGAGACATTCTTTTAATATGGCTATCTGTCTGCTCAAAGCCCCTGAGGAAGTAGCAGAGAGACAGCCATGTGAAGGAATGTTACCTTCCTAATTCTTCCTAGCTATTTTCCTAATTGTCTTGACTTAATCTTTAATAATTTCCTTTCTCCTCTAATCTTTTCAAACTTTACATTTATATATTTCTTAACTTGAGTTCATGTTAATTGTTAACATAGAACTATAGATGAATCAACAACTGCTAGAACAACGATGGCTAGCCAGTTAGTTAGGCCTTAATTACCGGTAATGCCTCCAGCCCAAGGCGCCTCCATAGCCAGGTGGGCAGGATCAGCAGTGTGTAGTACACGCTTCTTGATTAGACCGGGGTTCTAGCCTGTGACCACCAAATATGGAGGATGCGGAAAGGTCAGGGAATGACCACCACATTTAAATTTTCTGTTTATACTCCGGGACAACCAAACGGTCAGAGGAGTTCACAAGATAGACAGAATACAAGAAATAGAAGAACCATATTCAGCAGTTACGGGCTTGAATGCCGGTCACTCAAGGCATGTGTACGTATGCACCCGCGCGCCTGACCACTAGGCTACGGTGGCCCCCGTATATCTCCAAAGAAATATGGCCTTAGTTGCTAATGCTCCTAAAAACCAAACAACAAACTCCCGCCCAAAATAATAAAAATTTTCACAACCACTTGCAAAACAAAAATCAGTCGAGACTTTGACCTAATATATATAAACCTCCAGGTAGTTGAACTCCTGGCCCCAGGTGCCAAGCGATTTTGTGATCAAGTGTCTTTGCCAGTGAATTTGCGCTCTCTTGAATAAATAAAATCGTCTTCTTTATTTACAGCGTTACACTAACAATCAATTAAATAAGCTTCAGTAAAGAAATCACTTTACTTGAACAGGAGGAAAAGTAACCTTCTTTCTTTTTTTCTTTTATTTTTGCATTACTACTAACCCACTACCGCTTGGTCACAAAGGTGGCACTGCTCCTGCCTCCACGTGGCAGGGCCGGTAACCTGGAGGGGAAAAGGTCTCCCTTCCAGGGCGAAATGGAGCAAGAAGTCCATAAAACCCAGAAAAACACTGGGTGCATAGAAGAAACCTTGACAAGGCAAGAACAAGAGGAGTCTGGTTCTGTCGCAGCAAAATGTCAAAAGACTGACGTAGGCAGAATCCGAACTCCAACCTTCTTGATTATTCATTCAACTGAAGAACAACCAGTTGGAAAGCTCTCTCCATTTCTAGTGCAGAAATGCCTAGAAAGCACAATAGGAACTCCAAAGACAGTTCATCGTCTAAGATCAGGTGACCTACTAGTTGAAGTTGCCACTGCTCGACAGGCTGAGCAACTACAAAAACTGAAAACTTTTGGTGGAAATTCTATCACCGTTTCACCCCACATTTCCCTGAACACGTTAAGAGGTGTCATCACCGAATGGGATCTCATGAACGTGTCAGACGAAGAACTAAAACAAGAATTACACGACCAAGGAATCATTAATGTCAGACGAATTATGACAAAGAAAGATGGCATACTAGTTCCTACATGGAACATAATACTTACTTTTGACAATCCCAAGCCACCAACAGTGATAAAAGCAGGCTACCTTAACTGCCGAGTTAAACCGTACATCCCGAACCCATTACGCTGCTATAAATGCCAGAAATTTGGGCACTCACAGACAGTCTGCAGAGGAGTAGCTGCCTGTGCCACGTGTGGATCCATTGAACACATTAGTACTCACTGCACAGCCACAAGACCAATCTGTCTGAACTGTAAAGAGGCACACCCAGCATATTCCAAAGAGTGTTCCCTTTGGCAGCGTGAAAAAAAGATACAGCGGTACAAAACCGAACATAACGTAACCTACCAAGAGGCCAAAAAATCCCTACCGGTTCCAAATACTAATAAGCCCACTTATGCACAAATAACCACAAAACACATCAATTTCTACCCAAACGGAAGTAACTATACCACAAAGTAAATTACTAGCTCAATGGGCAAGGTCATTGTTGTCCCCAGTACCAACGCCCCAAACGAAAAACAAACAATCAAACAAACCAAAGCCATAAATACGCCAATCTCAGTACAACCTGATGCCATTCAACAGAATACCACAGTATCTACTACTCCTGACTCAAACCAAACAGAATACATGGACTCAGAAGACAATTTGAATCACGACAAACAGGTTCTAGAACTGTTCTCCAATGAGGACATGGATACAGGGAAACCTTATTTCCCAAAGAAGGGGAAAGTTAAACTTGACCGAGGCAAATCTTCTGTCCCTCGAAAAGAAGTCGAGGGTTCCACTAAACCCAAATAATGCTTACTTTCTTACAGTGAAACTGCAGAGGCTATTGCAGTAACTTGTCCGACATCCAAGATCTTCTTTCACAATATGACCCTATTTCCTTTTGCTTACAGGAAACCAATCTGACACCAAATATAAATGTTTCCCTTCGGAAATACATAATACATCGTCAAGATCGTGTTGCACAAAATTCGAACAATCCTGACCTAATCCTGACCATCAATGCCCAGATACCCTCAAAGCCACTCCCGCTAAAAACAAACCTTGAGGCAGTTGTTGCACGAGTCAATATTAACTTTGATTTAACCATAGTCTCACTATACTTGCCACCTAACGAAAATATAAGCTATGCTGATTTAGAAGAATTAGTAATACAACTTCCCAAACCCTACTGTATCTTAGGAGACCTCAACAGTCACCATCCGCTGTGGGGAAACCACAATCTGGACAAGCGTGGACAAATCATTGAAAAATTACTCGATCAACAGAATCTGATAACTCTCAATAATGGGGCTCACACCTATACACATCTTCCGACAGGATCTACATCAGCTATTGATGTCTCTCTGTGCACAGCAACCATATATCCTCTATTTGGATGGACTATTCACAGCAATCTGCTGGGCAGTGATCATTATCCTGTGATATGTCACATTAACACAAGCATTCCCCACCTTTCTTATCGGATCCCCAAATGGAACTTTTAAAAAGCTGAATGGGATGTGTACAAGCAGCTAGCAATACTAGAAGAAAACCAGCTCCAACAAACATCCATAAACCTGGCAGTAGAATACATATCTAATCAAATACTGCAGGCAGCAGACAAAGCAATTCCAAAACAATCCACAAAAATATCAGCCAAATCAAAAGTGTGGTGGAATGATGAATGTAATGCAGCTAAAAAACAGAAGAACAAAGCATGGAACGTCTTCAGGAAGTTCCCAACAACAGAAAACCTCATCCGCTTTAAACAGGCAAGAGCAAGGGCAAAACGAGTCAGGCAGACTAGCAGAAGGGAAGCATGGAGACGCTTCGCATCCACAATTACAAGCACGACAAAAACTCGAACAATATGGGCAAAAATACAGCGGATGTATGCAAAACACCCACGTGTCAACTGTCCCATGCTCACTGTCAATGGCCATGATATCACAAAACCTGAGGATATCACAAACGCCCTGGGTAAAACTTTCATGAATATATCAGCCGCAACATCATACTCGCAATATTTTCAGGCACACAAAGCACAAGCTGAAAAAAAACGTATCAATTTTGAATCAGCATCAATTTCTGCGTACAATCTCCCCTTCACAATGTCAGAGTTGCATCATGCTCTATCGTCTACTAAACTCAGTGCAGCAGGGCCAGATGGAATCCACTACATCATGATAGCAAAACTCATCGAACCGGCTCTCAAGACTCTGTTACTCCTCTATAACAGAATATTCAAAGAAAACACGTTCCCCGACAAATGGCACCATGCGTACATTCTGGCTTTTCCAAAACCAGGCAAAGACCCTACAAATCCGCAAAATTATCGACCTATTGCACTCACTAGCTGTATGAGCAAGGTCATGGAAAAAATGGTTAACGCCCGACTAACCTGGTTTCTAGCTCAAAATGATCTCCTAAATCCTGTGCAATGTGGTTTCCGGGAAGGTAGATCCACTCTTGACCTTTTGATCAAGACAGAAATAAACATCCGGGATGCCTTCGTCCAAAAAGAACATCTTGCAATGGTCTTCTTTGACATCAAAAAAGCCTTTGACACTTCTTGGAGATATGGTATTATGCGAACCCTATATGATCTGGGATTTTGCGGACACCTACCACAGTTTATAAGAAACTTCCTGCATTGCCACTCATTTCAAGTTAGAGTTCACAACCATTGATCTTCAAAATTCATCCAGGAAGAAGGAGTACCACAAGGGTCAGTGCTAAGTGCTACTCTCTTTAGTATAATAATGAATTTAATAACACACGACCTACCACAAACAATATCCACTACCCTGTACGCTGATGACTTCAGTATCGCCTGCCATTCGCCTAACATGCGAATGATAGAAAGGCAGTTGCAATGTGCTATCAACAAAATAGCTAAATGGTCCCAAAACAATGGTTTTCGTCTCTCACACCAAAAAGTTGGGATACACTTCTGTAGAAAGCGTAACCTACACCAACATCCGGAACTTAGACTAGAAAATCAGGTCATACCAGTGGTCCCTAGTGTTCGCTTTCTGGGTATGATATTCGACCAAAAACTCACTTTCCTTGATCATATAAAAACGCTCCGGACTAACTGTCTTAAAAAGCTTAACATTTTAAGAGTTCTATCAGGCACAACGTGGGGAGCTGATCGTTACACGCTGCTAAATCTCTACCGTGCACTAATACGGTCACGTCTGGATTATGGTTCTATCGTATATAGCTCTGCTCTAGACCAAGCGCTTTACGTTGGCTTGATCCTGTACACCACAGTGCTCTTCGTCTTGCACTGGGGGCGTACCGTACATCACCGGTTCAGAGCCTATATACCGAAGCACATGAAACACCCTTACAGCTACGAAGACAAATGCTTTTAATAAATTATGCCGCAAAACTCAAAGGGCACCCAAACCACCCCACTTGGAATGGTGTTTTCTATCCTAAATGGGAAAACCTTTATAGAGCCTACCCATCAATAAACCCACCAACTGGGATACGTCTTCGCTCACTACAAGTTGACTGGCAAATTGACCTGAGTAAGATACAGCCTACTGCCTCTCATGCAGTCCCGCCATGGATGTATCATATACCGCCGTGTGACTTTACATTCACAGCCTGGGGAAAACACACCATGTCCCAACAGAACTTGCTACAAATACATGCCACACTGAGAACCCAGCACGGCCAGTACACACCGATCTACACAGATGGATCTAAAACTGAAAAGCATGTTGGTGCAGCAGCAGTATTTCCTAACATCACTTTGTCCAAAAAACTCCCCACTGAATGTAGCAGCTATACTGCAGAACACTGTGCTATCCACATAGCCTTAAACTACACACTCTCAAGAACTAGACTCCACAGTGTTATTTATACCGACTCCATTAGTGCTATCCAAGCTATACAACACAATACAAAAAATGATAACCCCTTACTTAGACAGATCTGGAATACTCTGACCAAGTTAAACCAGAAGAAACAACAGGTTCTGTTATGTTGGATCCCTGGTCACGCTGGCATTTCTGGAAACGAACAGGCCGACCTAGCTGCCAAAACTGCTACCGATCCTATAGACCAATCAATCACTACACCTATATCTGACTATAAGTACATTATAAATAAGCGATGCCTTGAACTATGGCAACATATCTGGCAGAATCAAGCCAACAATAAGCTACTTGGCATAAAAAAATATCTAAAACCGTGGAGATCTAGTATCCGTGAGAACCGACATGAAGAAGTTGTATTAGCCCGATTAAGGATAGGCCACACACACCTGACACATCTTTATTTGCTGGCAGCCACTGACCCACCACTGTGTACAAACTGCAACACTCAGCTCACTGTCCACCATCTACTTATTGATTGTCCCAAGTACAGTATTCAGCGACAAGCTATGTTTATCTCATTTCCCACGACGAACACCTCTCTCAGCATTTCTGATCTACTAGGAATTTTTGATTTCCTCAAACATATAAAACTATACAACACAATATAAATTTGAATAGCATCTATACAGACGCAATTCAAGATTTAACATCACCATAGTTAGGCGCATTATGGCCTTTGCTGTCCTTGCGCCGTAAAGCCCCCAAAACAACAACAACAAGTTGAACTCCTCTGGGGCTCATTTTGGTTGCTGCACTTGCCATTTGGTTAAGTAGGTGTTATCCACTCAAGAATTGGTTTATGGATATCATATTCCAAGTGTTTCTGAACATTGTTAAATCCCCCCCCCCCAACACACACACACACACACACACACACACACACACACACACACACACACACACAACCTGTTGGCCTCTAAGCATCATGGCCTCCACCAAGCATCATGGCTTGTACCATTTTTACATTTCCATCCTGCCATTTGTGCAAATCAGCAGTCCTTTTCAAGGCCTTCTGTGTTCGGGCCCAATAATCTTAGCATTTTTTCTGTTATATACAGATAGTATTGCTGTGTGGCAGGTTCTTAAGTATGGTATGATATACTGTATTATGCTATGCTATATGCATATATAACATAGCATAATACAGTCAGTTCTCGTATAACACGTGTTTACGCTACACAAATTCAATTGTACACAATTTATAAATATGGGAACGATGTCGCAAATAACATGAACCGAATTCGCTTTTGCACGATTCGCCTTTGTGTTTACAAAAAATGGCAGTTGAATGCGGCAGAATAACTCCAACAATGAATGCAACACAATAAGAATGAAGAGAAGATTCTGAAAATTTATTTATGTTTTTTATATGATTGAAGATTTCATGGAAAGGAAAACACATTTCACCATAATAACGTAAAAACCCACAGAATTCCAGCTATTGGTATTATTGCAAATGCAATTAGTTCAAATTTACTACATATGGGTAGAAGTAACCCCAGAGAAACGTACCAACTGTGTGGTACTACACTTAAGGTGGTAGAAAATGAAAAAGACCTGGGAGTAATTGTGCAGGCAGATATGAAGTTTTCTGAGTAGTGCAGACAGGCTGCCAGGGCAGGTCATGGGGTTTTGTCAATGATATATAGGAATTTTGCTAGCAGAGAAAAGGAGGTAATTATCCCTCTGTATAAGGCAATGGTCAGGCCACGGCTTGAGTACTGCGTACAGGTCTGGAGGCCTCATTTTAGGAAGGATGTAGATTTACTTGAGCGTGTACAGAGAAGGGTAACAAGATTGGTGAGGGGAATGAAGGGATCCTCTTACCAAGAGAGGCTTAAGTTCTGCAAATTGCAGTGGCTGGAGACTAGGCACCTGCGCGGTGATCTGATTGAGGTATATAAGGCCTTGAATGGGTTGAGCACGCTGAATTCTGATGGGATCCTTCCACTTGTTCAGATTACGAACCTAAGGGGGCATAAATTCAAATTAAGAAAGGACAGATGTAGAATAGATGTGTGGAAATTTTCCTTTAGCCAGCGGGTTAATTGCTGGAACAAACTTCCATCTGTCGTTGTGGAAGTTGATAGGTTGAATAAATTTAAGGAGGAACTGGACAGGCATTTGGAGGGAATGGTGTGATTTTTTTTTTTTTTTGGCTGATGCTGCATAAGCTCATACATTTGCTTTCTTGCATCACATGCCACTACTTCTACTACTACCACCCATTTATAACAGATTTCACCAGTAGGAATGGTGTTGTTGTTGTTTTGTTTGTTATTTGGTTTTTAGGAGCATTAGCAACTAAGGCCATATTGCTCCAGGATATGCGGTGGTCATTCCCTGACCTTTCCGCATCCTCCGTATTTGGTGGTGACAGGTTCAAACTCCGGTCTAATCAAAAAGCGTGTGCTACGCACTGCTGCTCCTTCCCACCTGCCTACGGAGGCGCCTAAGCATCATGTTGAAAAGGAATGAGTTCAAAAACATGGAGAACGAAAAAAATGCAGACTTTAATAAAATCTGCAGATTTTATTACAGAATATTCTTTCACACAAGACCATTTCATTGATTAAAATGTAAATGGCTTTGATTCAAGAACACAACAATAAAGTAATCACTTCAACAAACAATAACTTCTTGCAGTAGTTTTTGGTTATGACATCATACTAGTCTACAAATGGATTTCCTAACTATTGAATTATAAAAATACCTATAAAAGTATTTCGAAGAGGACTAAAACTCCAGCTGAGGGAAATCGGGAGAAATATGCAAGAATAAAAGCTTCAAAGCCACCGAAGAAGCTTCCCATGTTGACAAAAGAATGAGTTCAAAAACATAGAGAACGAAAAAAAATGCAGAGTTTAATAAAATATCAAGATTTTGATCAACTTCAACCTTCTACACAGACTTCTCATCAAGAAGCTGGATTGTGAACATCACAAAATTATGTTCAAGAACTTTCTGAAGATTTCAATTCAGATATTAAATGATGCAAATGACATCACTTCCTAAATGGTACTAACTCGGGTAATTCATTTGAGTTCGAATGAATTACCTGATGATTTTCAATTGATTCCTGAGCTGGCTACACAGAGTATACTGCAACAACCAGCTTTGACTTTCAGGGACCTGCTAGAACAAAGGCTCATCGGTTTGCTATGACTAGAGAAATCAATTTAGAAGCCGTATCGATTATAAGAAGAAGTACAAGTGTTTCGTTGAATAACAACAGAACGATCTCAGCTAAACAAAATCATTTCCCAATAATACCAGCTTGTGCGATTACCATCCATAAATTTCAGGGAGGTACTTTAGATTCCGTAGTTTATGAATACGAGAAATGTCGCGAACAACAACTAGTTTATGTTGCATTATCTTGAGTTACTGATATCAATGATCTTTACATAATTGCTGCAAATGGAGAAAAGAAATTTTATCATGGACTGAGAAACAAATCCACACTTGCACTTCAGGCTGAAATCACCAGGTTGTTGAGTATTCCTCTGTTTACCATGCAAGGTACTTTACATGAGTTCATCAGTAAACTACAAGATCTTTCTATTCTAACATTAAATTGTCAAAGTTTACGTGCTCACAGTGACGATCTCACTGATGCAGTCGCACAACAATCCAATTATTTACTTCTACTTTCTAAAACATAGCCAAATAACAAAGAAGTAACCATACCTAACTTTGATTGTGTCATTCAATTCAAATGAGAAGATCAACAAGCTGGTGGTGGTGTAGCAGTTTATCAAAATAGAGAAAATCATACTCACATTGTTACTTCTCATATGGAAGTGATTTATCGACAAACTGTTGGCAAATCCGTGAGTGTTAGACCTGTTGGAGACATTTGTGCAGCTAATTGCCTTCTTCCTGATGGTCAAACGATATTGTTGGTAGTCATATACATTTCACCTAACCAAAAGATTGAACACATCAATGAATTCGTCCATTTCGTTTTAGTTTCTTACACAATTGAAGGAGCTGCATTGCTACAACAATTTTTGCACGAGAAATGTGACCAAATACCAATGATACTTAGTGGAGATTTCAATATTAATTTTGCAGATACTCAATAACCTTTGACTGATTTCTTAAAAAATAAATTTGGACTAATGTTAAATACTTCTAGATCTGTATTGACTACCAGTCATGGAACTATAATTGATGCTGTGTTTCAAAGACATTTACACTTTTTACAATCTCAAGTGTATGTATCATTTTTTAGCAATTACAAACCCACTGTAAGTAAATTACATATTGAACATGTATTGCAACCTCAAATTTGTGAAACTGTCGGAAAAAAAAACAAATAAATGCTTTAAAATGTTAAATGTGTTTGGATTCTTTTCACACTAAACCATGGGCGTCCACAGGGGGGGGGAACAAAAGGGGCAGTTGCCCCACCTGGAATAGAGTAAAAAATTCAACAAATTATAATCGTAAAAGTGATTGAGATATGTAACCTTACACCCTTGACCATGGTACGCTTTGTTTGCCTTAAAATTTTATTGCAGGTTTCAGATCTCGGATCTAATGTATGCCTTCGGATACACAAGTTGATCCGATTCCTGGAACATCGACTCAAAATGACTCTGTTGAGTCAATTTCATCAAACAATTTATTAGAATATGATATTGGAATATGATATTACGTTAAACACCTATTTCAACTTTAAAATTTGAAACCCTTTCTAATACTTATATTCCCAACAAGGACTATGATTTCAAAAAAGATTCTTCTGGAAAGAGACAGTTTAAATTTGCTTGGTTAGAAGAATACTCACCATGGTTATGTTATTCAAAACTACAAAAAGGTGCATTTTGCAAATATTGTGTTTTGTTTGTACCAAAAGTACATCGGGGCTGTAAAGGCACATTTATAAAATATAAAGATTTTAACCAAGCCGTCAGAAATCACATGTCATCTCAATGGCACAAAGAAGCTGCTATTGATGCACAGAATTTTATAACAATCCACAAACATCCAGAAAAAGATATAATTTATCAAATTGATAAATCAATACAAAAAACTATAGAGTCCAATAGAATTAAATTAGGTTCTATTTTATCAGCCATTGTATATTGTGCCACGCGTGATTTGCCGTTACAGGGGAAAAGGAGTGATTCTGGAAATTTACACGATTTATTTCAATTTCGGATTGAAGCGAGAGACTTAATTTTAAAATGTCATTTGATGAAAGCTCCTGCAAATGCCCGGTACACTTCTGTAAGAACTGAACATCAATTAATAGAACTTTGTGAAGTGGAAATACGAGAAAGCATTGTATCTGCTGCAAATAAATCTATTGGATTTTCAATTTTAGCTTACAAAACCGCAGATATTGCTGGGGTAGAGCAGCTTTCACTTGGCATTAGGTTTGTTGACGAAAATAAAAATATAAGGGAAGAAATTTTAGGATTTACAAAACTCTATGATATGGATGCGAAAAGTATTAGTTCTGCTATTTTAAATAAATGTACTGAATATGGTTTGGACGTGAACAAATTAATTGGACAAGAATACGATGGCTGTGCAAGTATGGCAGGAAAGGAAGCTGAAAATTTACTGGTGTTCAAGCCCAGATAAAAAATATATATCCAAAAGCCACTTAATGTACATTGTGCTTCTCACAGATTAAACCTAGTTGTGAATGACCTAAACATTGTACCAGAAGTTCGCCAGACAACAGGAATTATAAAATCTATAGTAAAATTTTTTAGAGAAAGTCCAAAATGAAGAGCCATCATACCAACAATTCCTTTACTTTCAGAAACTAGATGGACTTCAAAATATCAAAGTATATCGGTTTTTCAAAGAATTTTTCACTCATTTTCAATAAATTAGAAGAAATTTCTATGAACTGGACAGGATTAACAAATCAAGAAGTGCATCGCCTAGTAACATCATGTAGTACTTCAATGTTTATTATTTCTTTAAATATAATATCAAAATATTCTGCTATTCTCAAACCAATAGCCCAAACATTACAAGCCATTGATGTAGATTTACTAGCCGCTCACCAACATATTGAGGACTTAATTAAAATATTTGCATTTCATAGGGAAAAATCTGAAGAGATTTATAAACTTTCACTAGATATGGCTGAAAAATTAAAAATAGAAATACCTAGACGATGTTCCATACAGAAATATAGATGCAATTATCCTGGAATCACACTTGAAGACTATTTTCGGCAATCAATATTTATCCCATACTTAGATTCTTTAATTTCATCCTTAAAATCAAGATTTTCCTCGGATAATGAAATAGCATTTTCAGTATTTCAGTTTTATCCCAAGAATATTCTAAAAATAGATAAAATAAAGTTCTAAAACAACGTCAAAAGAGTAAGTGAAAAATACAATTTACAATATTTAGAAATAGAGGCAACAACGTGGTATGAAAAATGGACAAATTTTCCTTCGACTGATATTCCCCAAACTTTACCAGAATTTTTAGAACGTTGCCACTATTTTCTTTCTATTAATTTGGCAATAACTATTGGTATGACATTACCTGTTACGATCTGTACCATTGAAAGAAGTTTCAGCACCTTGAGACATGTGGAAACATGGTTAAGGTCCACTATCTCAGAAACTTGCTTATCAGGTTTATGTATGATTAGTGTGCACAGGAAGAAACTAGAAGAGAAAGCAGTAAAGAAGAAATTTATTGAAAATGTCATCAGTAGAATACAGTATTGATGCAATACTGTATTCTATAATCTACTTGCGAAAAAAAACCCAAAAAAAATTAAATAATTAAATAAAAATTTATTGATGTAATTATTTGTCTCCAAGCTTTGCCCCCCCCCCCCGGAAATTTTTCTGTGGATGCCCATGCACTAAACCCCTTTAACCTCGTCCAAGTCAAGTACATTTTCACATAAAATATCTTTTGTGCATACAGGGTAAACATGGTGTGATTTTTTTTTTTTTTGTAATCATATCTTTTATCACAAAACTGTAGGCATTTTTTTTTTTATTTGAATTTGAACTGTCGTAGCTGTATAACCAGTTAGGAATACATGTGTATCTAAACTTTGTTCACTGTTTTCAAGTCCTGAATTGATTCTGAAAATAGAGCCCACATTGTTATGAAACACTGTGTGTGTGTGTGTGTGTGTGTGTGTGTGTGTGTGTGTGTGTGTGTGTGTGTGTGTGTGTGTGTGTGTAAAAGAAATGTGAAAATAAGTAGATGGGTGTGTTCATGGTCAGTGTATAGATTTCCAAACATAGAAAAAAAGGAAAGTAGGAAGAATAATAAGGAAAGAAGAATGAAAGTTGAAAGAAGGTGCAAAATATGCTTGATAAATATACATAAATAAAATTTGAATTGCAGACAATAATTATGTGAGACTATAAATTAGCAGTAATTTAAAGATAATAGTATTAATATCACAGGGTTATTTAAATTTATTGTTAAACAGAGGTCAAAAATTTATATGGAAGCAAAAAAGAAATCGTGAATGTTAATACTAAAATTAATTAGTGAAGTAGATTATCCTAGCTAACATATTCAGGGAACTACAGCCGTCATAATCTATTTGAAGCAACACAGAATTTTGAACCTCCAGACTGTTGTCAAATTGGGTAGGGGGAACTAGCAATGTTTCTACTTCTCCCTTATGCATTTGGATGGCATTTAGTATTAGTATTAGTCGTGGCAAATGATGCAAGAAAGCAAGCTTACACAGCACCAGCCAAAAAAAAAAAAAAAAAAAAGCCTTTTCACCTATCCATCCCCTCCAATAGTTTGCCTAGTTCTTCCTAGAATTTATTCCAGCTATCCACTTCCAAAACATGACGGAAGTTTGTTCCAGCAATCAACAACCCATTGGCTAAAGGCAAATTCTGCTCATCTGTTCTGCAACCATTCTTCCTCAATTTGAATTTATGCCCACTCATCTGCATAGTCTGAGCAAGAGAAAGAATCATCATTAGCATTGAGCTTGCTCAATTCATTCAAAACATTAAACATCTGTATATCATGCACAAAACCTCATGTGTTGCCCTGACAGCCTTTCTGCACTTCTCAGATAATTTCATATCTGACTGCACACTTACCCCCAGATCTTTTTCATTTTCCACTACCCTGCATATAGTACCACACAACTGTTAATTAATTTCGGATTACTGTTACCCATATGCAGTATTTTGCATTTTTAAGTTTTAAACCTTAATTGCCATTTATCAGCCCAACCGCCCAATTTTTCTACATCTCGTTGCAGTAGCATACCATCATTACTGTCATTAACCACCCGGCAGCTTTCATATCATCTGAAAACTTAGACATTAAGTCTGATATACCTTCATCAGTATAATTAATAAATACAGAAAACCACTGGTCCAGCACCGAACCCTGTGGGGTGCAACTGATAACATTAGTCCAAGAAGAGCAGTGTCCTTAATAACAACTTTGTCTTCTCCCACTCAACCATCCCATTATCCATAGCAATAACTTGCCTTTAATTCACACTGCTGCGATTTGTACAGCAGTCTGTTATGTGCAACAGTATCAAAAGCTTTCCTGAAATCCAAGTACACAATATCAAAATTAATTTTTGCTTCCAGTTCCTTTGTTGCTGCATCATAGTATCCAATAAGATTGGTCAGGCAAGATAATGCCTTAAAAAATCCATGCTAAAACATTAATGTAGCTAGACTAGTTTATATTTACCATAGGCTTCTGTAGCACCTGATAATTTATATGCAGCCCATGTATTTTTATTCTCAGTGCCTCTGTAGCCAGGTGGGAAGGAGCAGCAGTGTGTAGCACACGCTTCTTGATTAGACCGGGGTTCGAGCCCATTACCACCAAATATGGAGGATGCGGAAAGGTCAGGAAATGACCACCACATATCCCAGAGCAATATGGCCTTAGTTGCTAATGCTCCTAAAAACCAAATAACAAACAAGCATTTTTATTCTCTGTCACATGTCTCAACAATTCATCTGATATCCAAGTCTTGAACTGTATTTCTTGGTATGAAATTTGTTATTGGTGTCAGAATTTGTTGTTGGTAACATTATTAGTTATTTCCCACTGTATAGAATTTTAAAGCTGTCTGAGACCCCTCTAGTCTCTTTTATGAAAGCAAAAAAATCCTTTCCTTTTACCCTTGATGATAGTTGCATCTTCAGGTGAATTCTACATCAATACACTGATCACTGCCACCTAGTGTGTGGTTTCTTTATCTGCAGATTCTTAATGCATGAAGAATCACTGCTGATAATCAGATCAAGGGTATTGCTCTCTCTAACATGTTATAGAAAAGTCATCCAGTAAATCCAAAAATTGTTAAATCTACTACTGATACTATTTGTACAAGACTATTAGTAGTAGTGTGGAGAGTAGTCCCAATGCTATGTAAATGATTAAGCTGATTAAATAAATAGAATTATTAGGTAAGGTACCTGAATGTATGCAATACAACTGTATATTTGTATTGTTGGTATCTGCAGTGTGCTCTTACCTCATTCTTTGCCTTGTCTCGCCATGCACTCGTTCTCTCTCTCTCAACATTGAGGGGAGAGGCAGAAAACCAAGGTTTTCTGTCTCTTAGAAAAGACAAAGAATAAGATTATACCATACTGCAAAAATATTCAAGATGGTAGATTCTCTTCATCATTTCACTTTTGGTAATATCACAAGAATTTACCTATCTATGTGCTTGCCAATTCTGTATCACCAGCTGGCAATGGACTGCTACCACAAATCCATTACAGAATGATGGATTTGTGGTAGCAGTCAATTTCCAATTATCAGGTTCCAATTATGTAATAATATGATATAGGTGCAGAAGCTGTATGTCGTATGTAACTGAAATAATATTATAAACAGTGGAAAAATTATTCTCATGTCCTCTGAAAATTTATGGGTTGATTCAAAAGTTTGGTGGAATAATGAATGTCGAGAAGGAAAAAAGAACAAAATCGTGTCGAATCAATTCCATCATAATCCCTATTCTTCTATGATTATTCCTTCTGCTAGGCAAGGTTTTTGTTTATTCTTTATATATTTATCTTGCTTGCATATTATGGTTTATCAACTGATAATTGTATGACCTAAACATATTCCAATTTTCTAGTCACCTGATAATATTCTGTTATAAAATGGGTTTTCACTGGATTTATTTAGTCTTTTATCATTTTCTCTTACTTTCTTATAACAAATGCACTTTTGTCATCTTTTTAAATTTTCTTTAATTCTATATTTCTAATTGTAACATTCATTAAGGCTTATTGATTATAGTAATGTTTAATTACTTAGTTTTATTTCTTATAAACTTTTGATTCTATATATTGTTGTTTTCATGGTTTTGAGTATTAAATTATGGTCTTTTGTTTTTCTTCCTTTCATATATCAAATGCAATTTGCTTATTTTTAATTTTTTATTTTTAACATGCTACTTAACTTCTCACTATTTCTCATGCTCTTATTCAATATATGTAATTGTAACTTTTTGAAATTATATATGGATATTGCAGCTTTCTACTTAGTTCTTGTTAACTTAATTATTAAACATCTGGCTCCTTTTACGTTTTTCCCTTATTGATATTTGGTATTAAACTTATTTGCTGGCATATAAATTTATTGGCTTATTTAACAAATTGTATTAGGGAACAGCTTTCCAGTTCCCTACTATTGTCTTCTCTTTTTCTGTGTACTGTCTCAATTTCCTTCCTTTTCTGAATTTTAGAATAACTTCAAGGGCACTTTGACACTGTTTCTATACTTCTTTTTTCCCCACTGTCTTTTAACCCTTTTTAATCCCAAAATTATCTCTTATACCTTATACCTATACATGATTAACATTAACTTGGTCATGATTAACTGCCTTCATTTTTTCTTATTTAATTCATTGCCAAGACCTGTTTAGAGGTGGGATCTTATATCCAGCATACTTAAGTACTTATCTTTATTAGTAGTGGTTCCTACCTACTATCATGATATTTTTATTTTTGCAGAGTCTGCTATAACTTCATTCTTTGCCTTTTCTTGCCATATCTTGACTTTTCTTTCTTTCCACCATCTACCAACAATACAAATGCACAATTGTATGGCATACATTCAGATACCTTAATTAATCATTGTATTTAATTAATCAATCTAAAAATTTATTATCATTTACATATCATTAGGACTACTAGCCTTTGCTAGTTTTCCCTTACCTATTTAGACACTCAGGATGTTCAAAACACCCTGTTGTCCATTCTTTTCAAAACACCATGTTGTCCATTCATTCTTTGCCTTTTCTTGCCATATCTTGACTTTTCTTTCTTTCCACCATCTATCAACAATACAAATGCGCAATTGTATGGCATACATTCAGATACCTTAATTAATCATTGTATTTAATTAATCAATCTAAAAATTTATTATCATTTACATATCATTAGGACTACTAGCCTTTGCTAGTTTTCCCTTACCTATTTAGACACTCAGGATGTTCAAAACACCATGTTGTCCAAGATAGATTGATGGTTGTAGTTCTGAAGATATTGGCTATGATAAGTTATCTTACTAATTATTCCTGGTATTATTCACAGTATCTTTTATGCTTCCCTAAATATTTTTGGCCTCAGTTGAACAACAAATTTAAATAGTTCTCTATGATATAAGGATATTATCTTTAAATTATGATATAAGGATATTATCTATGAAGTTTAACTAGATAGTATGAATCAGAGCTGTAATAACTCAATATGTTCTACGTTGATAATAATATTAGTAAATAAATAAGAGGAGTTAACCTCAATATAGTACGTGGAACACTTCCGTATGATACCCTCCAGAAATTAAAACGGAAAAAACGAAAAAATCGACAACTTACCGGAACATTAAAGTAAAATATAAATAATTAAATAATCAATTTAACACAATTCAAAATCAATTTAAAACAATTAAAATTCAAATTAACGCAATTAAAAGAATCTAACGAAAATATTCAAAACGATTTTCCTTCCTGAAGCTGACAATGCTTTTCGACCGACTGTCGTGATCATAGGAACGAAAATTACCGAATCAGGCTAAACCTGCAACTTAAATAGTGATTATATGTCTTCGCGCATGCGCGTAAAGGTCCACGCATCGGAGAACATTAACAGAATTCTCATGTAATTTAATTTCAACGGTTTCTGCAATTAATAGTCGCGTATAATTATGTTGAACATTAAGTATTTTGGCCTCGTTAAATAAAAAAGTATGTTTTTCGTTAATGGCATGAAAGGCTAATTCTGACGCTGCTGAACGAGAAGCACGAACAGAGGCTTCGTGTTGATTAACACGGATATTAAGAGAAAACCGGGTCGAACCCTGGTAAGACGAGTCGCAATCACCGCAAGAAATGTTGTATACTAGATCATTGATTTGTGTTGCGAACGCGGAAAGAACCGAGCGATTGTTCAGTATAGTGTGTAACTTCCGTATGGGCCTAGCTATAATTTTAAATTCGGTATCTTTAAAGAATCTGTTAAGCTGTTTGTGCCACTGTTCAACATATGGGACAGAAATAAAGTATTTTTTGATATTTCTATTGTTGATTGGTGTAGTATTTTGTATCCTATCCTTAGCTTGTACCCTAATTCGATTTATTGTGTTAATGGGATAACCCCTGTTTAAGAATCTGCTAGTTAATATTTGTATTTCTGAGTCCAAAGCAGAATCCGTCGTTGAATATTTATAGGCATTTAGAAATTGATTAAAGATAATCGATCTTTTGTAGGTGAACGGGTGGTAGCTATTATAATGTAGAAGCATACCGGTGTTTGTGGGTTTTCGATAGATGCTAAATTGTATTTTGTTCGAGTCCCGGGTAAGCGTGAAATTTAGAAAGTTTAATGACTTTGTATCCGTATCTTCCCTTTCCAATGTAAATTTGAGTCTAGAATGAATATTATTAAACGAATGTAAAATGTCTTGGATAGTAGTACTATCGGTAATAACTAGAACATCGTCCAAATACCTCCCATAGTATGTGATACAGGGACGAAAAGGTGTCAAATGTATATGTTCAATCGTTGAGAGATAGATCTCTGACATTAAGCCACTCAGGCTCAAACCCATTGGTAATCCAAAAATTTGTTTGTACACCTTGTCTCGAAAGGTGATGTAGTTAGCTTCAACTAACAGTTTAATTAAGTGAAAAATTTCCTTAATAGGCAGCTTCGTATAATTAATCGGTGTCGAGTTTTTATTTAACATATCCCAAATAATATCTAATGTGTATTCAACGTTTACATTCGTATATAATGAGGTAACAGCTAATGAGAATAAATTGTCATTGTCGCCGAGTCTACAGTCTTTCAGATTATTAAATAATGTATCGTAATTCTTAATCCCAAATTATATAACCTGTCTAAAAGGTTTTATAATGTTATATACATGTGTGGCTAAGGTTGAAAATGCCGAGTTCCTGTAGGAAACAATAGGTCGAATCGGAAATCCAGGCTTGTGTAATTTTACCTGACCGAAAAGTGCAGGAATATTGTATGTTCTGGACTTCAATTCCTTCAACTGAACCATAGTAATGTAGTCGTTTTTACGATATGTGGTTAACGTTTTATTGTATTGATTTACCAAATTGGTAAACAGTGCCTGGTCCACTTCACGATAAGTGGAGGTATCAGACACAACTGAATCTAACTTATTAATATAATCATGTTTATCTAGTATTACCACTGTATCTCCTTTATCAGCCCTCTGTATAATAATGTCCTTATTTTCTCGAAGTTCTCGTAAAGCTGAACTTTCATGTGTATTCAATTTAGGAAGTCGCGTTTCTTTTATGTTATTCACTACTTGGTTAACTTGTTGAATAAATACATCTTTTTGTGGAACGCTACGAAGTCCAAATTCAATATCAATTACGCATTGTTTTTTTGGCAGCTTTCGAGGTGGTAAATTATAATTTAATCCTTTGGATAAAAGTGAAATCTGGTCCTGCGATAGTGTACACGAGGAAAGATTTGTAACCTGTTGATATGTCGGTTCGTTGGATACTGGGTGAGGGGGTGTTCGTGAACTAGCCGACATATTCTGAGGTAGTGTGTTATGTGTCTGTGGGGGGGATGTCACCCAACTCGTGTGAACTTGGTCGCAGGCTCGCGACAATGTGTTAGAATTCGCATAAACGTGTCTTGAACTATTCGATAATGTTTGCAACTTATTAACGTGTCTGTTTTTTATTTCTGAGGCTTGTGCTTCCCGTCGCAAATCTATGGAGGTCTTCAATACAGACCAATCATTCGGGTGTAGATAATTTTTTACTTTATCGCGAAGCTTCCTAACCTGGGAAAGGTATTTTTGTTTATTCGAATATCTAGATTTTAAGGCAAGCTTAACAATATTACGTGATGTCGCCAGTGTTAGTTGTTTTATGCCTGAAATTTTTTGATTTAAATTCACCCTGGCAAACTTCGGAACGATGTTGTTTTGAAGGCAATATTTTAGGAAAGAAATATGGTAATTTTGGGCCGAGTACTTTAGTGTAGATTTAATGTAATTTTGTACCAAGCCATTCAAAAAATCTCCCATAATTGTGTGTATCGATTGTATACTACTGGAGAGACAGGAAGTGAATGAAATAGTCAATAAGAGTTTTAAAATAATTAGATAGTATGAATCAGAGCTGTAATAACTCAATATGTTCTACGTTGATAATAATATTAGTAAATAAATAAGAGGAGTTAACCTCAATATAGTACGTGGAACACTTCCGTATGATACCCTCCAGAAATTAAAACGGAAAAAACGAAAAAATCGACAACTTACCGGAACATTAAAGTAAAATATAAATAATTAAATAATCAATTTAACACAATTCAAAATCAATTTAAAACAATTAAAATTCAAATTAACGCAATTAAAAGAATCTAACGAAAATATTCAAAACGATTTTCCTTCCTGAAGCTGACAATGCTTTTCGACCGACTGTCATGATCACAGGAACGAAAATTACCGAATCAGGCTAAACCTGCAACTTAAATAGTGATTATATGTCTTCGCGCATGCGCGTAAAGGTCCACGCATCGGAGATCAAATATGGCCGCCGAACATTAACAGAATTCTCGTGTAATTTAATTTCAACGGTTTCTGCAATTAATAGTCGCGTATAATTACGTTGAACATTAAGTATTTTGGCCTCGTTAAATAAAAAAGTATGTTTTTCGTTAATGGCATGAAAGGCTAATTCTGACGCTGCTGAACGAGAAGCACGAACAGAGGCTTCGTGTTGATTAACACGGATATTAAGAGAAAACCGGGTCGAACCCTGGTAAGACGAGTCGCAATCACCGCAAGAAATGTTGTATACTAGATCATTGATTTGTGTTGCGAACGCGGAAAGAACCGAGCGATTGTTCAGTATAGTGTGTAACTTCCGTATGGGCCTAGCTATAATTTTAAATTCGGTATCTTTAAAGAATCTGTTAAGCTGTTTGTGCCACTGTTCAACATATGGGACAGAAATAAAGTATTTTTTGATATTTCTATTGTTGATTGGTGTAGTATTTTGTATCCTATCCTTAGCTTGTACCCTAATTCGATTTATTGTGTTAATGGGATAACCCCTGTTTAAGAATCTGCTAGTTAATATTTGTATTTCTGAGTCCAAAGCAGAATCCGTCGTTGAATATTTATAGGCATTTAGAAATTGATTAAAGATAATCGATCTTTTGTAGGTGAATGGGTGGTAGCTATTATAATGTAGAAGCATACCGGTGTTTGTGGGTTTTCGATAGATGCTAAATTGTATTTTGTTCGAGTCCCGGGAAGTTTAACATTGACAAATGTAAAGTACTACATATGGGAAGCAGTAATCCCAGAGTAACGTATCAACTCTGTGGTACCACACTGACAGTGGTAGAGAATGAAAAGGACCTGGGGATAACTGCGCAGGCAGATATGAAGTTTTCTGAGCAGTGCAGACAATCTGCAAGATTAGTTCATGGTGTCTTGTCAATGATATACAGGAATTTTCTAGCAGGGATAAGGAGCTGATTATCCCCTTGTATAAGGCAATGGTTAGGCCACACCTTGAGTACTGTATACAGGTCTGGAGGCCTCATTTTAAGGAGGATGTAGAGCTGTTGGAACGCGTACAGAGAAGGGCAACAAGATTAGTAAATGTAATAAAGGGTTGCTCTAACGAATAAAGGATTAAGTTTTGTAAATTACAGTGTCTGGAGACTAGGCACCTGCGAGGTGATCTGATTGAGGTGTATAAAGCCTTGAATGGTTTGAGCATGCTCACTGCGGATGGGATTCTTCCTCTTGCTAAGAATAATCGCCTGAGAGGACATAAATTCAAATTGAGGAAAGACGGTTGTAGGATAAATGTGCGGAAGTTTGCCTTTAGCCAGAGGGTTTGTTGACTGGTGGAACAAACTTCCATCTGTCATTGTAGTTGATAGCTTAATTAGATTCAAGGCAGAACTTGACAAGCATTTGGAGTGAGTGGATGGGTGAAATAAGGGTTTTTTTTTTGGCTGATGCTATATAAGCTTGCTTCCTTGCATCATGTGCCTTTGCTAATGCTAAATTATTTCTAATTTATTCTTTCTTAATTACTGTCTGCAATTCAGTTTTATTTATATATGTTTTTCAAGTGTATTAATTTCTCACCTTCTTTAAACGTTCTTCTTTTCTTATTATTCTTCCTACTTTCCTTTACTTATTCTTAGTTTGGCAATCTTTACAAATCCATCACATCTACTTATTCTCACATTAAATTCATCCTTAAGTACATATTTTAACATTATGTTCTTCTAAGCTGCTTTGTATACAGAGTGAAGAAATATTGCTTTCGGTATGGTCTGTCCTTCATTTATGCAAGATGTCCTGTATACATTTTGCAGGCTTTTCACCTTTATCATAAATGTTCAATGAGTTTTAGATCCAAAAATTTAACTTCCAATTACTTAAATAATAATTATTTACAAAACAAAACACTGTTGTACAATACATGAACTTCCTGACTTACATAAGGGTTGCAATCTGCGGGATGCTACGTAAGTTGGAATTTCCCTCATGCTCGTGCAGCACTCACAACTGTGCTCGCTGAATTGATTGAATGGAAAAAGAAACATTCGACAAACATGTAAATAGAATTATTTATTGTATTTATTCAGTTGATTATCTCATGTGGGGGAAAAATTACAAAAGCGTGCAATTTTAAAAAAATTCAAAATCATAAAATTATAAAAAAAAGAGAGGAGGCAGGCATAACATCAGAAAATTTTATCTCTCGAGCATCATTACCAGAATCAAAGTCTTCAGCTGATAAGTATGCTGCTGCGGAGTTTTAGAAGGGGTTAGCCGCTCAACCTTATGATTGTTTGTTTGTTTGTTTGTTGTTGGGTTTTATTGGTGCATTAGCAACTAAGGCTATAATGCACCAAAACCTGGTCATTATAAAATAAAATTTTTTTTTTTCAGTGGCCTAAAGAATTAGGTCACCAAGTCAAAGTATAAAAAAACAAGTATAAACGGTAAAAAACAAATATCAATAATCAAGTAACAATAACAAAGTAGATATTTTAAATATGAGTAAAATGGTTTACTGATTTCAAAAAGCTAAAAATAGCAGATACATGGTCATTGTCAGATAAAATCTGACTGAGTGTATAAGGCTCAGGCAGATGATTAAAAGCAGTAAAATGGATATTACTGAAATCTGGACAATCAATTAAAATGTGTCTAATTGATAAAATTGTGCCACAAGACTCACACATAGGAGGGTCATCAACCCTCAGCAATCAACCTTATGATAGAACATATTAATGGATAACTGGACGGTGGCTTTTTTCTTTTCATTGTAGATGTCTTTGTAGCAAGCAAGCATATCATTCACCCCTCAGTTAACTTTTAAGAATTGTTCACTGTCAGGATCCATTTTCTCAAACCTCGCCATTGCCGATGCAATTTCACGAAATGCCACTGCCATCTCTCTGGTGATGAAACGACTTGGCTCCTCATTTGGTTCATCTTGAGCTTCATCAGCATTTTCTTCTTTCACTATTGCTGCCTGCAAATCACAAAATTTCTCTGCAGCTGCAGAATCGGTACTGGCAACTTTACCGCATACTTTAACGTTGTGGAAACAGCACGATTCTTGAACCTATTAAACCACCCGTTGTTTGCCATGAACTTGGGTTGGGGTTCACCCTACTTATCCTTAATATCTTTATAAATACTTGTTGCTTTTGCTTGAATGGTCATTAGACTCAGAGGCACTCACTTCTGAATCTGATTTTCCATCCATATTATTAACAGCTGTTCCATCTTTGATGTAGCACCTGAATGCTGTTTTGTGATCACCATTGATCTTAAGTGCATTGATCCTTTGACATGTTCTTTTATATGCACACTCTCCTTTAAAATAGTATTCACTGTTGAAACAGTGAGATCTAATTCCCTTGCAATAGATGACAAACTTTGTCCTGCTTTGTACTTCTTAATCATTTTCATCTTCATTTCTAAATCAATTTTGTTTCATTTCCTGGCACTATCACCACTTGCACTTTTCGTTGGTTGCTTTCCCTTCATCATTGTAATATGTAAATAGGAATGAAGAGAAGTTTCTGAAGATTTGTTTTTTTATATGATTGAAGATTTCATTGAAGGGGGAACACATTTCACCATAATAACGTAAAAACCCACACAATTGCAGTTATTGGTATTATCACAAATGCAATAAGATCGAGTTTACTACCCATTTATAATTTGATGCACTAACAGGAAAGCCCAATAAATGAGAAAGTGCAAATTGTTTTTATTGTTTTATGGTCATGACCTCCAGAAACGTGCTTTAGAAAAATATCATAAAGGCGTTCAAAATTGATTCTTATAACAGGAACATATGATAAAAGTGTAGTGCAATTTCCATTATAAATATGACCTTTTAGAGAGATAAACAGCTTAGTAATATAGCAAAATTTTCAATTTTAAAGGACTTGGAACAATTACAAAAAAAAAAAAAAAAAATGTGTTATTGGGTTTACATTACAATATTTTCACGATACCTCCATTTATTTCTACGGTACTTTCACAATACCTCCATTTATTCCAACTGTAATCAAAAGCCTTTTAAGATTTTTTTAAGTTTGCACCGGCCAACAAAAACTTACATAAAGTTGAATTTCCGTAAGTTGAGTAATACGTAAGTCGGAGTGTTCCTGTATTAAAGGAATTGTTTCAAAGTGCAACAAGCAGTGCTGCTTCTGCCTACATACATGCAAAAATTAAATGAAATTCAGGCTACCAAATGAAAATTAATAAATTCCTGAATAGATTAATAGGGATTAACACTCATCCAGGGAAGGACGGCAGCACAATATCCTACAAAAAATATGGCTCACCGCTGCCTGAAACACACAAGAAAACCACCTGCTACTCCAGCCTTCAGGGTGAAATTCACCCTGAAGACTGGAAAATTCCCAAAATACTCTCATTTTTTTCATAGCAAAAGAATCTTGGATGCTTCTGTACTATCAAGACAGACTCAACAGAAGACATGCCTTAAATATAGTTAACTGAATATGAAACATCTCAGACTGAAAGACAATGTGAATTTTCAGGTTGACTGAAGTTAATCAACAGGCCAAAATATAATAGACTCACTTAGTCTGCAACGAAGTTCAGGTAGTCCACAACTATCTGGCATCCTTGCACGTGTATTGGGGATTTACAAGAAAAGCCTCTATCAGTGGCAGTGTGATATTTCTGGCACTGAGTTTTCATTTCAAAAGCCTTTTAAAGCATGGTACTTGCCTGTGGTTGCTACTGCTGAATTCTGCTTACATTGGTCACATCAGTCAAATATATTCACCAAATGAATATTCAGTATGCATATTCATTTGGTGAATGTATTTGCATTGTTCACTGTGTAGGTAATATAAATTATTCTTTGTTACTGTTATAATTCAAAACTAGCATTCCACTGCATAAAAATATAGCATTTGACAGTCACCATCCCTTTTGCATGATAGGCTACTCTAAGGCTGTCTCATCAGCTTATTTAGAGACAACTTTTACTTTTGTCATTGGCATTACTTTTACTATCACAATATTTTATTGAAAATAATTTTTCTTCTTTACTTTCTT